>NC_142640.1:21765878-22081570 GCF_053813885.1 Theobroma cacao | reverse complement strand
ATTTTAATTTAAATTTTTTTATATTTTTATTTAAAACAGATTAAAATTGAATGTTTACCTCAGGAAACGTTAGGCTAAAACCCTCTTTTAACAGAAAAAATGCATTTATTGTCACTCATGTCTTCAAAAGCCTTATTACTCGCTTTAAATGGTCTTATATTCTCATTATTGATTTCAAGTTGAATTTTTTACATTTTTTGTTAAAACAGATTATAATTGAATGCTTAGCTTGGGAAACGTTAAGCTAAAACTTTCTATTGACAAGAAAAGTCCATTTATTATCGTTCATGCCTTCAAAAGCCTTATTACTCGCTTTAAATGGTTTTATAATCTCATTATTGATTTCAAGTTGAATTTTTTACATTTTTTGTTAAAACAGATTATAATTGAATGCTTACCTTGTGAAACGTTAAGCTAAAACCCTCTATTCACAGGAAAACTCCATTTACTGTCGCTTATGCCTACAAAAGTCTTATTACTCGCTTTAAATGGTTTTATAATCTCATTATTGGTTTTAAATTGAATTTTTTTATATTTTTATTTAACACAGATTACAATTGAATGTTTACCTCAGGAAACGTTAGGCTAAAACCCTCTATTAACAGGAAAAATGCATTTATTGTCGCTTATACCTTCAAAAGCCTTATTACTCGCTTTAAATGGTTTTATAATCTCATTATTGATTTCAAGTTGAATTTTTTACATTTTTTGTTAAAACAGATTATAATTGAATGCTTACCTCGGGAAACGTGAAGCTAAAACCCTCTATTGACGAGAAAAGTCCATTTACTGTCGCTCATGTCTACAAAAGCCTTATTACTCACTTTAAATGTTTTTATAATCTCATTATTGATTTTAAACTGTAATTTTTTATATTTTTATTTAAAACAGATTAAAATTGAATATTTACCTCAGGAAACGTTAGGCTAAAACCCTCTATTAACAGGAAAAATGCATTTATTGTCGCTTATGTCTTCAAAAGCCTTATTACTCGCTTTAAATGGTTTTATATTCTCATTATTGATTTCAAGTTGAATTTTTTACATTTTTTGTTAAAACAGATTATAATTGAATGCTTAGCTTAGGAAACGTTAAGCTAAAACTTTCTATTGACAAGAAAAGTCCATTTATTATCGCTCATGCCTTCAAAAGCCTTATTACTCGCTTTAAATGGTTTTATAATCTCATTATTGATTTCAAATTGAATTTTTTACATTTTTTGTTAAAACAGATTATAATTGAATGCTTACCTTGGGAAACGTTAAGTTAAAACCCTCTATTGACAGGAAAAGTCCATTTACTGTCGCTTATGCCTACAAAAGTCTTATTACTTGCTTTAAATGGTTTTATAATCTCATTATTGGTTTTAAATTGAATTCTTTTATATTTTTATTTAAAACAGATTAAAATTGAATGTTTACCTCAGGAAACGTTAGGCTAAAACCCTCTTTTAACAGGAAAAATGCATTTATTGTCGCTCATGTCTTCAAAAGCCTTATTACTCGCTTTAAATGGTCTTATATTCTCATTATTGATTTCAAGTTGAATTTTTTACATTTTTTGTTAAAACAGATTATAATTGAATGCTTAGCTTGGGAAATGTTAAGCTAAAACCCTCTATTGACAAGAAAAGTCCATTTACTGTCGCTCTTGTCTTCAAAAGCCTTATTACTCGCTTTAAATGGTCTTATATTCTCATTATTGATTTCAAGTTGAATTTTTTACATTTTTTGTTAAAACGGATTATAATTGAATGCTTAGCTTGGGAAATGTTAAGCTAAAACTTTCTATTGACAAGAAAAGTCCATTTATTATCGCTCATGCCTTCAAAAGCCTTATTACTCGCTTTAAATGGTTTTATAATCTCATTATTGATTTCAAGTTGAATTTTTTACATTTTTTGTTAAAACATATTACAATTGAATGCTTAGCTTGGGAAACGTTAAGCTAAAACCCTCTATTGACAGGAAAAGTCCATTTACTGTCGCTTATGCCTACAAAAGTCTTATTACTCGCTTTAAATGGTTTTATAATCTCATTATTGGTTTTAAATTGAATTTTTTTATATTTTTATTTAACACAGATTACAATTGAATGTTTACCTCAGGAAACGTTAGGCTAAAACCCTCTATTAACAGGAAAAATGCATTTATTGTCGCTTATACCTTCAAAAGCCTTATTACTCGCTTTAAATGGTTTTATAATCTCATTATTGATTTCAAGTTGAATTTTTTACATTTTTTGTTAAAACAGATTATAATTGAATGCTTACCTCGGGAAACGTGAAGCTAAAACCCTCTATTGACGAGAAAAGTCCATTTACTGTCGCTCATGTCTACAAAAGCCTTATTACTCACTTTAAATGTTTTTATAATCTCATTATTGATTTTAAACTGTAATTTTTTATATTTTTATTTAAAACAGATTAAAATTGAATATTTACCTCAGGAAACGTTAGGCTAAAACCCTCTATTAACAGGAAAAATGCATTTATTGTCGCTTATGTCTTCAAAAGCCTTATTACTCGCTTTAAATGGTTTTATATTCTCATTATTGATTTCAAGTTGAATTTTTTACATTTTTTGTTAAAACAGATTATAATTGAATGCTTAGCTTAGGAAACGTTAAGCTAAAACTTTCTATTGACAAGAAAAGTCCATTTATTATCGCTCATGCCTTCAAAAGCCTTATTACTCGCTTTAAATGGTTTTATAATCTCATTATTGATTTCAAATTGAATTTTTTACATTTTTTGTTAAAACAGATTATAATTGAATGCTTACCTTGGGAAACGTTAAGTTAAAACCCTCTATTGACAGGAAAAGTCCATTTACTGTCGCTTATGCCTACAAAAGTCTTATTACTTGCTTTAAATGGTTTTATAATCTCATTATTGGTTTTAAATTGAATTCTTTTATATTTTTATTTAAAACAGATTAAAATTGAATGTTTACCTCAGGAAACGTTAGGCTAAAACCCTCTTTTAACAGGAAAAATGCATTTATTGTCGCTCATGTCTTCAAAAGCCTTATTACTCGCTTTAAATGGTCTTATATTCTCATTATTGATTTCAAGTTGAATTTTTTACATTTTTTGTTAAAACAGATTATAATTGAATGCTTAGCTTGGGAAATGTTAAGCTAAAACCCTCTATTGACAAGAAAAGTCCATTTACTGTCGCTCTTGTCTTCAAAAGCCTTATTACTCGCTTTAAATGGTCTTATATTCTCATTATTGATTTCAAGTTGAATTTTTTACATTTTTTGTTAAAACGGATTATAATTGAATGCTTAGCTTGGGAAATGTTAAGCTAAAACTTTCTATTGACAAGAAAAGTCCATTTATTATCGCTCATGCCTTCAAAAGCCTTATTACTCGCTTTAAATGGTTTTATAATCTCATTATTGATTTCAAGTTGAATTTTTTACATTTTTTGTTAAAACATATTACAATTGAATGCTTAGCTTGGGAAACGTTAAGCTAAAACCCTCTATTGACAGGAAAAGTCCATTTACTGTCGCTTATGCCTACAAAAGTCTTATTACTCGCTTTAAATGGTTTTATAATCTCATTATTGGTTTTAAATTGAATTTTTTTATATTTTTATTTAACACAGATTACAATTGAATGTTTACCTCAGGAAACGTTAGGCTAAAACCCTCTATTAACAGGAAAAATGCATTTATTGTCGCTTATACCTTCAAAAGCCTTATTACTCGCTTTAAATGGTTTTATAATCTCATTATTGATTTCAAGTTGAATTTTTTACATTTTTTGTTAAAACAGATTATAATTGAATGCTTACCTTGGGAAACGTTAAGCTAAAACCCTCTATTGACGAGAAAAGTCCATTTACTGTCGCTCATGTCTACAAAAGCCTTATTACTCACTTTAAATATTTTTATAACCTCATTATTGATTTTAAACTGTAATTTTTTATATTTTTGTTTAAACAGATTAAAATTGAATATTTACCTCAGGAAACGTTAGGCTAAAAGCCTCTATTAACAGGAAAAATGCATTTATTGTCGCTTATGTCTTCAAAAGCCTTATTACTCGCTTTAAATGGTTTTATATTCTCATTATTGATTTCAAGTTGAATTTTTTACATTTTTTGTTAAAACAGATTATAATTGAATGCTTAGCTTGGGAAACGTTAAGCTAAAACTTTCTATTGACAAGAAAAGTCCATTTATTATCGTTAATGCCTTCAAAAGCCTTATTACTCGCTTTAAATGGTTTTATAATCTCATTATTGATTTCAAGTTGAATTTTTTACATTTTTTGTTAAAACAGATTATAATTGAATGCTTAGCTTGGGAAACGTGAAGCTAAAACTCTCTATTGACAAGAAAAGTCCATTTAGTATCGCTCATGCCTTCAAAAGCCTTATTACTCGCTTTAAATGGTTTTATAATCTCATTATTGATTTCAAGTTGAATTTTTTACATTTTTTGTTAAAACAGATTATAATTGAATGCTTACCTTGGGAAACGTTAAGCTAAAACCCTCTATTGACAAGAAAAGTCAATTTACTGTCGCTCTTGCCTACAAAAGTCTTATTACTCGCTTTAAATGGGTTTATAATCTCATTATTGATTTTAAATTAAATTTTTTTATATTTTTATTTAAAATAGATTAAAATTGAATGTTTACCTCAGGAAACGTTAGGCTAAAACCCTCTTTTAACAGAAAAAATGCATTTATTGTCACTCATGTCTTCAAAAGCCTTATTACTCTCTTTAAATGGTCTTATATTCTCATTATTGATTTCAAGTTGAATTTTTTACATTTTTTGTTAAAACAGATTATAATTGAATGCTTAGCTTGGGAAACGTTAAGCTAAAACTTTCTATTGACAAGAAAAGTCCATTTATTATCGCTCATGCCTTCAAAAGCCTTATTACTCGCTTTAAATGGTTTTATAATCTCATTATTGATTTCAAGTTGAATTTTTTACATTTTTTGTTAAAACAATTTATAATTGAATGCTTACCTTGGGAAACGTTAAGCTAAAACGCTCTATTGACAAGAAAAGTCCATTTACTGTCCCTCTTGCCTACAAAAGTCTTATTACTCGCTTTAAATGGGTTTATAATCTCATTATTGATTTTAAATTAAATTTTTTTATATTTTTATTTAAAACAGATTAAAATTGAATGTTTACCTCAGGAAACGTTAGGCTAAAACCCTCTTTTAACAGGAAAAATGCATTTATTGTCGCTCATGTCTTCAAAAGCCTTATTACTCGCTTTAAATGGTCTTATATTCTCATTATTGATTTCAAGTTGAATTTTTTACATTTTTTGTTAAAGCAGATTATAATTGAATGCTTAGCTTGGGAAAGGTTAATCTAAAACTTTCTATTGACAAGAAAAGTCCATTTATTATCGCTCATGCCTTCAAAAGCCTTATTACTCGCTTTAAATGGTTTTATAATCTCATTATTGATTTCAAGTTGAATTTTTTACATTTTTTGTTAAAACAGATTATAATTGAATGCTTACCTTGGGAAACGTTAAGCTAAAACCCTCTATTGACAGGAAAAGTCCATTTACTGTCGCTTATGCCTACAAAAGTCTTATTACTTGCTTTAAATGGTTTTATAATCTCATTATTGGTCTTAAATTGAATTTTTTTATATTTTTATTTAACACAGATTACAATTGAATGTTTACCTCAGGAAACGTTAGGCTAAAACCCTCTATTAACAGGAAAAATGCATTTATTGTCGCTTATACCTTCAAAAGCCTTATTACTTGCTTTAAATGGTTTTATAATCTCATTATTGATTTCAAGTTGAATTTTTTACATTTTTTGTTAAAACAGATTATAATTGAATGCTTACCTTGGGAAACGTGAAGCTAAAACCCTCTATTGACGAGAAAAGTCCATTTACTGTCGCTCATGCCTACAAAAGCCTTATTACTCACTTTAAATGTTTTAATAATCTCATTATTGATTTTAAACTGAAATTTTTTATATTTTTATTTAAAACAGATTAAAATTGAATATTTACCTTAGGAAACGTTAGGCTAAAACCCTCTATTAATAGGAAAAATGCATTTATTGTCGCTTATGTCTTCAAAAGCCTTATTACTCGCTTTAAATGGTTTTATATTCTCATTATTGATTTCAAGTTGAATTTTTTACATTTTTTGTTAAAACAGATTATAATTGAATGCTTAGCTTGGGAAACGTTAAGCTAAAACTTTCTATTGACAAGAAAAGTCCATTTATTATCGCTCATGCCTTCAAAAGCCTTATTACTCGCTTTAAATGGTTTTATAATCTCATTATTGATTTCAAGTTGAATTTTTTACATTTTTTGTTAAAACAGATTATAATTGAATGCTTACCTTGGGAAACGTTAAGCTAAAACCCTCTATTGACAAGAAAAGTCCATTTACTGTCGCTCTTGTCTTCAAAAGCCTTATTACTCGCTTTAAATGGTCTTATATTCTCATTATTGATTTCAAGTTGAATTTTTTACATTTTTTGTTAAAACAGATTATAATTGAATGCTTAGCTTGGGAAATGTTAAGCTAAAACTTTCTATTGACAAGAAAAGTCCATTTATTATCGCTCATGCCTTCAAAAGCCTTATTACTCGCTTTAAATGGTTTTATAATCTCATTATTGATTTCAAGTTGAATTTTTTACATTTTTTGTTAAAACAGATTACAATTGAATGCTTAGCTTGGGAAACGTTAAGCTAAAACCCTCTATTGACAGGAAAAGTCCATTTACTGTCGCTTATGCCTACAAAAGTCTTATTACTCGCTTTAAATGGTTTTATAATCTCATTATTGGTTTTAAATTGAATTTTTTTATATTTTTATTTAACACAGATTACAATTGAATGTTTACCTCAGGAAACGGTAGGCTAAAACCCTCTATTAACAGGAAAAATGCATTTATTGTCGCTTATACCTTCAAAAGCCTTATTACTCGCTTTAAATGGTTTTATAATCTCATTAATGATTTCAAGTTGAATTTTTTACATTTTTTGTTAAAACAGATTATAATTGAATGCTTACCTTGGGAAACGTAAAGCTAAAACCCTCTATTGACGAGAAAAGTCCATTTACTGTCGCTCATGTCTACAAAAGCCTTATTACTCACTTTAAATGTTTTTATAATCTCATTATTGATTTTAAACTGAAATTTTTTATATTTTGATTTAAAATAGATTAAAATTGAATATTTACCTCAGGAAACGTTAGGCTAAAAGCCTCTATTAACAGGAAAAATGCATTTATTGTCGCTTATGTCTTCAAAAGCCTTATTACTCGCTTTAAATGGTTTTATATTCTCATTATTGATTTCAAGTTGAATTTTTTACATTTTTTGTTAAAACAGATTATAATTGAATGCTTAGCTTGGGAAACGTTAAGTTAAAACTTTCTATTGACAAGAAAAGTCCATTTATTATCGCTCATGCCTTCAAAAGCCATATTACTCGCTTTAAATGGTTTTATAATCTCATTATTGATTTCAAGTTGAATTTTTTACATTTTTTGTTAAAACAGATTATAATTGAATGCTTACATTGGGAAACGTTAAGCTAAAACCCTTTATTGACAAGAAAAGTCCATTTACTGTCGCTCTTGCCTACAAAAGTCTTATTACTCGCTTTAAATGGGTTTATAATCTTATTATTGATTTTAAATTAAATTTTTTTATATTTTTATTTAAAACAGATTAAAATTGAATGTTTACCTCAGGAAACGTTAGGCTAAAACCCTCTTTTAACAGAAAAAATGCATTTATTGTCACTCATGTCTTCAAAAGCCTTATTACTCGCTTTAAATGGTCTTATATTCTCATTATTGATTTCAAGTTGAATTTTTTACATTTTTTGTTAAAACAGATTATAATTGAATGCTTAGCTTGGGAAACGTTAAGCTAAAACTTTCTATTGACAAGAAAAGTCCATTTATTATCGCTCATGCCTTCAAAAGCCTTATTACTCGCTTTAAATGGTTTTATAATCTCATTATTGATTTCAAGTTGAATTTTTTACATTTTTGGTTAAAACAGTTTATAATTGAATGCTTAACTTGGGAAACGTTAAGCTAAAACCCTCTATTGACAAGAAAAGTCCATTTACTGTCGCTTATGCCTACAAAAGTCTTATTACTCGCTTTAAATGGGTTTATAATCTCATTATTGATTTTAAATTAAATTTTTTTATATTTTTATTTAAAACAGATTAAAATTGAATGTTTACCTCAGGAAACGTTAGGCTAAAACCCTCTTTTAACAGGAAAAATGCATTTATTGTCGCTCATGTCTTCAAAAGCCTTATTACTCGCTTTAAATGGTCTTATATTCTCATTATTGATTTCAAGTTGAATTTTTTACATTTTTTGTTAAAACAGATTATAATTGAATGCTTAGCTTGGGAAAGGTTAATCTAAAACTTTCTATTGACAAGAAAAGTCCATTTATTATCGCTCATGCCTTCAAAGGCCTTATTACTCGCTTTAAATGGTTTTATAATCTCATTATTGATTTCAAGTTGAATTTTTTACATTTTTTGTTAAAACAGATTATAATTGAATGCTTACCTTGGGAAACGTTAAGCTAAAACCCTCTATTGACAAGAAAAGTCCATTTACTATCGCTCTTGCCTACAAAAGTCTTATTACTCGCTTTAAATGGGTTTATAATCTCATTATTGATTTTAAATTAAATTTCTTTATATTTTTATTTAAAATAGATTAAAATTGAATGTTTACCTCAGCAAGCGTTAGGCTAAAACCCTCTTTTAACAGGAAAAATGCATTTATTGTCACTCATGTCTTCAAAAGCCTTATTACTCGCTTTAAATGGTCTTATATTCTCATTATTGATTTCAAGTTGAGTTTTTTACATTTTTTGTTAAAACAGATTATAATTGAATGCTTAGCTTGGGAAATGTTAAGCTAAAACTTTCTATTGACAAGAAAAGTCCATTTATTATCGCTCATTCCTTCAAAAGCCTTATTACTCGCTTTAAATGGTTTTATAATCTCATTATTGATTTCAAGTTGAATTTTTTACATTTTTTGTTAAAACAGATTATAATTGAATGCTTACCTTGGGAAACGTGAAGCTAAAACCCTCTATTGACAAGAAAAGTTCATTTACTGTCGCTCATGCTTACAAAAGCCTTATTACTCACTTTAAATGGTTTTATAATCTCATTATTGATTTTAAATTGAATTCTTTTATATTTTTATTTAAAACAGATTAAAATTGAATGTTTACCTCAGGAAATGTTAGGCTAAAACCCTCTTTTAACAGGAAAAATGCATTTATTGTCGCTCATGTCTTCAAAAGCCTTATTACTCGCTTTAAATGGTCTTATATTCTCATTATAGATTTCAAGTTGAATTTTTTACATTTTTTGTTAAAACAGATTATAATTGAATGCTTAGCTTGGGAAATGTTAAGCTAAAACTTTCTATTGACAAGAAAAGTCCATTTATTATCGCTCATTCCTTCAAAAGCCTTATTACTCGCTTTAAATGGTTTTATAATCTCATTATTGATTTCAAGTTGAATTTTTTACATTTTTTGTTAAAACAGATTATAATTGAATGCTTACCTTGGGAAACGTTAAGCTAAAACCCTCTATTGACAAGAAAAGTCCATTTACTGTCGCTCTTGCCTACAAAAGTCTTATTACTCGCTTTAAATGGGTTTATAATCTCATTATTGATTTTAAATTAATTTTTTTTATATTTTTATTTAAAACAGATTAAAACTGAATGTTTACCTCAGGAAACGTTAGGCTAAAACCCTCTTTTAACAGGAAAAATGCATTTATTGTCGCTCATTTCTTCAAAAGCGTTATTACTCGCTTTAAATGGTCTTATATTCTCATTATTGATTTCAAGTTGAATTTTTTACATTTTTTGTCAAAACAGATTATAATTGAATGCTTAGCTTGGGAAATGTTAAGCTAAAACTTTCTATTGACAAGAAAAGTCCATTTATTATCGCTCATGCCTTCAAAAGCCTTATTACTCGCTTTAAATGGTTTTATAATCTCATTATTGATTTCAAGTTGAATTTTTTACATTTTTTGTTAAAACAGATTATAATTGAATGCTTACCTTGGGAAACGTTAAGCTAAAACCCTCTATTGACAGGAAAAGTCCATTTACTGTCGCTTATGCCTACAAAAGTCTTATTACTCGCTTTAAATGATTTTATAATCTCATTATTGGTTTTAAATTGAATTTTTTTTATATTTTTATTTAACACAGATTACAATTGAATGTTTACCTCAGGAAACGTTAGGCTAAAACCCTCTATTAACAGGAAAAATGCATTTATTGTCGCTTATACCTTCAAAAGCCTTATTACTCGCTTTAAATGGTTTTATAATCTCATTAATGATTTCAAGTTGAATTTTTTACATTTTTTGTTAAAACAGATTATAATTGAATGCTTACCTTGGGAAACGTAAAGCTAAAACCCTCTATTGACGAGAAAAGTCCATTTACTGTCGCTCATGTCTACAAAAGCCTTATTACTCACTTTAAATGTTTTTATAATCTCATTATTCATTTTAAACTGAAATTTTTTATATTTTGATTTAAAATAGATTAAAATTGAATATTTACCTCAGGAAACGTTAGGCTAAAAGCCTCTATTAACAGGAAAAATGCATTTATTGTCGCTTATGTCTTCAAAAGCCTTATTACTCGCTTTAAATGGTTTTATATTCTCATTATTGATTTCAAGTTGAATTTTTTACATTTTTTGTTAAAACAGATTATAATTGAATGCTTACCTTGGGAAACGTGAAGCTAAAATCCTCTATTGACAAGAAAAGTCCATTTACTGTTGCTCATGCCTACAAAAGCCTTATTACTCGCTTTAAATGGTTTTATAATCTCATTATTGATTTTAAATTGAATTTTGTTATATTTTTATTTAAAACAGATTAAAATTGAATGTTTACCTCAGGAAACGTTAGGCCAAAACCGACTATTAATTGAAGAAATGCATTTACTGTCGCTCATGCCTTCAAAAGCCTTATTACTCGCTTTAAATGGTTTTATAATCTCATTATTGATTTTAAGTTGAATTTTTTACATTTTTTGTTAAAACAGATTATAATTGAATGCTTAGCTTGGGAAACGTGAAGCTAAAACTCTCTATTGACAAGAAAAGTCCATTTAGTATCGCTCATGCCTTCAAAAGCCTTATTACTCGCTTTAAATGGTTTTATAATCTCATTATTGATTTCAAGTTGAATTGTTTACATTTTTTGTTAAAACAGATTATAATTGAATGCTTACCTTGGGAAACGTTAAGCTAAAACCCTCTATTGACGAGAAAAGTCCATTTACTGTCGCTCTTGCCTACAAAAGTCTTATTACTCGCTTTAAATGGTTTTATAATCTTATTATTGGTTTTAAATTGAATTTTTTTATATTTTTATTTAACACAGATTACAATTGAATGTTTACCTCAGGAAACGTTAGGCTAAAACCCTCTATTAACAGGAAAAATGCATTTATTGTCGCTTATACCTTCAAAAGCCTTATTACTCGCTTTAAATGGTTTTATAATCTCATTATTGATTTCAAGTTGAATTTTTTACATTTTTTGTTAAAACAGATTATAATTGAATGCTTACCTTGGGAAACGTGAAGCTAAAACCCTCTATTGACGAGAAAAGTCCATTTACTGTCGCTCATGTCTACAAAAGCCTTATTACTCACTTTAAATGTTTTTATAATCTCAATATTGATTTTAAACTGAAATTTTTTATATTTTTATTTAAAACAGATTAAAATTGAATATTTACCTCAGGAAACGTTAGGCTAAAACCCTCTATTAACAGGAAAAATGCATTTATTGTCGCTTATGTCTTCAAAAGCCTTATTACTCGCTTTAAATGGTTTTATATTCTCATTATTGATTTCAAGTTGAATTTTTTACATTTTTTGTTAAAATAGATTATAATTGAATGCTTAGCTTGGGAAACGTTAAGCTAAAACTTTCTATTGACAAGAAAAGTCCATTTATTATCGCTCATGCCTTCAAAAGCCTTATTACTCGCTTTAAATGGTTTTATAATCTCATTATTGATTTCAAGTTGAATTTTTTACATTTTTTGTTAAAACAGATTATAATTGAATGCTTACCTTGGGAAACGTTAAGCTAAAACCCTCTATTGACAAGAAAAGTCCATTTACTATCGCTCTTGCCTACAAAAGTCTTATTACTCGCTTTAAATGGGTTTATAATCTCATTATTGATTTTAAATTAAATTTCTTTATATTTTTATTTAAAATAGATTAAAATTGAATGTTTACCTCAGCAAGCGTTAGGCTAAAACCCTCTTTTAACAGGAAAAATGCATTTATTGTCACTCATGTCTTCAAAAGCCTTATTACTCGCTTTAAATGGTCTTATATTCTCATTATTGATTTCAAGTTGAGTTTTTTACATTTTTTGTTAAAACAGATTATAATTGAATGCTTAGCTTGGGAAATGTTAAGCTAAAACTTTCTATTGACAAGAAAAGTCCATTTATTATCGCTCATTCCTTCAAAAGCCTTATTACTCGCTTTAAATGGTTTTATAATCTCATTATTGATTTCAAGTTGAATTTTTTACATTTTTTGTTAAAACAGATTATAATTGAATGCTTACCTTGGGAAACGTGAAGCTAAAACCCTCTATTGACAAGAAAAGTTCATTTACTGTCGCTCATGCTTACAAAAGCCTTATTACTCACTTTAAATGGTTTTATAATCTCATTATTGATTTTAAATTGAATTCTTTTATATTTTTATTTAAAACAGATTAAAATTGAATGTTTACCTCAGGAAACGTTAGGCTAAAACCCTCTTTTAACAGGAAAAATGCATTTATTGTCGCTCATGTCTTCAAAAGCCTTATTACTCGCTTTAAATGGTCTTATATTCTCATTATAGATTTCAAGTTGAATTTTTTACATTTTTTGTTAAAACAGATTATAATTGAATGCTTAGCTTGGGAAATGTTAAGCTAAAACTTTCTATTGACAAGAAAAGTCCATTTATTATCGCTCATTCCTTCAAAAGCCTTATTACTCGCTTTAAATGATTTTATAATCTCATTATTGATTTCAAGTTGAATTTTTTACATTTTTTGTTAAAACAGATTATAATTGAATGCTTACCTTGGGAAACGTTAAGCTAAAACCCTCTATTGACAAGAAAAGTCCATTTACTGTCGCTCTTGCCTACAAAAGTCTTATTACTCGCTTTAAATGGGTTTATAATCTCATTATTGATTTTAAATTAATTTTTTTTATATTTTTATTTAAAACAGATTAAAACTGAATGTTTCCCTCAGGAAACGTTAGGCTAAAACCCTCTTTTAACAGGAAAAATGCATTTATTGTCGCTCATTTCTTCAAAAGCGTTATTACTCGCTTTAAATGGTCTTATATTCTCATTATTGATTTCAAGTTGAATTTTTTACATTTTTTGTCAAAACAGATTATAATTGAATGCTTAGCTTGGGAAATGTTAAGCTAAAACTTTCTATTGACAAGAAAAGTCCATTTATTATCGCTCATGCCTTCAAAAGCCTTATTACTCGCTTTAAATGGTTTTATAATCTCATTATTGATTTCAAGTTGAATTTTTTACATTTTTTGTTAAAACAGATTATAATTGAATGCTTACCTTGGGAAACGTTAAGCTAAAACCCTCTATTGACAGGAAAAGTCCATTTACTGTCGCTTATGCCTACAAAAGTCTTATTACTCGCTTTAAATGATTTTATAATCTCATTATTGGTTTTAAATTGAATTTTTTTATATTTTTATTTAACACAGATTACAATTGAATGTTTACCTCAGGAAACGGTAGGCCAAAACCCTCTATTAACAGGAAAAATGCATTTATTGTCGCTTATACCTTCAAAAGCCTTATTACTCGCTTTAAATGGTTTTATAATCTCATTATTGATTTCAAGTTGAATTTTTTACATTTTTTGTTAAAACAGATTATAATTGAATGCTTACCTTGGGAAACGTGAAGCTAAAACCCTGTATTGACGAGAAAAGTCCATTTACTGTCGCTCATGTCTACAAAAGCCTTATTACTCACTTTAAATGTATTTATAATCTCATTATTGATTTTAAACTGAAATTTTTTATATTTTTATTTAAAACAGATTAAAATTGAATATTTACCTCAGGAAACGTTAGGCTAAAACCCTCTATAAACAGGAAAAATGCATTTATTGTCGCTTATGTCTTCAAAAGCCTTATTACTCGCTTTAAATGGTTTGATATTCTCATTATTGATTTCAAGTTGAATTTTTTACATTTTTTGTTAAAACAGATTATAATTGAATGCTTAGCTTGGGAAACGTGAAGCTAAAACTCTCTATTGACAAGAAAAGTCCATTTAGTATCGCTCATGCCTTCAAAAGCCTTATTACTCGCTTTAAATGGTTTTATAATCTCATTATTGATTTCAAGTTGAATTTTTTACATTTTTTGTTAAAACAGATTATAATTGAATGCTTAGCTTGGGAAACGTGAAGCTAAAACTCTCTATTGACAAGAAAAGTCCATTTAGTATCGCTCATGCCTTCAAAAGCCTTATTACTCGCTTTAAATGGTTTTATAATCTCATTATTGATTTCAAGTTGAATTTTTTACATTTTTTGTTAAAACAGATTATAATTGAATGCTTACCTTGGGAAACGTGAAGCTAAAACCCTCTATTGACAAGAAAAGTCCATTTACTGTCGCTCTTGCCTACAAAAGTCTTATTACTCGCTTTAAATGGGTTTATAATCTCATTATTGATTTTAAATTAAATTTTTTTATATTTTTATTTAAAACAGATTAAAATTGAATGTTTACCTCAGGAAACGTTAGGCTAAATCCCTCTTTTAACAGGAAAAATGCATTTATTGTCGCTCATGTCTTCAAAAGCCTTATTACTCGCTTTAAATGGTCTTATATTCTCATTATTGATTTCAAGTTGAATTTTTTACATTTTTTGTTAAAACAGAATATAATTGAATGCTTAGCTTGGGAAAGGTTAATCTAAAACTTTCTATTGACAAGAAAAGTCCATTTATTATCTCTCATGCCTTCAAAAGCCTTATTACTCGCTTTAAATGGTTTTATAATCTCATTATTGATTTCAAGTTGAATTTTTTACATTTTTTGTTAAAACAGATTATAATTGAATGCTTACCTTGGGAAACGTTAAGCTAAAACCCTCTATTGACGAGAAAAGTTCATTTACTGTCGCTCTTGCCTACAAAAGTCTTATTACTCGCTTGAAATGGTTTTATAATCTCATTATTGGTTTTAAATTGAATTTTTTTATATTTTTATTTAACACAGATTACAATTGAATGTTTACCTCAGGAAACGTTAGGCTAAAACCCTCTATTAACAGGAAAAATGCATTTATTGTCGCTTATACCTTCAAAAGCCTTATTACTCGCTTTAAATGGTTTTATAATCTCATTATTGATTTCAAGTTGAATTTTTTACATTTTTTGTTAAAACAGATTATAATTGAATGCTTACCTTGGGAAACGTGAAGCTAAAACCCTCTATTGACGAGAAAAGTCCATTTACTGTCGCTCATGTCTACAAAAGCCTTATTACTCACTTTATATGTTTTTATAATCTCAATATTGATTTTAAACTGAAATTTTTTATGTTTTAATTTAAAACAGATTAAAATTGAATATTTACCTCAGGAAACGTTAGGCTAAAACCCTCTATTAACAGGAAAAATGCATTTATTGTCGCTTATGTCTTCAAAAGCCTTATTACTCGCTTTAAATGGTTTTATATTCTCATTATTGATTTCAAGTTGAATTTTTTACATTTTTTGTTAAAACAGATTATAATTGAATGCTTAGCTTGGGAAACGTTAAGCTAAAACTTCCTATTGACAAGAAAAGTCCATTTATTATCGCTCATGCCTTCAAAAGCCTTATTACTCGCTTTAAATGGTTTTATAATCTCATTATTGATTTCAAGTTGAATTTTTTACATTTTTTGTTAAAACAGATTATAATTGAATGCTTACTTTGGGAAACGTTAGGCTAAAACCCTCTATTGACAAGAAAAGTCCATTTACTGTCGCTCTTGCCTACAAAAGTCTTATTACTCGCTTTAAATGGGTTTATAATCTCATTATTGATTTTAAATTAAATTTTTTTATATTTTTATTTAAAACAGATTAAAATTGAATGTTTACCTCAGGAAACGTTAGGCTAAATCCCTCTTTTAACAGGAAAAATGCATTTATTTTCGCTCATGTCTTCAAAAGCCTTATTACTCGCTTTAAATGGTCTTATATTCTCATTATTGATTTCAAGTTGAATTTTTTACATTTTTTGTTAAAACAGATTATAATTGAATGCTTAGCTTGGGAAAGGTTAATCTAAAACTTTCTATTGACAAGAAAAGTCTATTTATTATCGCTCATGCCTTCAAAAGCCTTATTACTCGCTTTAAATGGTTTTATAATATCATTATTGATTTCAAGTTGAATTTTTTACATTTTTTGTTAAAACAGATTATAATTGAATGCTTACCTTGGGAAACGTTAAGCTAAAACCCTCTATTGACAGGAAAAGTCCATTTACTGTCGCTTATGCCTACAAAAGTCTTATTACTCGCTTGAAATGGTTTTATAATCTCATTATTGGTTTTCAATTGAATTTTTTTATATTTTTATTTAACACAGATTACAATTGAATGTTTACCTCAGGAAACGTTAGGCTAAAACCCTCTATTAACAGAAAAAATGCATTTATTGTCGCTTATACCTTCAAAAGCCTTATTACTCGCTTTAAATGGTTTTATAATCTCATTATTGATTTCAAGTTGAATTTTTTACATTTTTTGTTAAAACAGATTATAATTGAATGCTTACCTTGGGAAACGTGAAGCTAAAACCCTCTATTGACGAGAAAAGTCCATTTACTGTCGCTCATGCCTACAAAACCCTTATTACTCACTTTAAATGTTTTTATAGTCTCATTATTGATTTTAAACTGAAATTTTTTATATTTTTATGTAAAACAGATTAAAATTGAATATTTACCTCAGGAAACGTTAGGCTAAAACACTCTATTAACAGGAAAAATGCATTTATTGTCGCTTATGTCTTCAAAAGCCTTATTACTCGCTTTAAATGGTTTTATATTCTCATTATTGATTTCAAGTTGAATTTTTTACATTTTTTGTTAAAACAGATTATAATTGAATGCTTACCTTGGGAAACGTGAAGCTAAAACCCTGTATTGACGAGAAAAGTCCATTTACTGTCGCTCATGTCTACAAAAGCCTTATTACTCACTTTAAATGTATTTATAATCTCATTATTGATTTTAAACTGAAATTTTTTATATTTTTATTTAAAACAGATTAAAATTGAATATTTACCTCAGGAAACGTTAGGCTAAAACCCTCTATAAACAGGAAAAATGCATTTATTGTCGCTTATGTCTTCAAAAGCCTTATTACTCGCTTTAAATGGTTTGATATTCTCATTATTGATTTCAAGTTGAATTTTTTACATTTTTTGTTAAAACAGATTATAATTGAATGCTTAGCTTGGGAAACGTTAAGCTAAAACTTTCTATTGACAAGAAAAGTCCATTTATTATCGCTCATGCCTTCAAAAGCCTTATTACTCGCTTTAAATGGTTTTATAATCTCATTATTTATTTCATGTTGAATTTTTTACATTTTTTGTTAAAATAGATTATAATTGAATGCTTACCTTGGGAAACGTTAAGCTAAAACCCTCTATTGACAAGAAAAGTCCATTTACTGTCGCTCTTGCCTACAAAAGTCTTATTACTCGCTTTAAATGGTTTTATAATCTCATTATTGATTTTAAATTGAATTTTTTTATATTTTTATTTAAAACAGATTACAATTGAATGTTTGCCTCAGAAAACGTTAGGCTAAAACCCTCTATTAACAGGAAAAATGCATTTATTGTCGCTCATGTCTTCAAAAGCCTTATTACTCGCTTTAAATGGTCTTATATTCTCATTATTGATTTCAAGTTGAATTTTTTACATTTTTTGTCAAAACAGATTATAATTGAATGCTTACCTTGGGAAACGTTAAGCTAAAACTTTCTATTGACAAGAAAAGTCCATTTATTATCGCTCATGCCTTCAAAAGCCTTCTTACTCGCTTTAAATGGTTTTATAATCTCATTATTGATTTCAAGTTGAATTTTTTACATTTTTTGTTAACACAGATTATAATTGAATGCTTACCTTGGGAAACGTGAAGCTAAAATCCTCTATTGACAAGAAAAGTCCATTTACTGTCGCTTATGCCTACAAAAGCCTTATTACTCGCTTGAAATGGTTTTATAATCTCATTATTGATTTCAAGTTGAATTTTTTACATTTTTTGTTAAAACAGATTATAATTGAATGCTTACCTTGGGACACGTTAAGCTAAAACCCTCTATTGACAGGAAAAGTCCATTTACTGTCGCTTATGCCTACAAAAGTCTTATTACTCGCTTTAAATGGTTTTATAATCTCATTATTAGTTTTAAATTGAATATTTTTATATTTTTATTTAACACAGATTACAATTGAATGTTTACCTCAGGAAACGGTAGGCCAAAACCCTCTATTAACAGGAAAAATGCATTTATTGTCGCTTATACCTTCAAAAGCCTTATTACTCGCTTTAAATGGTTTTATAATCTCATTATTGATTTCACGTTGAATTTTTTACATTTTTTGTTAAAACAGATTATAATTGAATGCTTACCTTGGGAAACGTGAAGCTAAAACCCTCTATTGACGAGAAAAGTCCATTTACTGTCGCTCATGTCTACGAAAGCCTTATTACTCACTTTAAATATTTTTATAATCTCATTATTGATTTTAAACTGAAATTTTTTATATTTTTATTTAAAACAGATTAAAATTGAATATTTACCTCAGGAAACGTTAGGCTAAAACCCTCTATTAACAGGAAAAATGCATTTATTGTCGCTTATGTCTTCAAAAGCCTTATTACTCGCTTTAAATGGTTTGATATTCTCATTATTGATTTCAAGTTGAATTTTTTACATTTTTTGTTAAAACAGATTATAATTGAATGCTTAGCTTGGGAAACGTTAAGCTAAAACTTTCTATTGACAAGAAAAGTCCATTTATTATCGCTCATGCCTTCAAAAGCCTTATTACTCGCTTTAAATGGTTTTATAATCTCATTATTGATTTCAAGTTGACTTTTTTACATTTTTTGTTGAATAGATTATAATTGAATGCTTACCTTGGGAAACGTTAAGCTAAAACCCTCTATTGACAAGAAAAGTCCATTTACTGTCGCTCTTGCCTACAAAAGTCTTATTACTCGCTTTAAATGGTTTTATAATCTCATTATTGATTTTAAATTGAATTTTTTTATATTTTTATTTAAAACAGATTACAATTGAATGTTTGCCTCAGGAAACGTTAGGCTAAAACCCTCTATTAACAGGAAAAATGCATTTATTGTCGCTCATGTCTTCAAAAGCCTTATTACTCGCTTTAAATGGTCTTATATTCTCATTATTGATTTCAAGTTGAATTTTTTACATTTTTTATCAAAACAGATTATAATTGAATGCTTACCTTGGGAAACGTTAAGCTAAAACTTTCTATTGACAAGAAAAGTCCATTTATTATCGCTCATGCCTTCAAAAGCCTTCTTACTCGCTTTAAATGGTTTTATAATCTCATTATTGATTTCAAGTTGAATTTATTACATTTTTTGTTAAAACAGATTATAATTGAATGCTTACCTTGGGAAACGTGAAGCTAAAATCCTTTATTGACAAGAAAAGTCCATTTACTGTCGTTTATGCCTACAAAAGCCTTATTACTCGCTTTAAATGGTTTTATAATCTCATTATTGATTTTAAATTGAATTTTGTTTTATTTTTATTTAAAACAGATTAAAATTGAATGTTTACCTCAGGAAACGTTAGGCCAAAACCCACTATTAATTGGAGAAATGCATTTACTGTCGCTCATGCCTTCAAAAGCCTTATTACTCGCTTTAAATTGTTTTATAATCTCATTATTGATTTCAAGTTGAATTTTTTACATTTTTTGTTAAAACAGATTATAATTGAATGCTTAGCTTGGGAAACGTGAAGCTAAAACTCTCTATTGACAAGAAAAGTCCATTTAGTATCGCTCATGCCTTCAAAAGCCTTATTACTCGCTTTAAATGGTTTTATAATCTCATTATTGATTTCAAGTTGAATTTTTTACATTTTTTGTTAAAACAGATTATAATTGAATGCTTACCTAGGGAAACGTTAAGCTAAAACCCTCTATTGACGAGAAAAGTTCATTTACTGTCGCTCTTGCCTACAAAAGTCTTATTACTCGCTTGAAATGGTTTTATAATCTCATTATTGGTTTTAAATTGAATTTTTTTATATTTTTATTTAACACAGATTACAATTGAATGTTTACCTCAGGAAACGTTAGGCTAAAACCCTCTATTAACAGGAAAAATGCATTTATTGTCGCTTATACCTTCAAAAGCCTTATTACTCGCTTTAAATGGTTTTATAATCTCATTATTGATTTCAAGTTGAATTTTTTACATTTTTTGTTAAAACAGATTATAATTGAATGCTTACCTTGGGAAACGTGAAGCTAAAATCCTTTATTGACAAGAAAAGTCCATTTACTGTCGCTTATGCCTACAAAAGCCTTATTACTCGCTTTAAATGGTTTTATAATCTCATTATTGATTTTAAATTGAATTTTGTTATATTTTTATTTAAAACAGATTAAAATTGAATGTTTACCTCAGGAAACGTTAGGCCAAAACCCACTATTAATTGGAGAAATGCATTTACTGTCGCTCATGCCTTCAAAAGCCTTATTACTCGCTTTAAATGGTTTTATAATCTCATTATTGATTTCAAGTTGAATTTTTTACATTTTTTATTAAAACAGATTATAATTGAATGCTTAGCTTGGGAAACGTGAAGCTAAAACTCTCTATTGACAAGAAAAGTCCATTTAGTATCGCTCATGCCTTCAAAAGCCTTATTACTCGCTTTAAATGGTTTTATAATCTCATTATTGATTTCAAGTTGAATTTTTTACATTTTTTGTTAAAACAGATTATAATTGAATGCTTAGCTTGGGAAACGTGAAGCTAAAACTCTCTATTGACAAGAAAAGTCCATTTAGTATCGCTCATGCCTTCAAAAGCCTTATTACTCGCTTTAAATGGTTTTATAATCTCATTATTGATTTCAAGTTGAATTTTTTACATTTTTTGTTAAAACAGATTATAATTGAATGCTTACCTTGGGAAACGTGAAGCTAAAACCCTCTATTGACGAGAAAAGTCCATTTACTGTCGCTCATGTCTACAAAAGCCTTATTACTCACTTTATATGTTTTTATAATCTCAATATTGATTTTAAACTGAAATTTTTTATGTTTTAATTTAAAACAGATTAAAATTGAATATTTACCTCAGGAAACGTTAGGCTAAAACCCTCTATTAACAGGAAAAATGCATTTATTGTCGCTTATGTCTTCAAAAGCCTTATTACTCGCTTTAAATGGTTTTATATTCTCATTATTGATTTCAAGTTGAATTTTTTACATTTTTTGTTAAAACAGATTATAATTGAATGCTTAGCTTGGGAAACGTTAAGCTAAAACTTCCTATTGACAAGAAAAGTCCATTTATTATCGCTCATGCCTTCAAAAGCCTTATTACTCGCTTTAAATGGTTTTATAATCTCATTATTGATTTCAAGTTGAATTTTTTACATTTTTTGTTAAAACAGATTATAATTGAATGCTTACTTTGGGAAACGTTAGGCTAAAACCCTCTATTGACAAGAAAAGTCCATTTACTGTCGCTCTTGCCTACAAAAGTCTTATTACTCGCTTTAAATGGGTTTATAATCTCATTATTGATTTTAAATTAAATTTTTTTATATTTTTATTTAAAACAGATTAAAATTGAATGTTTACCTCAGGAAACGTTAGGCTAAATCCCTCTTTTAACAGGAAAAATGCATTTATTGTCGCTCATGTCTTCAAAAGCCTTATTACTCGCTTTAAATGGTCTTATATTCTCATTATTGATTTCAAGTTGAATTTTTTACATTTTTTGTTAAAACAGAATATAATTGAATGCTTAGCTTGGGAAAGGTTAATCTAAAACTTTCTATTGACAAGAAAAGTCCATTTATTATCTCTCATGCCTTCAAAAGCCTTATTACTCGCTTTAAATGGTTTTATAATCTCATTATTGATTTCAAGTTGAATTTTTTACATTTTTTGTTAAAACAGATTATAATTGAATGCTTACCTTGGTAAACGTTAAGCTAAAACCCTCTATTGACGAGAAAAGTTCATTTACTGTCGCTCTTGCCTACAAAAGTCTTATTACTCGCTTTAAATGGTTTTATAATCTCATTATTGGTTTTAAATTGAATTTTTTTATATTTTTATTTAACATAGATTACAATTGAATGTTTACCTCAGGAAACGTTAGGCTAAAACCCTCTATTAACAGGAAAAATGCATTTATTGTCGCTTATACCTTCAAAAGCCTTATTACTCGCTTTAAATGGTTTTATAATCTCATTATTGATTTCAAGTTGAATTTTTTACATTTTTTGTTAAAACAGATTATAATTGAATGCTTACCTTGGGAAACGTGAAGCTAAAACCCTCTATTGACGAGAAAAGTCCATTTACTGTCGCGCATGCCTACAAAACCCTTATTACTCACTTTAAATGTTTTTATAGTCTCATTATTGATTTTAAACTGAAATTTTTTATATTTTTATGTAAAACAGATTAAAATTGAATATTTACCTCAGGAAACGTTAGGCTAAAACCCTCTATTAACAGGAAAAATGCATTTATTGTCGCTTATGTCTTCAAAAGCCTTATTACTCGCTTTAAATGGTTTTATATTCTCATTATTGATTTCAAGTTGAATTTTTTACATTTTTTGTTAAAACAGATTATAATTGAATGCTTAGCTTGGGAAACGTTAAGCTAAAACTTTCTATTGACAAGAAAAGTCCATTTATTATCGCTCATGCCTTCAAAAGCCTTATTACTCGCTTTAAATGGTTTTATAATCTCATTATTGATTTCAAGATGAATTTTTTACATTTTTTGTTAAAACAGATTATAATTGAATGCTTACCTTGGGAAACGTTAGGTTAAAACCCTCTATTGACAAGAAAAGTCCATTTACTGTCGCTCTTGCCTACAAAAGTCTTATTACTCGCTTTAAATGGGTTTATAATCTCATTATTGATTTTAAATTAAATTTTTTTATATTTTTATTTAAAACAGATTAAAATTGAATGTTTACCTCGGGAAACGTTAGGCTAAATCCCTCTTTTAACAGGAAAAATGCATTTATTGTCGCCCATGTCTTCAAAAGCCTTATTACTCGCTTTAAATGGTCTTATATTCTCATTATTGATTTCAAGTTGAAGTTTTTACATTTTTTGTCAAAACAGATTATAATTGAATGCTTACCTTGGGAAACGTTAAGCTAAAACTTTCTATTGACAAGAAAAGTCCATTTATTATCGCTCATGCCTTCAAAAGCCTTCTTACTCGCTTTAAATGGTTTTATAATCTCATTATTGATTTCAAGTTGAATTTTTTACATTTTTTGTTAAAACAGATTATAATTGAATGCTTACCTTGGGAAACGTTAAGCTAAAACCCTCTATTGACAGGAAAAGTCCATTTACTGTCGCTTATGCCTACAAAAGTCTTATTACTCGCTTGAAATGGTTTTATAATCTCATTATTGGTTTTCAATTGAATTTTTTTATATTTTTATTTAACACAGATTACAATTGAATGTTTACCTCAGGAAACGTTAGGCTAAAACCCTCTATTAACAGAAAAAATGCATTTATTGTCGCTTATACCTTCAAAAGCCTTATTACTCGCTTTAAATGGTTTTATAATCTCATTATTGATTTCAAGTTGAATTTTTTACATTTTTTGTTAAAACAGATTATAATTGAATGCTTACCTTGGGAAACGTGAAGCTAAAACCCTCTATTGACGAGAAAAGTCCATTTACTGTCGCTCATGCCTACAAAACTCTTATTACTCACTTTAAATGTTTTTATAGTCTCATTATTGATTTTAAACTGAAATTTTTTATATTTTTATGTAAAACAGATTAAAATTGAATATTTACCTCAGGAAACGTTAGGCTAAAACACTCTATTAACAGGAAAAATGCATTTATTGTCGCTTATGTCTTCAAAAGCCTTATTACTCGCTTTAAATGATTTTATATTCTCATTATTGATTTCAAGTTGAATTTTTTACATTTTTTGTTAAAACAGATTATAATTGAATGCTTAGCTTGGGAAACGTTAAGCTAAAACTTTCTATTGACAAGAAAAGTCCATTTATTATCGCTCATGCCTTCAAAAGCCTTATTACTCTCTTTAAATGGTTTTATAATCTCATTATTGATTTCAGGTTGATTTTTTTACATTTTTTGTTAAAACAGATTATAATTGAATGCTTACCTTGGGAAACGTTAGGCTAAAACCCTCTATTGACAAGAAAAGTCCATTTACTGTCGCTCTTGCCTACAAAAGTCTTATTACTCGCTTTAAATGGGTTTATAATCTCATTATTGATTTTAAATTAAATTTTTTTATATTTTTATTTAAAACAGATTAAAATTGAATGTTTACCTCAGGAAACGTTAGGCTAAATCCCTCTTTTAACAGGAAAAATGCATTTATTGTCGCTCATGTCTTCAAAAGCCTTATTAATCGCTTTAAATGGTCTTATATTCTCATTATTGATTTCAAGTTGAATTTTTTACATTTTTTGTTAAAACAGATTATAATTGAATGCTTAGCTTGGGAAAGGTTAATCTAAAACTTTCTATTGACAAGAAAAGTCCATTTATTATCGCTCATGCCTTCAAAAGCCTTATTACTCGCTTTAAATGGTTTTATAATATCATTATTGATTTCAAGTTGAATTTTTTACATTTTTTGTTAAAACAGATTATAATTGAATGCTTACCTTGGGAAACGTTAAGCTAAAACCCTCTATTTACAGGAAAAGTCCATTTACTGTCGCTTATGCCTACAAAAGTCTTATTACTCGCTTTAAATGGTTTTATAATCTCATTATTGGTTTTAAATTGAATTTTTTTATATTTTTATTTAACACAGATTACAATTGAATGTTTACCTCAGGAAACGTTAGGCTAAAACCCTCTATTAACAGGAAAAATGCATTTATTGTCCCTTATACCTTCAAAAGCCTTATTACTCGCTTTAAATGGTTTTATAATCTCATTATTGATTTCAAGTTGAATTTTTTACATTTTTTGTTAAAACAGATTATAATTGAATGCTTACCTTGGGAAACGTGAAGCTAAAACCCTCTATTGACGAGAAAAGTCCATTTACTATCGCTCATGCCTACAAAACCCTTATTACTCACTTTAAATGTTTTTATAGTCTCATTATTGATTTTAAACTGAAATTTTTTATATTTTTATGTAAAACAGATTAAAATTGAATATTTACCTCAGGAAACGTTAGGCTAAAACCCTCTATTAACAGGAAAAATGCATTTATTGTCGCTTATGTCTTGAAAAGCCTTATTACTCGCTTTAAATGGTCTTATATTCTCATTATTGATTTCAAGTTGAATTTTTTACATTTTTTGTTAAAACAGATTATAATTGAATGCTTAGCTTGGGAAACGGTAAGCTAAAACTTTCTATTGACAAGAAAAGTACATTTATTATCGCTCATGCCTTCAAAAGCCTTATTACTCGCTTTAAATGGTTTTATAATCTCATTATTGATTTCAAGTTGAATTTTTTACATTTTTTGTTAAAACAGATTATAATTGAATGCTTACCTTGGGAAACGTGAAGCTAAAACCCTCTATTGACAAGAAAAGTCCATTTACTGTCGCTCTTGCCTACAAAAGTCTTATTACTCGCTTTAAATGGGTTTATAATCTCATTATTGATTTTAAATTAAATTTTTTTACATTTTTATTTAAAACAGATTAAAATTGAATGTTTACCTCAGGAAACGTTAGGCTAAATCCCTCTTTTAACAGGAAAAATGCATTTATTGTCGCTCATGTCTTCAAAAGCCTTATTAATCGCGTTAAATGGTCTTATATTCTCATTATTGATTTCAAGTTGAATTTTTTACATTTTTTGTTAAAACAGATTATAATTGAATGCTTAGCTTGGGAAAGGTTAATCTAAAACTTTCTATTGACAAGAAAAGTCCATTTATTATCGCTCATGCCTTCAAAAGCCTTATTACTCGCTTTAAATGGTTTTATAATATCATTATTGATTTCAAGTTGAATTTTTTACATTTTTTGTTAAAACAGATTATAATTGAATGCTTACCTTGGGAAACGTTAAGCTAAAACCCTCTATTTACAGGAAAAGTCCATTTACTGTCGCTTATGCCTACAAAAGTCTTATTACTCGCTTTAAATGGTTTTATAATCTCATTATTGGTTTTAAATTGAATTTTTTTATATTTTTATTTAACACAGATTACAATTGAATGTTTACCTCAGGAAACGTTAGGCTAAAACCCTCTATTAACAGGAAAAATGCATTTATTGTCCCTTATACCTTCAAAAGCCTTATTACTCGCTTTAAATGGTTTTATAATCTCATTATTGATTTCAAGTTGAATTTTTTACATTTTTTGTTAAAACAGATTATAATTGAATGCTTACCTTGGGAAACGTGAAGCTAAAACCCTCTATTGACGAGAAAAGTCCATTTACTGTCGCTCATGCCTACAAAACCCTTATTACTCACTTTAAATGTTTTTATAGTCTCATTATTGATTTTAAACTGAAATTTTTTATATTTTTATGTAAAACAGATTAAAATTGAATATTTACCTCAGGAAACGTTAGGCTAAAACCCTCTATTAACAGGAAAAATGCATTTATTGTCGCTTATGTCTTGAAAAGCCTTATTACTCGCTTTAAATGGTCTTATATTCTCATTATTGATTTCAAGTTGAATTTTTTACATTTTTTGTTAAAACAGATTATAATTGAATGCTTAGCTTGGGAAACGGTAAGCTAAAACTTTCTATTGACAAGAAAAGTACATTTATTATCGCTCATGCCTTCAAAAGCCTTATTACTCGCTTTAAATGGTTTTATAATCTCATTATTGATTTCAAGTTGAATTTTTTACATTTTTTGTTAAAACAGATTATAATTGAATGCTTACCTTGGGAAACGTGAAGCTAAAACCCTCTATTGACAAGAAAAGTCCATTTACTGTCGCTCTTGCCTACAAAAGTCTTATTACTCGCTTTAAATGGGTTTATAATCTCATTATTGATTTTAAATTAAATTTTTTTATATTTTTATTTAAAACAGATTAAAATTGAATGTTTACCTCAGGAAACGTTAGGCTAAATCCCTCTTTTAACAGGAAAAATGCATTTATTGTCGCTCATGTCTTCAAAAGCCTTATTACTCGCTTTAAATGGTCTTATATTCTCATTATTGATTTCAAGTTGAATTTTTTACATTTTTTGTTAAAACAGAATATAATTGAATGCTTAGCTTGGGAAAGGTTAATCTAAAACTTTCTATTGACAAGAAAAGTCCATTTATTATCTCTCATGCCTTCAAAAGCCTTATTACTCGCTTTAAATGGTTTTATAATCTCATTATTGATTTCAAGTTGAATTTTTTACATTTTTTGTTAAAACAGATTATAATTGAATGCTTACCTTGGTAAACGTTAAGCTAAAACCCTCTATTGACGAGAAAAGTTCATTTACTGTCGCTCTTGCCTACAAAAGTCTTATTACTCGCTTTAAATGGTTTTATAATCTCATTATTGGTTTTAAATTGAATTTTTTTATATTTTTATTTAACATAGATTACAATTGAATGTTTACCTCAGGAAACGTTAGGCTAAAACCCTCTATTAACAGGAAAAATGCATTTATTGTCGCTTATACCTTCAAAAGCCTTATTACTCGCTTTAAATGGTTTTATAATCTCATTATTGATTTCAAGTTGAATTTTTTACATTTTTTGTTAAAACAGATTATAATTGAATGCTTACCTTGGGAAACGTGAAGCTAAAACCCTCTATTGACGAGAAAAGTCCATTTACTGTCGCGCATGCCTACAAAACCCTTATTACTCACTTTAAATGTTTTTATAGTCTCATTATTGATTTTAAACTGAAATTTTTTATATTTTTATGTAAAACAGATTAAAATTGAATATTTACCTCAGGAAACGTTAGGCTAAAACCCTCTATTAACAGGAAAAATGCATTTATTGTCGCTTATGTCTTCAAAAGCCTTATTACTCGCTTTAAATGGTTTTATATTCTCATTATTGATTTCAAGTTGAATTTTTTACATTTTTTGTTAAAACAGATTATAATTGAATGCTTAGCTTGGGAAACGTTAAGCTAAAACTTTCTATTGACAAGAAAAGTCCATTTATTATCGCTCATGCCTTCAAAAGCCTTATTACTCGCTTTAAATGGTTTTATAATCTCATTATTGATTTCAAGATGAATTTTTTACATTTTTTGTTAAAACAGATTATAATTGAATGCTTACCTTGGGAAACGTTAGGTTAAAACCCTCTATTGACAAGAAAAGTCCATTTACTGTCGCTCTTGCCTACAAAAGTCTTATTACTCGCTTTAAATGGGTTTATAATCTCATTATTGATTTTAAATTAAATTTTTTTATATTTTTATTTAAAACAGATTAAAATTGAATGTTTACCTCGGGAAACGTTAGGCTAAATCCCTCTTTTAACAGGAAAAATGCATTTATTGTCGCCCATGTCTTCAAAAGCCTTATTACTCGCTTTAAATGGTCTTATATTCTCATTATTGATTTCAAGTTGAAGTTTTTACATTTTTTGTCAAAACAGATTATAATTGAATGCTTACCTTGGGAAACGTTAAGCTAAAACTTTCTATTGACAAGAAAAGTCCATTTATTATCGCTCATGCCTTCAAAAGCCTTCTTACTCGCTTTAAATGGTTTTATAATCTCATTATTGATTTCAAGTTGAATTTTTTACATTTTTTGTTAAAACAGATTATAATTGAATGCTTACCTTGGGAAACGTGAAGCTAAAACCTTATATTGACGAGAAAAGTCCATTTACTGTCGCTTATGTCTACAAAAGCCTTATTACTCACTTTAAATGTTTTTATAATCTCATTATTGATTTTAAACTGAAATTTTTTATATTTTTATTTAAAACAGATTAAAATTGAATATTTACCTCAGGAAACGTTAGGCTAAAACCCTCTATTAACAGGAAAAATGCATTTATTGTCGCTTATGTCTTCAAAAGCCTTATTACTCGCTTTAAATGGTTTGATATTCTCATTATTGATTTCAAGTTGAATTTTTTACATTTTTTGTTAAAACAGATTATAATTGAATGCTTAGCTTGGGAAACGTTAAGCTAAAACTTTCTATTGACAAGAAAAGTCCATTTATTATCGCTCATGCCTTCAAAAGCCTTATTACTCGCTTTAAATGGTTTTATAATCTCATTATTGATTTCAATTTGAATTTTTTACATTTTTTGTTAAAACAGATTATAATTGAATGCTTACCTTGGGAAACGTTAAGCTAAAACCCTCTATTGACAAGAAAAGTCCATTTACTGTCGCTCTTGCCTACAAAAGTCTTATTACTCGCTTTAAATGGTTTTATAATCTCATTATTGATTTTGAATTGAATTTTTTTATATTTTTATTTAAAACAGATTACAATTGAATGTTTGCCTCAGGAAACGTTAGGCTAAAACCCTCTATTAACAGGAAAAATGCATTTATTGTCGCTCATGTCTTCAAAAGCCTTATTACTCGCTTTAAATGGTCTTATATTCTCATTATTGATTTCAAGTTGAATTTTTTACATTTTTTGTCAAAACAGATTATAATTGAATGCTTACCTTGGGAAACGTTAAGCTAAAACTTTCTATTGACAAGAAAAGTCCATTTATTATCGCTCATGCCTTCAAAAGCCTTCTTACTCGCTTTAAATGGTTTTATAATCTCATTATTGGTTTCAAGTTGAATTTTTTATATTTTTTGTTAAAACAGATCATAATTGAATGCTTACCTTGGGAAACGTGAAGCTAAAATCCTCTATTGACAAGAAAAGTCCATTTATTGTCGCTTATACCTACAAAATCCTTATTACTCGCTTTAAATGGTTTTATAATCTCATTATTGATTTTAAATTGAATTTTGTTATAATTTTATTTAAAACAGATTAAAATTGAATGTTTACCTCGGGAAACGTTAGGCCAAAACCCACTATTAATTGGAGAAATGCATTTACTGTCGCTCATGCCTTCAAAAGCCTTATTACTCGCTTTAAATGGTTTTATAATCTCATTATTGATTTCAAGTTGAATTTTTTACATTTTTTGTTAAAACAGATTATAATTGAATGCTTACCTTGGGAAACGTTAAGCTAAAACCCTCTATTGACAAGAAAAGTCCATTTACTGTCGCTCTTGCCTACAAAAGTCTTATTACTCCCTTTAAATGGGTTTATAATCTCATTATTGATTTTAAATTAAATTTTTTTATATTTTTATTTAAAATAGATTAAAATTGAATGTTTACCTCAGGAAACGTTAGGCTAAAACCCTCTTTTAACAGGAAAAATGCATTTATTGTTGCTCATGTCTTCAAAAGCCTTATTACTCGCTTTAAATGGCCTTATATTCTCATTATTGATTTCAAGTTGAATTTTTTACATTTTTTGTTAAAACAGATTATAATTGAATGCTTAGCTTGGGAAAGGTTAATCTAAAACTTTCTATTGACAAGAAAAGTCCATTTATTATCGCTCATGCCTTCAAAAGCCTTATTACTCGCTTTAAATGGTTTTATAATCTCATTATTGATTTCAAGTTGAATTTTTTACATTTTTTGTTAAAACAGATAATAATTGAATGCTTACCTTGGGAAACGTTAAGCTAAAACCCTCTATTGACGAGAAAAGTCCATTTACTGTCGCTCTTGCCAACAAAAGTCTTATTACTCGCTTTAAATGGTTTTATAATCTCATTATTGGTTTTAAATTGAATTTTTTTATATTTTTATTTAACACAGATTACAATTGAATGTTTACCTCAGGAAACGTTAGGCTAAAACCCTCTATTAACAGGAAAAATGCATTTATTGTCGCTTATACCTTCAAAAGCCTTATTACTCGCTTTAAATGGTTTTATAATCTCATTATTGATTTCAAGTTGAATTTTTTACATTTTTTGTTAAAACAGATTATAATTGAATGCTTACCTTGGGAAACGTGAAGCTAAAACCCTCTATTGACGAGAAAAGTCCATTTACTGTCGCTCATGTCTACAAAAGCCTTATTACTCACTTTAAATGTTTTTATAATCTCAATATTGATTTTAAACTGAAATTTTTTATATTTTTATTTAAAACTGATTAAAATTGAATATTTACCTCAGGAAACGTTAGGCTAAAACCCTCTATTAACAGGAAAAATGCATTTATTGTCGCTTATGTCTTGAAAAGCCTTATTACTCGCTTTAAATGGTTTTATATTCTCATTATTGATTTCAAGTTGAATTTTTTACATTTTTTGTTAAAACAGATTATAATTGAATGCTTAGCTTGGGAAATGTTAAGCTAAAACTTTCTATTGACAAGAAAAGTCCATTTATTATCGCTCATGCCTTCAAAAGCCTTATTACTCGCTTTAAATGGTTTTATAATCTCATTATTGATTTCAAGTTGAATTTTTTACATTTTTTGTTAAAACAGATTATAATTGAATGCTTACCTTGGGAAACGTTAAGCTAAAACCATCTATTGACAAGAAAAGTCCATTTACTGTCGCTCTTGCCTACAAAAGTCTTATTACTCGCTTTAAATGGGTTTATAATCTCATTATTGATTTTAAATTAAATTTTTTTATATTTTTATTTAAAACAGATTAAAATTGAATGTTTACCTCAGGAAACGTTAGGCTAAAACCCTCTTTTAACAGAAAAAATGCATTTATTGTCACTCATGTCTTCAAAAGCCTTATTACTCGCTTTAAATGGTCTTATATTCTCATTATTGATTTGAAGTTGAATTTTTTTCATTTTTTGTTAAAACAGATTATAATTGAATGCTTAGCTTGGGAAACGTTAAGCTAAAACTTTCTATTGACAAGAAAAGTCCATTTATTATCGCTCATGCCTTCAAAAGCCTTATTACTCGCTTTAAATGGTTTTATAATCTCATTATTGATTTCAAGTTGAATTTTTTACATTTTTTGTTAAAACAGATTATAATTGAATGCTTACCTTGGGAAACGTTAAGCTAAAATCCTCTATTGACAAGAAAAGTCCATTTACTGTCGCTTATGCCTACAAAAGCCTTATTACTCGCTTTAAATGGTTTTATAATCTCATTATTGATTTTAAATTGACTTTTGTTATATTTTTATTTAAAACAGATTAAAATTGAATGTTTACCTCAGGAAACGTTAGGCCAAAACCCACTATTAATTGGAGAAATGCATTTACTGTCGCTCATGCCTTCAAAAGCCTTATTACTCGCTTTAAATTGTTTTATAATCTCATTATTGATTTCAAGTTGAATTTTTTACATTTTTTGTTAAAACAGATTATAATTGAATGCTTAGCTTGGGAAACGTGAAGCTAAAACTCTCTATTGACAAGAAAAGTCCATTTAGTATCGCTCATGCCTTCAAAAGCCTTATTACTCGCTTTAAATGGTTTTACAATATCATTATTGATTTCAAGTTGAATTTTTTACATTTTTTGTTAAAACAGATTATAATTGAATGCTTACCTTGGGAAACGTTAAGCTAAAACCCTCCATTGACGAGAAAAGTCCATTTACTGTCGCTCTTGCCTACAAAAGTCTTATTACTCACTTTAAATGGTTTTATAATCTCATTATTGGTTTTAAATTGAATTTTTTAAAATTTTTATTTAACACAGATTACAATTGAATGTTTACCTGAGGAAACGTTAGGCTAAAACCCTCTATTAACAGGAAAAATGCATTTATTGTCGCTTATACCTTCAAAAGCCTTATTACTCGCTTTAAATGGTTTTATAATCTCATTATTGATTTCAAGTTGAATTTTTTACATTTTTTGTTAAAACAGATTATAATTGAATGCTTACCTTGGGAAACGTGAAGCTAAAACCCTCTATTGACGAGAAAAGTCCATTTACTGTCGCTCATGTCTACAAAAGCCTTATTACTCACTTTAAATGTTTTTATAATCTCATTATTGATTTTAAACTGAAATTTTTTATATTTTTATTTAAAACAGATTAAAATTGAATATTTACCTCAGGAAACGTTAGGCTAAAACCCTCTATTAACAGGAAAAATGCATTTATTGTCGCTTATGTCTTCAAAAGCCTTATTACTCGCTTTAAATGGTTTTATATTCTCATTATTGATTTCAAGTTGAATTTTTTACATTTTTTGTTAAAACAGATTATAATTGAATGCTTAGCTTGGGAAACGTTAAGCTAAAACTTTCTATTGACAAGAAAAGTCCATTTATTATCGCTCATGCCTTCAAAAGCCTTATTACTCGCTTTAAATGGTTTTATAATCTCATTATTGATTTCAAGTTGAATTTTTTACATTTTTTGTTAAAATAGATTATAATTGAATGCTTACCTTGGGAAACGTGAAGCTAAAATCCTCTATTGACAAGAAAAGTCCATTTACTGTCGCTTATGCCTACAAAAGCCTTATTACTCGCTTTAAATGGTTTTATAATCTCATTATTGATTTTAAATTGACTTTTGTTATATTTTTATTTAAAACAGATTAAAATTGAATGTTTACCTCAGGAAACGTTAGGCCAAAACCCACTATTAATTGGAGAAATGCATTTACTGTCGCTCATGCCTTCAAAAGCCTTATTACTCGCTTTAAATTGTTTTATAATCTCATTATTGATTTCAAGTTGAATTTTTTACATTTTTTGTTAAAACAGATTATAATTGAATGCTTAGCTTGGGAAACGTGAAGCTAAAACTCTCTATTGACAAGAAAAGTCCATTTAGTATCGCTCATGCCTTCAAAAGCCTTATTACTCGCTTTAAATGGTTTTACAATCTCATTATTGATTTCAAGTTGAATTTTTTACATTTTTTGTTAAAACAGATTATAATTGAATGCTTACCTTGGGAAACGTTAAGCTAAAACCCTCTATTGACGAGAAAAGTCCATTTACTGTCGCTCTTGCCTACAAAAGTCTTATTACTCACTTTAAATGGTTTTATAATCTCATTATTGGTTTTAAATTGAATTTTTTAAAATTTTTATTTAACACAGATTACAATTGAATGTTTACCTGAGGAAACGTTAGGCTAAAACCCTCTATTAACAGGAAAAATGCATTTATTGTCGCTTATACCTTCAAAAGCCTTATTACTCGCTTTAAATGGTTTTATAATCTCATTATTGATTTCAAGTTGAATTTTTTACATTTTTTGTTAAAACAGATTATAATTGAATGCTTACCTTGGGAAACGTGAAGCTAAAACCCTCTATTGACGAGAAAAGTCCATTTACTGTCGCTCATGTCTACAAAAGCCTTATTACTCACTTTAAATGTTTTTATAATCTCATTATTGATTTTAAACTGAAATTTTTTATATTTTTATTTAAAACAGATTAAAATTGAATATTTACCTCAGGAAACGTTAGGCTAAAACCCTCTATTAACAGGAAAAATGCATTTATTGTCGCTTATGTCTTCAAAAGCTTTATTACTCGCTTTAAATGGTTTTATATTCTCATTATTGATTTCAAGTTGAATTTTTTATATTTTTTGTTAAAATAGATTATAATTGAATGCTTAGCTTGGGAAACGTTAAGCTAAAACTTTCTATTGACAAGAAAAGTCCATTTATTATCGCTCATGCCTTCAAAAGCCTTATTACTCGCTTTAAATGGTTTTATAATCTCATTATTGATTTCAAGTTGAATTTTTTACATTTTTTGTTAAAACAGATTATAATTGAATGCTTACCTTGGGAAACGTGAAGCTAAAATCCTCTATTGACAAGAAAAGTCCATTTACTGTCGCTTATGCCTACAAAAGCCTTATTACTCGCTTTAAATGGTTTTATAATCTCATTATTGATTTTAAATTGAATTTTGTTATATTTTTATTTAAAACAAATTAAAATTGAATGTTTACCTCAGGAAACGTTAGGCCAAAACCCACTATTAATTGGAGAAATGTATTTACTGTCGCTCATGCCTTCAAAAGCCTTATTACTCGCTTTAAATTGTTTTATAATCTCATTATTGATTTCAAGTTGAATTTTTTACATTTTTTGTTAAAACAGATTATAATTGAATGCTTAGCTTGGGAAACGTGAAGCTAAAACTCTCTATTGACAAGAAAAGTCCATTTAGTATCGCTCATGCCTTCAAAAGCCTTATTACTCGCTTTAAATGGTTTTATAATCTCATTATTGATTTCAAGTTGAATTTTTTACATTTTTTGTTAAAACAGATTATAATTGAATGCTTACCTTGGGAAACGTTAAGCTAAAACCCTCTATTGACGAGAAAAGTCCATTTACTGTCGCTCTTGCCTACAAAAGTCTTATTACTCACTTTAAATGGTTTTATAATCTCATTATTGGTTTTAAATTGAATTTTTTAAAATTTTTATTTAACACAGATTACAATTGAATGTTTACCTGAGGAAACGTTAGGCTAAAACCCTCTATTAACAGGAAAAATGCATTTATTGTCGCTTATACCTTCAAAAGCCTTATTACTCGCTTTAAATGGTTTTATAATCTCATTATTGATTTCAAGTTGAATTTTTTACATTTTTTGTTAAAACAGATTATAATTGAATGCTTAGCTTGGGAAACGTTAAGCTAAAACTTTCTATTGAGAAGAAATGTCCATTTAGTATCGCTCATGCCTTCAAAAGCCTTATTACTCGCTTTAAATGGTTTTACAATCTCATTATTGATTTCAAGTTGAATTTTTTACATTTTTTGTTAAAATAGATTATAATTGAATGCTTACCTTGGGAAACGTTAAGCTAAAACCCTCTATTGACAAGAAAAATCCATTTACTGTCGCTCTTGCCTACAAAAGTCTTATTACTCGCTTTAAATGGTTTTATAATCTCATTATTGATTTTAATTTGAATTTTTTTATATTTTTATTTAAAACAGATTACAATTGAATGTTTGCCTCAGGAAACGTTAGGCGAAAACCCTCTATTAACAGGAAAAATGCATTTATTGTCGCTCATGTCTTCAAAAGCCTTATTACTCGCTTTAAATGGTCTTATAATCTCATTATTGATTTCAAGTTGAATTTTTTACATTTTTTGTCAAAACAGATTATAATTGAATGCTTACCTTGGGAAACGTTAAGCTAAAACTTTCTATTGACAAGAAAAGTCCATTTATTATCGCTCATGCCTTCAAAAGCCTTCTTACTCGCTTTAAATGGTTTTATAATCTCATTATTGATTTCAAGTTGAATTTTTTACATTTTTTTGTAAAACAGATCATCATTGAATGCTTAGCTTGGGAAACGTGAAGCTAAAATCCTCTATTGACAAGAAAAGTCCATTTATTGTCGCTTATGCCTACAAAAGCCTTATTACTCGCTTTAAATGGTTTTATAATCTCAATATTGATTTTAAATTGAATTCTTTTATATTTTTATTTAACACAGATTAAAATTGAATGTTTACCTCAGGAAACGTTAGGCCAAAACCCACTATTAACAGGAAAAATGCATTTATTGTCGCTTATACCTTCAAAAGCCTTATTACTCGCTTTAAATGGTTTTATAATCTCATTATTGATTTCAAGTTGAATTTTTTACATTTTTTGTTAAAACAGATTATAATTGAATGCTTACCTTGGGAAACGTGAAGCTAAAACCCTCTATTGACGAGAAAAGTCCATTTACTATCGCTCATGCCTACAAAAGCCTTATTACTCACTTTAAATGTTTTTATAATCTCATTATTGATTTTAAACTGAAATTTTTTATATGTTTATTTAAAACAGATTAAAATTGAATATTTACCTCAGGAAACGTTAGGCTAATTCTATTAACAGGAAAAATGCATTTATTGTCGCTTATGTTTTCAAAAGCCTTATTACTCACTTTAAATGGTTTTATATTCTCATTATTGATTTCAAGTTGAATTTTTTACATTTTTTGTTAAAACAGATTATAATTGAATGCTTAGCTTGGGAAATGTTAAGCTAAAACTTTCTATTGACAAGAAAAGTCCATTTATTATCGCTCATTCCTTCAAAAGCCTTATTACTCGCTTTAAATGGTTTTATAATCTCATTATTGATTTGAAGTTGAATTTTTTACATTTTTTCTTAAAACAGATTATAATTGAATGCTTACCTTGGGAAACGTGAAGCTAAAACCCTCTATTGACAAGAAAAGTCCATTTACTGTCGCTCATGCTTACAAAAGCCTTATTACTCGCTTTAAATGGTTTTATAATCTCAATATTGATTTTAAATTGAATTCTTTTATATTTTTATTTAAAACAGATTAAACTTGAATGTTTACCTCAGGAAACGTTAGGCTAAAACCCTCTTTTAACAGGAAAAATGCATTTATTGTCGCTCATGTCTTCAAAAGCCTTATTACTCGCTTTAAATGGTCTTATATTCTTATTATTGATTTCAAGTTGAATTTTTTACATTTTTTTTTTAAAACAGATTACAATTGAATGATTAGCTTGGGAAATGTTAAGCTAAAACTTTCTATTGACAAGAAAAGTCCATTTATTATCGCTCATGCCTTCAAAAGCCTTATTACTCGCTTTAAATGGTTTTATAATCTCATTATTGATTTCAAGTTGAATTTTTTACATTTTTTGTTAAAACGGATTATAATTGAATGCTTACCTTGGGAAACGTTAAGCTAAAACCCTCTATTGACAGGAAAAGTCCATTTACTGTCGCTTATGCCTACAAAAGTCTTATTACTCGGTTTAAATGGTTTTATAATCTCATTATTGGTTTTAAATTGAATTTTTTTATATTTTTATTTAACACAGATTACAATTGAATGTTTACCTCAGGAAACGGTAGGCTAAAACCATCTATTAACAGGAAAAATGCATTTATTGTCGCTTATACCTTCAAAAGCCTTATTACTCGCTTTAAATGGTTTTATAATCTCATTATTGATTTCAAGTTGAATTTTTTACATTTTTTGTTAAAACAGATTATAATTGAATGCTTACCTTGGGAAACGTGAAGCTAAAACCCTCTATTGACGAGAAAAGTCCATTTACTGTCGCTCATGTCTACAAAAGCCTTATTACGCACTTTAAATGTTTTTATAATCTCATTATTGATTTTAAACTGAAATTTTTTATATTTTTATTTAAAACAGATTAAAATTGAATATTTACCTCAGGAAACGTTAGGCTAAAACCCTCTATTAACAGGAAAAATGCATTTATTGTCGCTTATGTCTTCAAAAGCCTTATTACTCGCTTTAAATGGTTTTATATTCTCATTATTGATTTCAAGTTGAATTTTTTCAATTTTTTGTTAAAACAGATTATAATTGAATGCTTAGCTTGGGAAACGTTAAGCTAAAACTTTCTATTGACAAGAAAAGTCCATTTATTATCGCTCATGCCTTCAAAAGCCTTATTACTCGCTTTAAATGGTTTTATAATCTCATTATTGATTTCAAGTTGAATTTTTTACATTTTTTGTTAAAACAGATTATAATTGATTGCTTACCTTGGGAAACGTTAAGCTAAAACCCTCTATTGACAAGAAAAGTCCATTTACTGTCGCTCTTGCCTACAAAAGTCTTATTACTCGCTTTAAATGGGTTTATAATCTCATTATTGATTTTAAATTAAATTTTTTTATATTTTTATTTAAAACAGATTAAAATTGAATGTTTACCTCAGGAAACGTTAGGCTAAAACCCTCTTTTAACAGGAAAAATGCATTTATTGTCGCTCATGTCTTCAAAAGCCTTATTACTCGCTTTAAATGGTCTTATATTCTCATTATTGATTTCAAGTTGAATTTTTTACATTTTTTGTTAAAACAGATTATAATTGAATGCTTAGCTTGGGAAAGGTTAATCTAAAACTTTCTATTGACAAGAAAAGTCCATTTATTATCGCTCATGCCTTCAAAAGCCTTATTACTCGCTTTAAATGGTTTTATAATCTCATTATTGATTTCAAGTTGAATTTTTTACATTTTTTGTTAAAACAGATTATAATTGAATGCTTACCTTGGGAAACGTTAAGCTAAAACCCTCTATTGACAGGAAAAGTCCATTTACTGTCGCTTATGCCTACAAAAGTCTTATTACTCGCTTTAAATGGTTTTATAATCTCATTATTGGTTTTAAATTGAATTTTTTTATATTTTTATTTAACACAGATTACAATTGAATGTTTACCTCAGGAAACGTTAGGCTAAAACCCTCTATTAACAGGAAAAATGCATTTATTGTCGCTTATACCTTCAAAAGCCTTATTACTCGCTTTAAATGGTTTTATAATCTCATTATTGATTTCAAGTTGAATTTTTTACATTTTTTGTTAAAACAGATTATAATTGAATGCTTACCTTGGGAAACGTGAAGCTAAAACCCTCTATTGACGAGAAAAGTCCATTTACTGTCGCTCATGTCTACAAAAGCCTTATTACGCACTTTAAATGTTTTTATAATCTCATTATTGATTTTAAACTGAAATTTTTTATATTTTTATTTAAAACAGATTAAAATTGAATATTTACCTCAGGAAACGTTAGGCTAAAACCCTCTATTAACAGGAAAAATGCATTTATTGTCGCTTATGTCTTCAAAAGCCTTATTACTCGCTTTAAATGGTTTTATATTCTCATTATTGATTTCAAGTTGAATTTTTTCAATTTTTTGTTAAAACAGATTATAATTGAATGCTTAGCTTGGGAAACGTTAAGCTAAAACTTTCTATTGACAAGAAAAGTCCATTTATTATCGCTCATGCCTTCAAAAGCCTTATTACTCGCTTTAAATGGTTTTATAATCTCATTATTGATTTCAAGTTGAATTTTTTACATTTTTTGTTAAAACAGATTATAATTGATTGCTTACCTTGGGAAACGTTAAGCTAAAACCCTCTATTGACAAGAAAAGTCCATTTACTGTCGCTCTTGCCTACAAAAGTCTTATTACTCGCTTTAAATGGGTTTATAATCTCATTATTGATTTTAAATTAAATTTTTTTATATTTTTATTTAAAACAGATTAAAATTGAATGTTTACCTCAGGAAACGTTAGGCTAAAACCCTCTTTTAACAGGAAAAATGCATTTATTGTCGCTCATGTCTTCAAAAGCCTTATTACTCGCTTTAAATGGTCTTATATTCTCATTATTGATTTCAAGTTGAATTTTTTACATTTTTTGTTAAAACAGATTATAATTGAATGCTTAGCTTGGGAAAGGTTAATCTAAAACTTTCTATTGACAAGAAAAGTCCATTTATTATCGCTCATGCCTTCAAAAGCCTTATTACTCGCTTTAAATGGTTTTATAATCTCATTATTGATTTCAAGTTGAATTTTTTACATTTTTTGTTAAAACAGATTATAATTGAATGCTTACCTTGGGAAACGTTAAGCTAAAACCCTCTATTGACAGGAAAAGTCCATTTACTGTCGCTTATGCCTACAAAAGTCTTATTACTCGCTTTAAATGGTTTTATAATCTCATTATTGGTTTTAAATTGAATTTTTTTATATTTTTATTTAACACAGATTACAATTGAATGTTTACCTCAGGAAACGTTAGGCTAAAACCCTCTATTAACAGGAAAAATGCATTTATTGTCGCTTATACCTTCAAAAGCCTTATTACTCGCTTTAAATGGTTTTATAATCTCATTATTGATTTCAAGTTGAATTTTTTACATTTTTTGTTAAAACAGATTATAATTGAATGCTTACCTTGGGAAACGTGAAGCTAAAACCCTCTATTGACGAGAAAAGTCTATTTACTATCGCTCATGCCTACAAAAGCCTTATTACTCACTTTAAATGTTTTTATAATCTCATTATTGATTTTAAACTGAAATTTTTTATATGTTTATTTAAAACAGATTAAAATTGAATATTTACCTCAGGAAATGTTAGGCTAATTCTATTAACAGGAAAAATGCATTTATTGTCGCTTATGTTTTCAAAAGCCTTATTACTCACTTTAAATGGTTTTATATTCTCATTATTGATTTCAAGTTGAATTTTTTACATTTTTTGTTAAAACAGATTATAATTGAATGCTTAGCTTGGGAAATGTTAAGCTAAAACTTTCTATTGACAAGAAAAGTCCATTTATTATCGCTCATTCCTTCAAAAGCCTTATTACTCGCTTTAAATGGTTTTATAATCTCATTATTGATTTGAAGTTGAATTTTTTACATTTTTTCTTAAAACAGATTATAATTGAATGCTTACCTTGGGAAACGTGAAGCTAAAACCCTCTATTGACAAGAAAAGTCCATTTACTGTCGCTCATGCTTACAAAAGCCTTATTACTCGCTTTAAATGGTTTTATAATCTCAATATTGATTTTAAATTGAATTTTTTTATATTTTTATTTAAAACAGATTAAACTTGAATGTTTACCTCAGGAAACGTTAGGCTAAAACCCTCTTTTAACAGGAAAAATGCATTTATTGTCGCTCATGTCTTCAAAAGCCTTATTACTCGCTTTAAATGGTCTTATATTCTTATTATTGATTTCAAGTTGAATTTTTTACATTTTTTTTTTAAAACAGATTACAATTGAATGATTAGCTTGGGAAATGTTAAGCTAAAACTTTCTATTGACAAGAAAAGTCCATTTATTATCGCTCATGCCTTCAAAAGCCTTATTACTCGCTTTAAATGGTTTTATAATCTCATTATTGATTTCAAGTTGAATTTTTTACATTTTTTGTTAAAACGGATTATAATTGAATGCTTACCTTGGGAAACGTTAAGCTAAAACCCTCTATTGACAGGAAAAGTCCATTTACTGTCGCTTATGCCTACAAAAGTCTTATTACTCGCTTTAAATGGTTTTATAATCTCATTATTGGTTTTAAATTGAATTTTTTTATATTTTTATTTAACACAGATTACAATTGAATGTTTACCTCAGGAAAGGTTAGGCTAAAACCCTCTATTAACAGGAAAAATGCATTTATTGTCTCTTATACCTTCAAAAGCCTTATTACTCGCTTTAAATGGTTTTATAATTTCATTATTGATTTCAAGTTGAATTTTTTATATTTTTTGTTAAAATAGATTATAATTGAATGCTTACCTTGGGAAACGTGAAGCTAAAACCCTCTATTGACGAGAAAAGTCCATTTACTGTCGCTCATGTCTACAAAAGCCTTATTACTCACTTTAAATGTTTTTATAATCTCAATATTGATTTTAAACTGAAATTTTTTATATTTTTATTTAAAACAGATTAAAATTGAATATTTACATCAGGAAACGTTAGGCTAAAACCCTCTATTAACAGGAAAAATGCATTTATTGTCGCTTATGTCTTCAAAAGCCTTATTACTCGCTTTAAATGGTTTTATATTCTCATTATTGATTTCAAGTTGAATTTTTTCAATTTTTTGTTAAAACAGATTATAATTGAATGCTTAGCTTGGGAAACGTTAAGCTAAAACTTTCTATTGACAAGAAAAGTCCATTTATTATCGCTCATGCCTTCAAAAGCCTTATTACTCGCTTTAAATGGTTTTATAATCTCATTATTGATTTCAAGTTGAATTTTTTACATTTTTTGTTAAAACAGATTATAATTGATTGCTTACCTTGGGAAACGTTAAGCTAAAACCCTCTATTGACAAGAAAAGTCCATTTACTGTCGCTCTTGCCTACAAAAGTCTTATTACTCGCTTTAAATGGGTTTATAATCTCATTATTGATTTTAAATTAAATTTTTTTATATTTTTATTTAAAACAGATTAAAATTGAATGTTTACCTCAGGAAACGTTAGGCTAAAACCCTCTTTTAACAGGAAAAATGCATTTATTGTCGCTCATGTCTTCAAAAGCCTTATTACTCGCTTTAAATGGTCTTATATTCTCATTATTGATTTCAAGTTGAATTTTTTACATTTTTTGTTAAAACAGATTATAATTGAATGCTTAGCTTGGGAAAGGTTAATCTAAAACTTTCTATTGACAAGAAAAGTCCATTTATTATCGCTCATGCCTTCAAAAGCCTTATTACTCGCTTTAAATGGTTTTATAATCTCATTATTGATTTCAAGTTGAATTTTTTACATTTTTTGTTAAAACAGATTATAATTGAATGCTTACCTTGGGAAACGTTAAGCTAAAACCCTCTATTGACAGGAAAAGTCCATTTACTGTCGCTTATGCCTACAAAAGTCTTATTACTCACTTTAAATGGTTTTATAATCTCATTATTGGTTTTAAATTGAATTTTTTTATATTTTTATTTAACACAGATTACAATTGAATGTTTACCTCAGGAAACGTTAGGCTAAAACCCTCTATTAACAGGAAAAATGCATTTATTGTCGCTTATACCTTCAAAAGCCTTATTACTCGCTTTAAATGGTTTTATAATCTCATTATTGATTTCAAGTTGAATTTTTACATTTTTTGTTAAAACAGATTATAATTGAATGCTTACCTTGGGAAACGTGAAGCTAAAACCCTCTATTGACGAGAAAAGTCCATTTACTATCGCTCATGCCTACAAAAGCCTTATTACTCACTTTAAATGTTTTTATAATCTCATTATTGATTTTAAACTGAAATTTTTTATATGTTTATTTAAAACAGATTAAAATTGAATATTTACCTCAGGAAACGTTAGGCTAATTCTATTAACAGGAAAAATGCATTTATTGTCGCTTATGTTTTCAAAAGCCTTATTACTCACTTTAAATGGTTTTATATTCTCATTATTGATTTCAAGTTGAATTTTTTACATTTTTTGTTAAAACAGATTATAATTGAATGCTTAGCTTGGGAAATGTTAAGCTAAAACTTTCTATTGACAAGAAAAGTCCATTTATTATCGCTCATTCCTTCAAAAGCCTTATTACTCGCTTTAAATGGTTTTATAATCTCATTATTGATTTGAAGTTGAATTTTTTACATTTTTTCTTAAAACAGATTATAATTGAATGCTTACCTTGGGAAACGTGAAGCTAAAACCCTCTATTGACAAGAAAAGTCCATTTACTGTCGCTCATGCTTACAAAAGCCTTATTACTCGCTTTAAATGGTTTTATAATCTCAATATTGATTTTAAATTGAATTCTTTTATATTTTTATTTAAAACAGATTAAACTTGAATGTTTACCTCAGGAAACGTTAGGCTAAAACCCTCTTTTAACAGGAAAAATGCATTTATTGTCGCTCATGTCTTCAAAAGCCTTATTACTCGCTTTAAATGGTCTTATATTCTTATTATTGATTTCAAGTTGAATTTTTTACATTTTTTTTTTAAAACAGATTACAATTGAGTGATTAGCTTGGGAAATGTTAAGCTAAAACTTTCTATTGACAAGAAAAGTCCATTTATTATCGCTCATGCCTTCAAAAGCCTTATTACTCGCTTTAAATGGTTTTATAATCTCATTATTGATTTCAAGTTGAATTTTTTACATTTTTTGTTAAAACGGATTATAATTGAATGCTTACCTTGGGAAACGTTAAGCTAAAACCCTCTATTGACAGGAAAAGTCCATTTACTGTCGCTTATGCCTACAAAAGTCTTATTACTCGCTTTAAATGGTTTTAAAATCTCATTATTGGTTTTAAATTGAATTTTTTTATATTTTTATTTAACACAGATTACAATTGAATGTTTACCTCAGGAAACGGTAGGCTAAAACCATCTATTAACAGGAAAAATGCATTTATTGTCGCTTATACCTTCAAAAGCCTTATTACTCGCTTTAAATGGTTTTATAATCTCATTATTGATTTCAAGTTGAAATTTTTACATTTTTTGTTAAAACAGATTATAATTGAATGCTTACCTTGGGAAACGTGAAGCTAAAACCCTCTATTGACGAGAAAAGTCCATTTACTGTCGCTCATGTCTACAAAAGCCTTATTACGCACTTTAAATGTTTTTATAATCTCATTATTGATTTTAAACTGAAATTTTTTATATTTTTATTTAAAACAGATTAAATTTGAATATTTACCTCAGGAAACGTTAGGCTAAAACCCTCTATTAACAGGAAAAATGCATTTATTGTCGCTTATGTCTTCAAAAGCCTTATTACTCGCTTTAAATGGTTTTATATTCTCATTATTGATTTCAAGTTTAATTTTTTACATCTTTTGTTAAAACAGATTATAATTGAATGCTTAGCTTGGGAAACGTTAAGCTAAAACTTTCTATTGACAAGAAAAGTCCATTTATTATCGCTCATGCCTTCAAAAGCCTTATTACTCGCTTTAAATGGTTTTATAATCTCATTATTGATTTCAAGTTGAATTTTTTACATTTTTTGTTAAAATAGATTATAATTGAATGCTTACCTTGGGAAACGTGAAGCTAAAACCCTCTATTGACAAGAAAAGTCCATTTACTGTCGCTCTTGCCTACAAAAGTCTTATTACTCGCTTTAAAAGGTTTTATAATCTCATTATTGATTTTAAATTGAATTTTTTTATATTTTTATTTAAAACAGATTACGATTGAATGTTTGCCTCAGGAAACGTTAGGCTAAAACCCTCTATTAACAGGAAAAATGCATTTATTGTCGCTCATGTCTTCAAAAGCCTTATTACTCGCTTTAAATGGTCTTATATTCTCATTATTGATTTCAAGTTGAATATTTTACATTTTTTGTCAAAACAGATTATAATTGAATGCTTACCTTGGGAAACGTTAAGCTAAAACTTTTTATTGACAAGAAAAGTCCATTTATTATCGCTCATGCCTTCAAAAGCCTTATTACTCGCTTTAAATGGTCTTATAATCTCATTATTGATTTCAAGTTGAATTTTTTACATTTTTTGTTAAAACAGATCATAATTGAATGCTTACCTTGGGAAACGTGAAGCTAAAATCCTCTATTGACAAGAAAAGTCCATTTACTGTCGCTTATGCCTACAAAAGCCTTATTACTCGCTTTAAATGGTTTTATAATCTCATTATTGATTTTAAATTGAATTTTGTTATATTTTTATTTAAAACAGATTAAAATTGAATGTTTACCTCAGGAAACGTTAGGCCAAAACCCACTATTAATTGGAGAAATGCATTTACTGTCGCTCATGCCTTCAAAAGCCTTATTACTCGCTTTAAATGGTTTTATAATCTCATTATTGATTTCAAGTTGAATTTTTTACATTTTTTATTAAAACAGATTATAATTGAATGCTTAGCTTTGGAAACGTGAAGCTAAAACTCTCTATTGACAAGAAAAGTCCATTTAGTATCGCTCATGCCTTCAAAAGCCTTATTACTCGCTTTAAATGGTTTTATAATCTCATTATTGATTTCAAGTTGAATTTTTTACATTTTTTGTTAAAACAGATTATAATTGAATGCTTACCTTGGGAAACGTTAAGCTAAAACCCTCTATTGACGAGAAAAGTCCATTTACTGTCGCTCTTGCCTACAAAAGACTTATTACTCGCTTTAAATGGTTTTATAATCTCATTATTGGTTTTAAATTGAATTTTTTTATATTTTTATTTAACACAGATTACAATTGAATGTTTACCTCAGGAAACGTTAGGCTAAAACCCTCTATTAACAGGAAAAATGCATTTATTGTCGCTTATACCTTCAAAAGCCTTATTACTCGCTTTAAATGGTTTTATAATCTCATTATTGATTTCAAATTGAATTTTTTACATTTTTTGTTAAAACAGATTATAATTGAATGCTTACCTTGGGAAACGTGAAGCTAAAACCCTCTATTGACGAGAAAAGTCCATTTACTGTCGCTCATGTCTACAAAAGCCTTATTACTCACTTTAAATGTTTTTATAATCTCAATATTGATTTTAAACTGAAATTTTTTATATTTTTATTTAAAACAGATTAAAATTGAATATTTACCTCAGGAAACGTTAGGCTAAAACCCTCTATTAACAGGAAAAATGCATTTATTGTCGCTTATGTCTTCAAAAGCCTTATTACTCGCTTTAAATGGTTTTATATTCTCATTATTGATTTCAAGTTGAATTTTTTACATTTTTTGTTAAAACAGATTATAATTGAATGCTTAGCTTGGGAAACGTTAAGCTAAAACTTTCTATTGACAAGAAAAGTCCATTTATTATCGCTCATGCCTTCAAAAGCCTTATTACTCGCTTTAAATGGTTTTATAATCTCATTATTGATTTCAAGTTGAATTTTTTACATTTTTTGTTAAAACAGATTATAATTGAATGCTTACCTTGGGAAACGTTAAGCTAAACCTCTCTATTGACAAGAAAAGTCCATTTACTATCGCTCTTGCCTACAAAAGTCTTATTACTCGCTTTAAATGGGTTTATAATCTCATTATTGATTTTAAATTAAATTTTTTTACATTTTTATTTAAAACAGATTAAAATTGAATGTTTACCTCAGGAAACGTTAGGCTAAAACCCTCTTTTAACAGGAAAAATGCATTTATTGTCGCTCATGTCTTCAAAAGCCTTATCACTCGCTTTAAATGGTCTTATATTCTCATTATTGATTTGAAGTTGAATTTTTTACATTTTTTGTTAAAACAGATTTTAATTGAATGCTTAGCTTGGGAAAGGTTAATCTAAAACTTTCTATTGACAAGAAAAGTCCATTTATTATCGCTCATACCTTCAAAAGCCTTATTACTCGCTTTAAATGGTTTTATAATCTCATTATTGATTTCAAGTTGAATTTTTTACATTTTTTGTTAAAACAGATTATAATTGAATGCTTACCTTGGGAAACGTTAAGCTAAAACCCTCTATTGACAGGAAAAGTCCATTTACTGTCACTTATGCCTTCAAAAGCCTTATTACTCGCTTTAAATGATTTTATGATCTCATTATTGGTTTTAAATTGAATTTTTTTATCTTTTTATTTAACACAGATTACAATTGAATGTTTACCTCAGGAAACGTTAGGCTAAAACCCTCTATTAACAAGAAAAATGCATTTATTGTCGCTTATACCTTCAAAAGCCTTATTACTCGCTTTAAATGGTTTTATAATCTCATTAATGATTTCAAGTTGAATTTTTTTCATTTTTTGTTAAAACAGATTATAATTGAATGCTTACCTTGGGAAACGTGAAGCTAAAACCCTCTATTGACGAGAAAAGTCCATTTACTGTCGCTTATGCCTACAAAAGCCTTATTACTCATTTTAAATGTTTTTATAATCTCATTATTGATTTTAAACTGAAATTTTTTATATGTTTATTTAAAACATATTAAAATTAAATATTTACCTCAGAAAACGTTAGGCTAAAACTCTCTATTAACAGGAAAAATGCATTTATTGTCGCTTATGTCTTCAAAAGCCTTATTACTCACTTTAAATGGTTTTATATTCTCATTATTGATTTCAAGTCGAATTTTTTACATTTTTTGTTAAAACAGATTATAATTGAATGCTTAGCTTGGGAAACGTTAAGCTAAAGCTTTCTATTGACAAGAAAAGTCCATTTATTATCGCTCATGCCTTCAAAAGCCTAATTACTCGCTTTAAATGGTTTTATAATCTCATTATTGATTTCAAGTTGAGTTTTTTACATTTTTTGTTAAAACAGATTATAATTGAATGCTTACCTTGGGAAACGTTAAGCTAAAACCCTCTATTGACAAGAAAAGTCCATTTACTGTCGCTCTTGCCTACAAAAGTCTTATTACTCGCTTTAAATGGGTTTATAATCTCATTATTGATTTTAAATTAAATTTTTTTATATTTTTATTTAAAACAGATTAAAATTGAATGTTTACCTCAGGAAACGTTAGGCTAAAACCCTCTTTTAACAGGAAAAATGCATTTATTGTCACTCATGTCTTCAAAAGCCTTATTACTCGCTTTAAATGGTCTTATATTCTCATTATTGATTTCAAGTTGAATTTTTTACATTTTTTGTTAAAACAGATTATAATTGAATGCTTAGCTTGGGAAATGTTAAGCTAAAACTTTCTATTGACAAGAAAAGTCCATTTATTATTGCTCATTCCTTCAAAAGCCTTATTACTCGCTTTAAATGGTTTTATAATCTCATTATTGATTTCAAGTTGAATTTTTTTCATTTTTTGTTAAAACAGATTATAATTGAATGCTTACCTTGGGAATCGTGAAGCTAAAACCCTCTTTTGACAAGAAAAGTCCATTTACTGTCGCTCATGCCTACAAAAGCCTTATTACTTGCTTTAAATGGTTTTATAATCTCATTATTGATTTTAAATTGAATTTTTTTATATTTTTATTTAAAACAGATTACAATTGAATGTTTACCTCAGGAAACGTTAGGCTAAAACCCTCTATTTACAGGAAAAATGCATTTATTGTCGCTCATGTCTTCAAAAACCTTATTACTCGCTTTAAATGGTCTTATATTCTCATTATTGATTTCAAGTTGAATTTTTTACATTTTTTGTCAAAACAAATTATAATTGAATGCTTACCTTGAGAAACGTGAAGTTAAAACCCTCTATTGACAAGAAAAATCTATTTACTGTCGCTCATGCCTACAAAAGCCTTATTACTCGCTTTAAATGGTTTTATAATCTCATTATTGATTTTCAATTGAATTTTTTATGTTTGTATTTAACACAGATTACAATTGAATGTTTACCTCAGGAAACCTTAGGCTAACACACTCTATTGACAGGAAAAATGCATTTATTGTCGCTTATGCCTTCAAAAGCCTTATTACTCGCTTTAAATGGTTTTATAATCTAATTATTGATTTCAAGTTGAATTTTTTACATCTTTTGTTAAAACAGATTATAATTGAATGCTTACCTTGGGAAACGTGAAGCTAAAACCCTCTATTGACAAGAAAAGTCCATTTACTGTCGCTCATGCCTACAAAAGCCTTATTACTCGCTTTAAATGGTTTTATAATCTCATTATTGATTTTCAATTGAATTTTTTATGTTTGTATTTAACACAGATTACAATTGAATGTTTACCTCAGGAAACCTTAGGCTAAAACCCTCTATTGACAAGAAAAGTCCATTTATTATCGCTCATGCCTTCAAAAGCCTTATTACTCACTTTAAATGGTTTTATAATCTCATTATTGATTTCAAGCTGAATTTTTTACATTTTTCGTTAAAACAGATTATAATTGAATACTTACCTTGGGAAACGTGAAGCTAAAACCCTCTATTGACAAGAAAAGTCCATTTACTGTCGCTCTTGCCTACAAAAGTCTTATTACTCACTTTAAATGGTTTTATAATCTCATTATTGATTTTAGATTCAATTTTTTTATATTTTGATTTAAAATAGATTAAAATTGAATGTTAACCTCAGGAAACGTTAAGCTAAAACCCTCTATTAACAAGAAAAGTCCATTTATTGTCGCTCATGCCTTCAAAAGCCTTATTATTCTCTTTAAATGGTTTTATAATCTCAGTATTGACTTAAAGTTGAATTTTTTACATTTTTTGTTAAAATAGATTATAATTGAATGCTTACCTTGGGAAACGTGAAGCTAAAATTCTCTATTAATAGGAAAAGTCCATTTATTGTCGCTCATGCCTTCAAAAGGCTTATTACACGCTTTAAATGGTTTCCTAATCTCATTATTGATTTTGAGTTGAATTTTTTTACATTTTTCTTAAAACTAATTATAATTGAATGTTGACCTCGAGAAACGTGGGGCTAAAGCCCTCATTTGACATAAAAAGAGTATTTAGAGTCACTCATGCCTTCAAAATCGTTATTACTCGCTTTCAATGGTTTTATAGTCTCATTATTTATTTCAAGTTAAATTTTTTCACATTTTTAGTTGAAACAGTTTAAAATTGAATGTTTACCTCAGGAAACTTTAGGCTAAAACCCTCTATTAACAGGAAAAATGCATTTATTGTCGCTCATGCCTTCAAAAGCCTTATTACTCGCTTTAAATGGTTTTATAACCTCATTATTGATTTCAAGTGGAATTTTTTACATTTTTTGTTAAAGCAGATTATAACTGAATGCTTACCTTGGGAAACGTGAAGCTAAAACCCTTTATTGACAAGAAATGTCCATTTACTGTCACTCATGCCTATAAAAGCTTTATTACTCGCTTTAAATGATTTTATAATGTCATTATTGATTTTAAATTGAATTGTTTTATGTTTTTATTTAAAACAGATTAAAATTGAATGTTTACCTCAAGAAACGTGAAGCTAAAACTTTCTATTGACAAGAAAAGTCCATTTATTATCGCTCATACCTTCAAAAGCCTTATTACTCGCTTTAAATGGTTTTATAATCTCATTATTGATTTCAAGTTGAATTTTTTACATTTTTTATTAAAACAGATTATAATTGAATGCTTACCTTGGGAAACGTGAAGCAAAAACCCTCTATTTACGAGAAAAGTCTATTTACTGTCGCTCATGCCTACAAAAGCCTTATTACTCACTTGAAATGGTTTTATAATCTCATTATTCATTTTAAATTGAATTTTTTTATATTTGTATTTAAAACAGATTAAAATTGAATGTTTACCTTAGGAAACGTTAGGCTAAAACCCTCTATTAACAGGAAAAATGCATTTATTGTCGCTCAGGTCTTCAAAAGCCTTATTACTCGCTTTAAATGGTTTTATAATCTCATTATTGATTTCAAGTTGAATTTTTTACATTTTTTGTTAAAACAGATTATAATTAAATGCTTACCTTGGGAAATGTGAAGCTAAAACCCTTTATTGACAAGAAAAGTCCATTTACTGTCGCTCATGCCTACGAAAGCCTTATTACTCGCTTTAAATGGTTCTATAATTTCATTATCGATTTTAAATTGAATTTTTTTCTGTTATTATTTAAAACAGATTAAAATTGAATGTTTACCTCAGGACACGTTAAGCTAAAACCCTCTATTAACAGGAAAAGTCCATTTATTGTCGCTCATGCCTTCAAAAGCCTTATTACTCGCTTTAAATGGTTTTATAATCTCATTATTGATTTCAAGTTGAATTTTTTACATTTTTTGTTAAAACAGATTATAATTGAATGCTTACCATGGGAAACGTGAAGCTAAAACTCTCTATTGACAAGAAAAGTCCATTTATTATCGCTCAAGCCTTCAAAAGCCTTATTACTCGCTTTAAATGGTTTTATAATCTCATTATTGATTTCAAGTTGAATTTTTTACATTTTTCGTTAAAACAGATTATAATTGAATGCTTACCTTGGGAAACGTGAGGCTAAAACCCTCTATTGACAAGAAAAGTCCATTTACTGTCGCTCTTGCCTACAAAAGTCTTATTACTCGCTTTAAATGGTTTTATAATCTCATTATTGATTTTAGATTGAATTTTTTTATATTTATATTTAAAACAGATTAAAATTGAATGTTAACGTCAGGAAACGTTAGGCTAAAACCCTCTATTAATAGGAAAAGTCCATTTATTGTCGCCCATGCCTTCAAAAGGCTTATTACACGATTTAAATGGTTTCCTAATCTCGTTATTGATTTTGAGTTGAATTTTTTTACATTTTTTTTAAAACTAATTATAATTGAATGTTGACCTCGAGAAACGTGGGGCTAGAGCCCTCATTTGACATAAAAAGAGCATTTATAGTCACTCATGCCTTCAAAATCCTTATTACTCGCTTTCAATGGTTTTATAATCTCATTATTTGTTTCAAGTTGAATTTTTTTACATTTTTAGTTGAAACAGTTTAAAATTGAATGTTTACCTCAGGAAACGTTAGGCTAAAACCCTCTATTAACAGGAAAAATGCATTTATTGTCACTTATGTCTTCAAACGCCTTATTACTCACTTTAAATGGTTTTATAATCTCATTATTGATTTCAAGTTGAATTTTTTACATTTTTTGTTAAAACAGATTATAATTCAATGCTTAGCTTGGGAAACGTTAAGCTAAAACTTTCTATTGACAAGAAAAGTCCATTTATTATCGCTCATGCCTACAAAAGCCTTATTACTCGCTTTAAATGGTTTTATAATCTCATTATTGATTTCAAGTTGAATTTTTTACATTTTTTGTTAAAACAGATTATAATTGAATGCTTACCTTGGGAAACGTTAAGCTAAAACCCTCTATTGACAAGAAAAGTCCATTTACTGTCGCTCTTGCCTACAAAAGTCTTATTACTCGCTTTAAATGGGTTTATAATCTCATTATTGATTTTAAATTGAATTTTTTTATATTTTTATTTAAAACATATTAAAATTGAATGTTTACCTCAGGAAACGTTAGGCTAAAACCCTCTATTAACAGGAAAAATGTATTTATTTTCGCTCATGTCTTCAAAAGCTTTATTACTCGCTTTAAATGGTCTTGTATTCTCATTATTGATTTCAAGTTGAATTTTTTACATTTTTTGTTAAAACAGATTATAATTGAATGCTCAGCTTGGGAAATGTTAAGATAAAACTTTCTATTGACAAGAAAAGTTCATTTATTATCGCTCATGCCTTCAAAAGCCTTATTACTCGCTTTAAATGGTTTTATAATCTCATTATTGATTTCAAGTTGAATTTTTTACATTTTTTGTTAAAACAGATTATAATTGAATGCTTACCTTGGGAAACGTTAAGCTAAAACCCTCTATTGACAGGAAAAGTCCATTTACTGTCGCTTATGCCTTCAAAAGCCTTATTACTCGCTTTAAATGGTTTTATAATCTCATTATTGATTTCAAGTTGAATTTTTTACATTTTTTGTTAAAACAGATTATAATTGAATGCTTAGCTTGGGAAACGTGAAGCTAAAACTCTCTATTGACAAGAAAAGTCCATTTAGTATCGCTCATGCCTTCAAAAGCCTTATTACTCGCTTTAAATGGTTTTATAATCTCATTATTGATTTCAAGTTGAATTTTTTTTATTTTTTGTTAAAACAGATTATAATTGAATGCTTACCTTGGGAAACGTTAAGCTAAAACCCTCTATTGACAGGAAAAGTCCATTTACTGTCGCTCTTGCCTACAAAAGTCTTATTACTCGCTTTAAATGGTTTTATAATCTCATTATTGGTTTTAGATTGAAGTTTTTTATATTTTTATTTAAAACAGATTAAAATTGAATGTTAACCTCAGGAAACGTTAAGCTAAAACCCTCTCTTAATAGGAAAAGTCCATTTATTGTCGCCCATGCATTCAAAAGGCTTATTACACGATTTAAATGGTTTCCTAATCTCGTTATTGATTTTGAGTTGAATTTTTTTACATTTTTTTTAAAACTAATTATAATTGAATGTTGACCTCGAGAAACGTGGAGCTAAAGCCCTCATTTGACATAAAAAGAGCATTTATAGTCACTCATGCCTTCAAAATCCTTACTACTCACTTTCAATGGTTTTATAGTCTCATTATCTATTTCAAGTTAAATTTTTTTACATTTTTAGTTGATACAGTTTAAAATTGAATGTTTTACTCAGGAAACGTTAGGCTAAAACCCTCCATTAACAAGTAAAATGCATTTATTGTCGCCCATGCCTTCAAAAGCCTTATTACTCACTTTAAATGGTTTTATAATCTCATTATTGATTTCAAGTTGAATTTTTTACATTTTTTGTTAAAACAGGTTATAATTGAATGCTTACCTTGGAAAACGTGAAGCTAAAACTCTCTATTGACAAGAAAAGTCCATTTATTATCGCTGATGCCTTCAAAAGCCTTATTACTCGCTTTAAATGGTTTTATAATCTCATTATTGATTTCAAGTTGAATGTTTTACATTTTTTGTTAAAACAGATTATAATTAAATGCTTACCTTGGGAAACGTGAAGCTAAAACCCTCTATTGACGAGAAAAGTCCATTTACTGTCGCTCATGCCTACAAAAGCCTTATTACTCACTTTAAATGGTTTTATAATCTCATTATTGATTTTAAATTGACTTTTTTTATATTTTTATTTAAAACATATTAAAATTGAATGTTTACCTCAGGAAACGTTAGGTTAAAACCCTCTATTAACAGGAAAAATGCATTTATTGTCGCTCATGTCTTCAAAAGCCTTATTACTCGCTTTAAATGCTCTTCTATTCTCATTATTGATTTCAAGTTGAATTTTTTACATTTTTTGTTAAAACAGATCATAATTGAATGCTTAGCTTGGGAAATGTTAAGGTAAAACTTTCTATTGACAAGAAAAGTTCATTTATTATCGCTCATGCCTTCAAAAGCCTTATTACTCGCTTTAAATGGTTTTATAATCTCATTATTGATTTCAAGTTGAATTTTTTACATTTTTTGTTAAAACAGATTATAATTGAATGCTTACCTTGGGAAACGTGAAGCTAAAACCCTCTATTGACAAGAAAAGTCCATTTACTGTCGCTCATGCCTACAAAAGCCTTATTACTCGCTTTAAATGGCTTTATAATCTCATTATTGATTTTAAATTGAATTCTTTTATATTTTTATTTAAAACAGATTAAAATTGAATGTTTACCTCAGGAAACATTAGGCTAAAACCCTCTATTAACAGGAGAAATGCATTTACTGTCGCTCATGCCTTCAAAAGCCTTATTACTCGCTTTAAATGGTTGTATAATCTCATTATTGATTTCAAGTTGAATTTTTTACATTTTTTGTTAAAACTGATTATAATTGAATGCTTAGCTTGGGAAACGTGAAGCTAAAACTCTCTATTGACAAGCAAAGTCCATTTAGTATCGCTCATGCCTTCAAAAGCCTTATTACTCGCTTTAAATGGTTTTATAATCTCATTATTGATTTCAAGTTGAATTTTTTACATTTTTTGTTAAAACAGATTATAATTGAATGCTTACCTTGGGAAACGTTAAGCTAAAACCCTCTATTGATAGGAAAAGTCCATTTACTGTCGCTCTTGCCTACAAAAGTCTTATTACTCGCTTTAAATGGTTTTATAATCTCATTATTGATTTTAAATTGAATTTTTTTATACTTTTATTTAAAACAGATTACAATTGAATGTCTACCTCAGGAAACGTTAGGCTAAAACCCTCTATTAACTGGAAAAATGCATTTATTGTCGCTCATCTCTTCAAAAGCCTTATTACTCGCTTTAAATGATCTTATATTCTCATTATTGATTTCAAGTTGAATTTTTTACATTTTTTGTTAAAACAGATTATAATTGAATGCTTAGCTTGGGAAATGTTAAGCTAAAACTTTCTATTGACAAGAAAAGTCCATTTATTATCGCTCATGCCTTCAAAAGCCTTATTACTCGCTTTAAATGGTTTTATAATCTCATTATTGATTTCAAGTTGAATTTTTTACATTTTTTGTTAAATTAGATTATAATTGAATGCTTACCTTGGGAAACGTGAAGCTAAAACCCTCTATTGACAAGAAAAGTTCATTTACTGTCGCTCATGCCTACAAAAGCCTTATCACTCGCTTTAAATGGTTTTATAATCTCATTATTGATTTTAAATTGAGTTTTTTTATATTTTTATTTAACACAGATTAAAATTGAATGTTTACCTCAGGAAATGTTAGGCTAAAACCCTCTATTAACAGGAGAAATGCCTTTACTGTCGCTCATACCTTCAAAAGCCTTATTACTCGCTTTAAATGGTTTTATAAACTCATTATTGATTTCAAGTTGAATTTTTTACATTTTTTGTTAAAACAGATTATAATTGAATGCTTAGCTTGGAAAACGTGAAGCTAAAACTCTCTATTGACAAGAGAAGTCCATTTATTATCGCTCATGCCTTAAAAAGCCTTATTACTCGCTTTCAATGGTTTTATAATCTCGTTATTGATTTCACGTTGAATTTTTTACATTTTTTGTTAAAACAGATTATAATTGAATGCTTAGCTTGGGAAACGTGAAGTTAAAACTCTCTATTGACAAGAAAAGTCCATTTAGTATCACTCATGCCTTCAAAAGCCTTATTACTCGCTTTAAATGGTTTTATAATCTCATTATTGATTTCAAGTTGAATTTTTTTTATTTTTTGTTAAAACAGATTATAATTGAATGCTTACCTTGGGAAACGTGAAGCTAAAACCCTCTATTGACAAGAAAAGTTCATTTACTGTCGCTCATGCCTACAAAAGCCTTATCACTCGCTTTAAATGATTTTATAATCTCATTATTGATTTTAAATTGAGTTTTTTTATATTTTTATTTAACACAGATTAAAATTGAATGTTTACCTCAGGAAATGTTAGGCTAAAACCCTCTATTAACAGGAGAAATGCCTTTACTGTCGCTCATACCTTCAAAAGCCTTATTACTCGCTTTAAATGGTTTTATAAACTCATTATTGATTTCAAGTTGAATTTTTTACATTTTTTGTTAAAACAGATTATAATTGAATGCTTAGCTTGGGAAACGTGAAGCTAAAACTCTCTATTGACGAGAGAAGTCCATTTATTATCGCTCATGCCTTCAAAAGCCTTATTACTCGCTTTAAATGGTTTTATAATCTCATTATTGATTTCAAGTTGAATTTTTTACATTTTTTGTTAAAACAGATTATAATTGAATGCTTACCTTGGGAAACGTTAAGCTAAAACCCTCTATTGACAGGAAAAGTCCATTTACTGTCGCTTATGCCTACAAAAGTCTTATTACTCGCTTTAAATGATTTTATAATCTCATTATTGGTTTTAAATTGAATTTTTTTATCTTTTTATTTAACACAGATTACAATTGAATGTTTACCTTAGGAAACGTTAGGCTAAAACCCTCTATTAACAGGAAAAATGCATTTATTGTCGCTTATACCTTCAAAAGCCTTATTACTAGCTTTAAATGGTTTTATAAACTCATTATTGATTTCAAGTTGAATTTTTTCCATTTTTTGTTAAAACAGATTATAATTGAATGCTTACCTTGGGAAACGTGAAGCTAAAACCCTCTATTGACGAGAAAAGTCCATTTACTGTCGCTCATGCCTACAAAAGCCTTATTACTCACTTTAAATGTTTTTATAATCTCATTATTGATTTTAAACTGAAATTTTTTATATGTTTATTTAAAACAGATTAAAATTGAATATTTACCTCAGAAAACGTTAGGCTAAAACCCTCTATTAACAGGAAAAATGCATTTATTGTCGCTTATGTCTTCAAAAGCCTTATTACTCACTTTAAATGGTTTTATATTCTCATTATTGATTTCAAGTTGAATTTTTTACATTTTTTGTTAAAACAGATTATAATTGAATGCTTAGCTTGGGAAACGTTAAGCTAAAACTTTCTATTGACAAGAAAAGTCCATTTATTATCGCTCATGCCTTCAAAAGCCTAATTACTCGCTTTAAATGGTTTTATAATCTCATTATTGATTTCAAGTTGAATTTTTTACATTTTTTGTTAAAACAGATTATAATTGAATGCTTACCTTGGGAAACGTTAAGCTAAAACCCTCTATTGACAAGAAAATTCCATTTACTGTCGCTCTTGCCTACAAAAGTCTTATTACTCGCTTTAAATGGGTTTATAATCTCATTATTGATTTTAAATTAAATTTTTTTATATTTTTATTTAAAACAGATTAAAATTGAATGTTTACCTCAGGAAACGTTAGGCTAAAACCCTCTTTTAACAGGAAAAATGCATTTATTGTCACTCATGTCTTCAAAAGCCTTATTACTCGCTTTAAATGGTCTTATATTCTCATTATTGATTTCAAGTTGAATTGTTTACATTTTTTGTTAAAACAGATTATAATTGAATGCTTAGCTTGGGAAATGTTAAGCTAAAACTTTCTATTGACAAGAAAAGTCCATTTATTATTGCTCATTCCTTCAAAAGCCTTATTACTCGCTTTAAATGGTTTTATAATCTCATTATTGATTTCAAGTTGAATTTTTTTCATTTTTTGTTAAAACAGATTATAATTGAATGCTTACCTTGGGAATCGTGAAGCTAAAACCCTCTTTTGACAAGAAAAGTCCATTTACTGTAGCTCATGCCTACAAAAGCCTTATTACTCGCTTTAAATGGTTTTATAATCTCATTATTGATTTTAAATTGAATTTTTTTATATTTTTATTTAAAACAGATTACAATTGAATGTTTACCTCAGGAAACGTTAGGCTAAAACCCTCTATTTACAAGAAAAATGCATTTATTGTCGCTCATGTCTTCAAAAACCTTATTACTCGCTTTAAATGGTCTTATATTCTCATTATTGATTTCAAGTTGAATTTTTTACATTTTTTGTCAAAACAAATTATAATTGAATGCTTACCTTGGGAAACGTGAAGTTAAAACCCTCTATTGACAAGAAAAGTCCATTTACTGTCGCTCATGCCTACAAAAGCCTTATTACTCGCTTTAAATGGTTTTATAATCTCATTATTGATTTTCAATTGAATTTTTTATGTTTGTATTTAACACAGATTACAATTGAATGTTTACCTCAGGAAACCTTAGGCTAACACCCTCTATTGACAGGAAAAATGCATTTATTGTCGCTTATGCCTTCAAAAGCCTTATTACTCGCTTTAAATGGTTTTATAATCTAATTATTGATTTCAAGTTGAATTTTTTACATCTTTTGTTAAAACAGATTATAATTGAATGCTTACCTTGGGAAACGTGAAGCTAAAACCCTCTATTGACAAGAAAAGTCCATTTACTGTCGCTCATGCCTACAAAAGCCTTATTACTCGCTTTAAATGGTTTTATAATCTCATTATTGATTTTCAATTGAATTTTTTATGTTTGTATTTAACACAGATTACAATTGAATGTTTACCTCAGGAAACCTTAGGCTAAAACCCTCTATTGACAAGAAAAGTCCATTTATTATCGCCCATGCCTTCAAAAGCCTTATTACTCACTTTAAATGGTTTTATAATCTCATTATTGATTTCAAGCTGAATTTTTTACATTTTTCGTTAAAACAGATTATAATTGAATACTTACCTTGGGAAACGTGAAGCTAAAACCCTCTATTGACAAGAAAAGTCCATTTACTGTCGCTCTTGCCTACAAAAGTCTTATTATTCGCTTTAAATGGTTTTATAATCTCATTATTGATTTTAGATTCAATTTTTTTATATTTTGATTTAAAATAGATTAAAATTGAATGTTAACCTCAGGAAACGTTAAGCTAAAACCCTCTATTAACAAGAAAATTCCATTTATTGTCGCTCATGCCTTCAAAAGCCTTATTATTCTCTTTAAATGGTTTTATAATCTCAGTATTGACTTAAAGTTGAATTTTTTACATTTTTTGTTAAAATAGATTATAATTGAATGCTTACCTTGGGAAACGTGAAGCTAAAATTCTCTATTAATAGGAAAAGTCCATTTATTGTCGCTCATGCCTTCAAAAGGCTTATTACACGCTTTAAATGGTTTCCTAATCTCATTATTGATTTTGAGTTGAATTTTTTTACATTTTTCTTAAAACTAATTATAATTGAATGTTGACCTCGAGAAACGTGGGGCTAAAGCCCTCATTTGACATAAAAAGAGTATTTAGAGTCACTCATGCCTTCAAAATCGTTATTACTCGCTTTCAATGGTTTTATAGTCTCATTATTTATTTCAAGTTAAATTTTTTGACATTTTTAGTTGAAACAGTTTAAAATTGAATGTTTAACTCAGGAAACTTTAGGCTAAAACCCTCTATTAACAGGAAAAATGCATTTATTGTCGCTCATGCCTTCAAAAGCCTTATTACTCGCTTTAAATGGTTTTATAATCTCATTATTGATTTCAAGTGGAATTTTTTACATTTTTTGTTAAAGCAGATTATAACTGAATGCTTACCTTGGGAAACGTGAAGCTAAAACCCTTTATTGACAAGAAATGTCCATTTACTGTCACTCATGCCTATAAAAGCTTTATTACTCGCTTTAAATGATTTTATAATGTCATTATTGATTTTAAATTGAATTGTTTTATGTTTTTATTTAAAACAGATTAAAATTGAATGTTTACCTCAAGAAACGTGAAGCTAAAACTTTCTATTGACAAGAAAAGTCCATTTATTATCGCTCATACCTTCAAAAGCCTTATTACTCGCTTTAAATGGTTTTATAATCTCATTATTGATTTCAAGTTGAATTTTTTACATTTTTTATTAAAACAGATTATAATTGAATGCTTACCTTGGGAAACGTGAAGCAAAAACCCTCTATTTACGAGAAAAGTCTATTTACTGTCGCTCATGCCTACAAAAGCCTTATTACTCACTTGAAATGGTTTTATAATCTCATTATTCATTTTAAATTGAATTTTTTTATATTTGTATTTAAAACAGATTAAAATTGAATGTTTACCTTAGGAAACGTTAGGCTAAAACCCTCTATTAACAGGAAAAATGCATTTATTGTCGCTCAGGTCTTCAAAAGCCTTATTACTCGCTTTAAATGGTTTTATAATCTCATTATTGATTTCAAGTTGAATTTTTTACATTTTTTGTTAAAACAGATTATAATTAAATGCTTACCTTGGGAAATGTGAAGCTAAAACCCTTTATTGACAAGAAAAGTCCATTTACTGTCGCTCATGCCTACGAAAGCCTTATTACTCGCTTTAAATGGTTCTATAATTTCATTATCGATTTTAAATTGAATTTTTTTCTGTTATTATTTAAAACAGATTAAAATTGAATGTTTACCTCAGGACACGTTAAGCTAAAACCCTCTATTAATAGGAAAAGTCCATTTATTGTCGCTCATGCCTTCAAAAGCCTTATTACTCGCTTTAAATGGTTTTATAATCTCATTATTGATTTCAAGTTGAATTTTTTACATTTTTTGTTAAAACAGATTATAATTGAATGCTTACCATGGGAAACGTGAAGCTAAAACTCTCTATTGACAAGAAAAGTCCATTTATTATCGTTCAAGCCTTCAAAAGCCTTATTACTCGCTTTAAATGGTTTTATAATCTAATTATTGATTTCAAGTTGAATTTTTTACATTTTTCGTTAAAACAGATTATAATTGAATGCTTACCTTGGGAAACGTGAGGCTAAAACCCTCTATTGACAAGAAAAGTCCATTTACTGTCGCTCTTGCCTACAAACGTCTTATTACTCGCTTTAAATGGTTTTATAATCTTATTATTGATTTTAGATTGAATTTTTTTATATTTATATTTAAAACAGATTAAAATTGAATGTTAACCTCCGGAAACGTTAGGCTAAAACCCTCTATAAATAGGAAAAGTCCATTTATTGTCGCCCATGCCTTCAAAAGGCTTATTACACGATTTAAATGGTTTCCTAATCTCGTTATTGATTTTGAGTTGAATTTTTTTACATTTTTTTTAAAACTAATTATAATTGAATGTTGACCTCGAGAAACGTGGGGCTAGAGCCCTCATTTGACATAAAAAGAGCATTTATAGTCACTCATGCCTTCAAAATCCTTATTACTCGCTTTCAATGGTTTTATAATCTCATTATTTGTTTCAAGTTGAATTTTTTTACATTTTTAGTTGAAACAGTTTAAAATTGAATGTTTACCTCAGGAAACGTTAGGCTAAAACCCTCTATTAACAGGAAAAATGCATTTATTGTCACTTATGTCTTCAAACGCCTTATTACTCGCTTTAAATGGTTTTATAATCTCATTATTGATTTCAAGTTGAATTTTTTACATTTTTTGTTAAAATAGATTATAATTGAATGCTTAGCTTGGGAAACGTTAAGCTAAAACTTTCTATTGACAAGAAAAATCCATTTATTATCGCTCATGCCTTCAAAAGCCTTATTACTCGCTTTAAATGGTTTTATAATCTCATTATTGATTTCAAGTTGAATTTTTTACATTTTTTGTTAAAACAGATTATAATTGAATGCTTACCTTGGGAAACGTGAAGCTAAAACCCTCTATTGACAAGAAAAGTCCATTTACTGTCGCTCTTGCCTACAAAAGTCTTATTACTCGCTTTAAATGGGTTTATAATCTCATTATTGATTTTAAATTGGATTTTTTTATATTTTTATTTAAAACATATTAAAATTGAATGTTTACCTCAGGAAACGTTAGGCTAAAACCCTCTATTAACAGGAAAAATGTATTTATTTTCGCTCATGTCTTCAAAAGCTTTATTACTCGCTTTAAATGGTCTTGTATTCTCATTATTGATTTCAAGTTGAATTTTTTACATTTTTTGTTAAAACAGATTATAATTGAATGCTCAGCTTGGGAAATGTTAAGATAAAACTTTCTATTGACAAGAAAAGTTCATTTATTATCGCTCATGCCTTCAAAAGCCTTATTACTCGCTTTAAATGGTTTTATAATCTCATTATTGATTTCAAGTTGAATTTTTTACATTTTTTGTTAAAACAGATTATAATTGAATGCTTACCTTGGGAAACGTTAAGCTAAAACCCTCTATTGACAAGAAAAGTCCATTTACTGTCGCTTATGCCTTCAAAAGCCTTATTACTCGCTTTAAATGGTTTTATAATCTCATTATTGATTTCAAGTTGAATTTTTTACATTTTTTGTTAAAACAGATTATAATTCAATGCTTAGCTTGGGAAACGTGAAGCTAAAACTCTCTATTGACAAGAAAAGTCCATTTAGTATCGCTCATGCCTTCAAAAGCCTTATTACTCGCTTTAAATGGTTTTATAATCTCATTATTGATTTCAAGTTGAATTTTTTTTATTTTTTGTTAAAACAGATTATAATTGAATGCTTACCTTGGGAAACGTTAAGCTAAAACCCTCTATTGACAGGAAAAGTCCATTTACTGTCGCTCTTGCCTACAAAAGTCTTATTACTCGCTTTAAATGGTTTTATAATCTCATTATTGGTTTTAGATTGAAGTTTTTTATATTTTTATTTAAAACAGATTAAAATTGAATGTTAACCTCAGGAAACGTTAAGCTAAAACCCTCTCTTAATAGGAAAAGTCCATTTATTGTCGCCCATGCATTCAAAAGGCTTATTACACGATTTAAATGGTTTCCTAATCTCGTTATTGATTTTGAGTTGAATTTTTTTACATTTTTTTTAAAACTAATTATAATTGAATGTTGACCTCGAGAAACGTGGGGCTAAAGCCCTCATTTGACATAAAAAGAGCATTTATAGTCACTCATGCCTTCAAAATCCTTACTACTCACTTTCAATGGTTTTATAGTCTCATTATCTATTTCAAGTTGAATTTTTTTACATTTTTAGTTGATACAGTTTAAAATTGAATGTTTTACTCAGGAAACGTTAGGCTAAAACCCTCCATTAACAAGTAAAATGCATTTATTGTCGCCCATGCCTTCAAAAGCCTTATTACTCACTTTAAATGGTTTTATAATCTCATTATTGATTTCAAGTTGAATTTTTTACATTTTTTGTTAAAACAGGTTATAATTGAATGCTTACCTTGGGAAACGTGAAGCTAAAACTCTCTATTGACAAGAAAAGTCCATTTATTATCGCTGATGCCTTCAAAAGCCTTATTACTCGCTTTAAATGGTTTTATAATCTCATTATTGATTTCAAGTTGAATGTTTTACATTTTTTGTTAAAACAGATTATAATTAAATGCTTACCTTGGGAAACGTGAAGCTAAAACCCTCTATTGACGAGAAAAGTCCATTTACTGTCGCTCATGCCTACAAAAGCCTTATTACTCACTTTAAATGGTTTTATAATCTCATTATTGATTTTAAATTGACTTTTTTTATATTTTTATTTAAAACATATTAAAATTGAATGTTTACCTCAGGAAACGTTAGGTTAAAACCCTCTATTAACAGGAAAAATGCATTTATTGTCGCTCATGTCTTCAAAAGCCTTATTACTCGCTTTAAATGCTCTTCTATTCTCATTATTGATTTCAAGTTGAATTTTTTACATTTTTTGTTAAAACAGATTATAATTGAATGCTTAGCTTGGGAAATGTTAAGATAAAACTTTCTATTGACAAGAAAAGTTCATTTATTATCGCTCATGCCTTCAAAAGCCTTATTACTCGCTTTAAATGGTTTTATAATCTCATTATTGATTTCAAGTTGAATTTTTTACATTTTTTGTTAAAACAGATTATAATTGCATGCTTACCTTGGGAAACGTGAAGCTAAAACCCTCTATTGACAAGAAAAGTCCATTTACTGTCGCTCATGCCTACAAAAGCCTTATTACTCGCTTTAAATGGCTTTATAATCTCATTATTGATTTTAAATTGAATTCTTTTATATTTTTATTTAAAACAGATTAAAATTGAATGTTTACCTCAGGAAACATTAGGCTAAAACCCTCTATTAACAGGAGAAATGCATTTACTGTCGCTCATGCCTTCAAAAGCCTTATTACTCGCTTTAAATGGTTGTATAATCTCATTATTGATTTCAAGTTGAATTTTTTACATTTTTTGTTAAAACTGATTATAATTGAATGCTTAGCTTGGGAAACGTGAAGCTAAAACTCTCTATTGACAAGCAAAGTCCATTTAGTATCGTTCATGCCTTCAAAAGCCTTATTACTCGCTTTAAATGGTTTTATAATCTCATTATTGATTTCAAGTTGAATTTTTTACATTTTTTGTTAAAACAGATTATAATTGAATGCTTACCTTGGGAAACGTTAAGCTAAAACCCTCTATTGACAGGAAAAGTCCATTTACTGTCGCTCTTGCCTACAAAAGTCTTATTACTCGCTTTAAATGGTTTTATAATCTCATTATAGATTTTAAATTGAATTTTTTTATACTTTTATTTAAAACAGATTACAATTGAATGTTTACCTCAGGAAACGTTAGGCTAAAACCCTCTATTAACAGGAAAAATGCATTTATTGTCGCTCATCTCTTCAAAAGTCTTATTACTCGCTTTAAATGATCTTATATTCTCATTATTGATTTCAAGTTGAATTTTTTACATTTTTTGTTAAAACAGATTATAATTGAATGCTTAGCTTGGGAAATGTTAAGCTAAAACTTTCTATTGACAAGAAAAGTCCATTTATTATCGCTCATGCCTTCAAAAGCCTTATTACTCGCTTTAAATGGTTTTATAATCTCATTATTGATTTCAAGTTGAATTTTTTACATTTTTTGTTAAATTAGATTATAATTGAATGCTTACCTTGGGAAACGTGAAGCTAAAACCCTCTATTGACAAGAAAAGTTCATTTACTGTCGCTCATGCCTACAAAAGCCTTATCACTCGCTTTAAATGGTTTTATAATCTCATTATTGATTTTAAATTGAGTTTTTTTATATTTTTATTTAACACAGATTAAAATTGAATGTTTACCTCAGGAAATGTTAGGCTAAAACCCTCTATTAACAGGAGAAATGCCTTTACTGTCGCTCATACCTTCAAAAGCCTTATTACTCGCTTTAAATGGTTTTATAAACTCATTATTGATTTCAAGTTGAATTTTTTACATTTTTTGTTAAAACAGATTATAATTGAATGCTTAGCTTGGGAAACGTGAAGCTAAAACTCTCTATTGACAAGAGAAGTCCATTTATTATGGCTCATGCCTTCAAAAGCCTTATTACTCGCTTTCAATGGTTTTATAATCTCGTTATTGATTTCACGTTGAATTTTTTACATTTTTTGTTAAAACAGATTATAATTGAATGCTTAGCTTGGGAAACGTGAAGCTAAAACTCTCTATTGACAAGAAAAGTCCATTTAGTATCGCTCATGCCTTCAAAAGCCTTATTACTCGCTTTAAATGGTTTTATAATCTCATTATTGATTTCAAGTTGAATTTTTTTTATTTTTTGTTAAAACAGATTATAATTGAATGCTTACCTTGGGAAACGTGAAGCTAAAACCCTCTATTGACAAGAAAAGTTCATTTACTGTCGCTCATGCCTACAAAAGCCTTATCACTCGCTTTAAATGGTTTTATAATCTCATTATTGATTTTAAATTGAGTTTTTTTATATTTTTATTTTACACAGATTAAAATTGAATGTTTACCTCAGGAAATGTTAGGCTAAAACCCTCTATTAACAGGAGAAATGCCTTTACTGTCGCTCATACCTTCAAAAGCCTTATTACTCGCTTTAAATGGTTTTATAAACTCATTATTGATTTCAAGTTGAATTTTTTACATTTTTTGTTAAAACAGATTATAATTGAATGCTTAGCTTGGGAAACGTGAAGCTAAAACTCTCTATTGACAAGAGAAGTCCATTTATTATCGCTCATGCCTTCAAAAGCCTTATTACTCGCTTTCAATGGTTTTATAATCTCGTTATTGATTTCACGTTGAATTTTTTACATTTTTTGTTAAAACAAATTATAATTGAATGCTTACCTTGGGAAACGTGAAGCTAAAACCCTCTATTGATAAGAGAAGTCCATTTACTGTCGCTCATGCCTACAAAAGCCTTATTACTCGCTTTAAATGGTTTCATGATATCATTATTGATTTTAAGTTGAATGTTTTTATTTTTTTTTTTAAACTGATTATAATTGAATGTTTACCTTGGGAAACGTGGGGCTAAAGCCTTCATTTGACATCAAAAAAGCATTTATAGTAACTCATGCCTTCAAAATCCTTTTTACTCCATTTCAATAGTTTTATAGTCTCATTATTGATTTCAAGTGAAATTGTTTTATATCTTTTGTTAAAACAGCTTATAATTGAATGTTTACCTCGGGAAACGTTAAGCTAAAACACTCTATTAATAGGAAAAGTCCATTTATTGTAGCTCATGCCTTCAAGAGCCTTATTACTCTCTTTTAAATGGTTTCATGATCTCATTATTGATTTTAAGTTGAATTTTTTTAAAGTTTTTTTAAAACTGATTATAATTGAATGTTTACCTCGGGAAACGTGTGGCTAAAGCCTTCATTTGACATAAAAAGAGCATTCATAGTCACTCATGTCTTCAAAATCTTTCTTAGTTGCTTTCAATGGTTTTATAGTCTCATTATTAATTTCAAGTGGAATTTTTTTACATCTTTTGTTAAAACAGATTATAATTGAATGTTTACCTTGGTAAACGTTAAGCTAAAACCCTTTATTAATAGGAAAAGTCCATTTATTGTCGCTCATGCCTTCAAAAGGCTTATTACACGCTTTAAATGGTTTCCTAATCTCATTATTGATTTTGAGTTGAATTTTTTTACATTTTTTTAAAAACTAATTATAATTGAATGTTGACCTCGAGAAACATGGGGCTAAAGCCCTCATTTGACATAAAAGAGCATTTATAGTCACCCATGCCTTCAAAATCCTTATTACTCGCTTTCAATGGTTTTATAGTCTCATTATCTATTTCAAGTTGAATTTTTTTACATTTTTAGTTGAAACAGTTTAAAATTGAATGTTTTACTCAGGAAACGTTAGGCTAAAACCCTCCATTAACAGGAAAAATGCATTTATTGTCGCTCATGCCTTCAAAAGCCTTATTACTCACTTTAAATGGTTTTATAATCTCATTATTGATTTCAAGTTGAATTTTTTACATTTTTTGTTAAAACAGGTTATAATTGAATGCTTACCTTGGGAAACGTGAAGTTAAAACTCTCTATTGACAAGAAAAGTCCATTTATTATCGCTGATGCCTTCAAAAGCCTTATTACTCGCTTTAAATGGTTTTATAATCTCATTATTGATTTCAAGTTGAATGTTTTACATTTTTTGTTAAAACAGATTATAATTAAATGCTTACCTTGGGAAACGTGAAGCTAAAACCCTCTATTGACGAGAAAAGTCCATTTACTGTCGCTCATGCCTACAAAAGCCTTATTACTCACTTTAAATGGTTTTATAATCTCATTATTGATTTTAAATTGAATTTTTTTATATTTTTATTTAAAACAAATTAAAATTGAATGTTTACCTCAGGAAACGTTAGGCTAAAACCCTCTATTAACAGGAAATATGCATTTATTGTCACTTATGTCTTCAAAAGCCTTATTACTCGCTTTAAATGGTCTTATATTCTCATTATTGATTTCAAGTTGAATTATTACATTTTTTGTTAAAACAGATTATAATTGAATGCTTAGCTTGGTAAATGTTAAGCTAAAACTTTCTATTGACAAGAAAAGTCCATTTATTATCGCTCATGCCTTTAAAAGCCTTATTACTCGCTTTAAATGGTTTTATAATCTCATTATTGATTTCAAGTTGAATTTTATTACATTTTTTGTTAAAACAGACTATAACTGAATGCTTACCTTGGGAAACGTGAAGCTAAAACCCTCTATTGACAAGAAAAGTCCATTTATTATCGCTGATGCCTTCAAAAGCCTTATTACTCAATTTAAATGGTTTTTTAATCTCATTATTGATTTCAAGTTGAATGTTTTACATTTTTTGTTAAAACAAATTATAATTGAATGCTTACCTTGGGAAACGTGAAGCTAAAACACTCTATTGACGAGAAAAGTCTATTTACTGTCGCTCATGCCTACAAAAGCCTTATTACTCGCTTTAAATGATTTTATAATCTCATTATTGATTTTAAATTGAATTGTTTTATATTTTTATTTAAAACAGATTAAAATTGTGTGTTTACCTCAGGAAACGTTAGGCTAAAACCCTTTATTAACAGGAAAAATGCATTTATTATCGTTCATGCCTTCAAAAACCTTATTACTCGTTTTAAATGGTTTTATAATCTCATTATTGATTTCAAGTTGAATTTTTTACATTTTTTGTTAAAACAGATTATAATTGAATGCTTACCTTGGGAAACGTAAGGCTAAAACTCTCTATTGACAAGAAAAGTCCATTTATTATCGCTCATGCCTTCAAAAGTCTTATTACTCGCTTTAAATGGTTTCATGATCTCATTATTGATTTTAAGTTGAATTTTTTTATATTTTTTTAAAACTAATTATAATTCAATGTTTACCTCAGGAAACGTGGGGCTAAAGCCTTCATTTGTCATAAAAAAAGCATTTGTAGTCACTCATGCCTTCAAAATCCTTATTACTCGATTTCAATGGTTTTATAGTATCATTATTTATTTCAAGTTGAATTTTTTTACATTTTAAGTTGAAACAGTTTAAAATTGAATGTTTACCTAAGGAAACGCTAGGCTAAAACCCTCTATTAACAGGAAAAATGCATTTATTGTCGCTCATGCCTTCAAAAGCCTTATTACTAGCTTTAAATGGTTTTATAATCTCATTATTGATTTCAAGTTCAATTTTTTACATTTTTTGTTAAAACAAATTATAATTGAATGCTTACCTTGGGAAACGTGAAGCTAAAACCCTTTATTGACAAGAAAAGTCCATTTACTGTCGCTCATGCTTACAAAAGCCTTATTACTCGCTTTAAATGGTTTTATAATCTCATTATTGGTTTTAAATTGAATTTTTTTCTATTTTTATTTAAAACAGATTAAAATTGAATGTTTACCTCAGGAAACGTTAAGCTAAAACCGTCTATTAACAGGAAAAGTCCATTTATTGTCGCTCATGCCTTCAAAAGCCTTATTAGTCGCTTTAAATGGTTTTATAATCTCATTATTGATTTCAAGTTGAATTTTTTACATTTTTTGTTCAAACAGATTATAATTGAATGCTTACCTTGGGAAACGTGAAGCTAAAACCCTCTATTGACAAGAAAAGTCCATTTATTGTCGCTCATGCATGCAAAAGCCTTATTACTCGCTTTAAATGGTTTCATGATCTCATTATTGATTTTAAGTTGAATTTTTTTATATTTTTTTTAAAACTGATTATAATTGAATGTTTACCTCGGGAAACATGAGGCTAAAGCCTTCATTTGACATAAAAAAAGCATTTATAGTAACTCATGCCTTCAAAATCCTTATTATTCGCTTTCAATGGTTTTATAGTCTCATTATTGATTTCAAGTGGAATTTTTTTAAATATTTTGTTAAAACAGCTTATAATTGAATGTTTATCTCGGGAAACGTTAAGCTAAAACCCTCTATTAATTGGAAAAGTCCATTTATTATAGCTCATGCCTTCAAAAGCCTTATTACTCGCTTTAAATGGTTCATGATCTCATTATTGATTTTAAGTTGAATTTATTTAAATTTTTTTTAAAACTAATTATAATTGAATGTTTACCTCAAGAAACGTGTGGCTAAAGACTTCATTTGACATAAAAAGAGCATTCACAGTCACTCATGCCTTCAAAATCTTTATTACTTGCTTTCAATGGTTTTATAGTCTCATTATTGATTTCAAGTGGAATTTTTTTACATCTTTTGTTAAAACAGATTATAATTGAATGTTTACCTCGGGAAACGTTAAGCTAAAACCCTCTATTAATAGGAAAACTCCATTTACTGTCGCTCATGCCTTCAAAAGGCTTATTACACGCTTTAAATGGTTTCCTAATCTCATTATTGATTTTGAGTTGAATTTTTTTACATTTTTTTTAAAACTAATTATAATTGAATGTTGACCTCGAGAAACGTGGGGCTAAAGCCCTCATTTGACATAAAAAGAGCATTTATAGTCACCCATGCCTTCAAAATCCTTATTACTCGCTTTCAATGGATTTATAGTCTCATTATTTATTTCAAGTTGAATTTTTTTACATTTTTAGTTGAAACAGTTTAAAATTGAATGTTTACCTCAGGAAACGTTTGGCTAAAACCCTCTATTAATAGGAAAAATGCATTTATAGTCGCTCATGCCTTCAAAAGCCTTATTACTCGCTTTAAATGGTTTTATAATCTCATTATTGATTTCAAGTTGAATTTTTTACATTTTTTGTTAAAACAGATTATAATTGAATGCTTACCTTGGGAAACGTGAAGCTAAAACTCTCTATTGACAAGAAAAGTCCATTTATTATCGCTCATGCCTTCAAAAGCCTTATTACTCGCTTTAAATGGTTTCATGATCTCATTATTGATTTTAAGTTGAATTTTTTTATATTTTTTTTAAAACTGATTATAATTGAATGTTTACCTCAGAAAACGTGGGGCTAAAGCCTTCATTTGACATAAAAAAAGCATTTATACACACTCATGCCTTCAAAATCCTTATTACTCGCTTTCAATGGTTTTATAGTCTCATTATTGATTTCAAGTGGAACTTTTTTACATCTTTAGTGAAAACAGATTATAATTGAATGTTTACCTCGGGAAACGTTAAGTTAAAACCCTCTATTAATAGGAAAACTCCATTTATTGTCGCTCATGCCTTCAAAAGGCTTATTACACGCTTTAAATGGTTTCCTAATCTCATTATTGATTTTGAGTTGAATTTTTTTTACATTTTTTTAAAACTAATTATAATTGAATGTTACCTCGAGAAACGTGGGGCTAAAGCCCTCATTTGACATAAAAAGAGCATTTATAGTCACCCATGCCTTCCAAATCCTTATTACTCGCTTTCAATGGTTTTATAGTCTCATTATTTATTTCAAGTTGAATTTTTTTACATTTTTAGTTGAAACAGTTTAAAATCGAATGTTTACCTCAGGAAACGTTTGGCTAAAACCCTCTATTAATAGGAAAAATGCATTTATAGTCATTCATGCCTTCAAAAGCCTTATTACTCGCTTTAAATGGTTTTATAATCTCATTATTGATTTCAAGTTGAATTTTTTACATTTTTTGTTAAAACAGATTATAATTGAATGCTGACCTTGGGAAACGTGAAGCTAAAACTCTCTATTGACAAGAAAGTCCATTTATTATTGCTTATGCCTTCAAAAGCCTTATTACTGGCTTTAAATGGTTTCATGATCTCATTATTGATTTTAAGTTGAATTTTTTTATATTTTTTGTAAAACTGATTATAATTGAATGTTTACTTCAGGAAATGTGGGGCTAAAGCCTTCATTCGACATAAAAAAAGCATTTATGCTCACTCATGCCTTCAAAATCCTTATTACTCGCTTTCAATGGTTTTATAGTCTCATTATTTATTTCAAGTTGAATTTTTTTACATTTTTAGTTGAAACAGTTTAAAATTAAATGTTTACCTCAGGAAACGTTTGGCTAAAACCCTCTATTAACAGGAAAAATGTATTTATTGTCGCTCATGCGTTCAAAAGCCTTATTACTCGCGTTAAACGGTTTTATAATCTCATTATTGATTTCAAGTTGAATTTTTTACATTTTTTGTTAAAACAAATTATAATTGAATGCTTACCTTGAGAAACGTGAAGCTAAAACCCTCTATTGACAAGAAAAGTCCATTTATTGTCGCTCATATCTACAAAAGCCTTATTACTCGCTTTAAATGGTTTTATAATCTCATTACTGATTTTAAATTGAATTTTTTTCTATTTTTATTTAAAACAGATTAAAATTGAATGTTTACCTCAGGAAACGTTAAGCCAAAACCCTCTATTAACAAGAAAAGTCCATTTATTGTCGCTCATGCCTTCAAAAGCCTTATTAGTCGCTTTAAACAGTTTTATAATCTCATTATTGATTTCAAGTTGAATTTTTTACATTTTTTGTTAAAACTGATTATAATTGAATGCTTACCTTGGGAAACGTGAAACTAAAACTCTCTATTGACAAGAAAAGTCCATTTATTATCGCTCATGCCTTCAAAAGCCTTATTACTCGCTTTAAATGGTTTTATAATCTCATTAATGATTTGAAGTTGAATTTTTCACATTTTTTGTTAAAACAGATTATAATTGAATGCTGACCTTGGGAAACGTAAAGCTAAAACTCTCTATTGACAAGAAAGTCCATTTATTATTGCTTATGCCTTCAAAAGCCTTATTACTCGCTTTAAATGGTTTCATGATCTCATTATTGATTTTAAGTTGAATTTTTTTATATATTTTTTAAAACTGATTATATATGAATGTTTACCTCGGGAAACGTGGGGCTAAAGCCTTCATTTGACATAAAAAAAGCATTTATAATCACTCATGCCTTCAAAATCCTTATTACTCGCTTTCAATGGTTTTATAGTCTCATTATTGATTTCAAGTGGAATTTTTTTATATCTGTTGTTAAAATAGCTTATAATTGAATGTTTACCTTGGGAAACGTTAAGCTAAAACCCTGTATTAATAGGAAAAGTCCATTTATTATAGCTCATGCCTTCAAAAGCCTTATTACTCGCTTTAAATGGTTTCATGATTTCATTATTGATTTTAAGTTGAATTTTTTTATATATTTTTTAAAACTGATTATAATTGAATGTTTACCTCGGGAAACGTATGGCTAAAGCCTTCATTTGACATAAAAAGAGCATTTATAGTCACTCATGCCTTCAAAATCTTTATTACTCGCTTTCAATGGTTTTATAGTCTCATTATTGATTTCAAGTGGAATTTTTTTACATCTTTTGTTAAAACAGATTATAATTGAATGTTTACCTCGGGAAACGTTAAGCTAAAACCCTCTATTAATAGGAAAAGTGCATTTATTGCCGCCCATGCTTTCACAAGGCTTATTACACACTTTAAATGGTTTCCTTATCTCATTGTTGATTTTGAGTTGAATTTTTTTACATTTTTTTTAAAACTAATTATAATTGAATGTCGACCTCGAGAAACGTGGGGCTAAAGCCTTTATTTGACATAAAAAGAGCATTTATAGTCACTCGTGCCTTCAAAATCCTTATTACAAGCTTTTAATTGTTTTATAGTCTCATTATTTATTTCAAGTTGAATTTTTTTACATTTTTAGTTGAAACAGTTTAAAATTGAATGTTTACCTCAGGAAACGTTAAGCTAAAACCCTCTATTAACAGGAAAAGTCCATTTATTGTCGCTCATGCCTTCAAAAGCCTTATTAGTCGCTTTAAACGGTTTTATAATCTCATTATTGATTTCAAGTTGAATTTTTTACATTTTTAGTTAAAACTGATTATAATTGAATGCTTACCTTGGGAAACGTGAAACTAAAACTCTCTATTGACAAGAAAAGTCCATTTATTATCGCTCATGCCTTCAAAAGCCTTATTACTCGCTTTAAATGGTTTTATAATCTCATTATTGATTTCAAGTTGAATTTTTTTCATTTTTTGTTAAAACAGATTATAATTGAATGCTTACCTTGGGAAACGTGAAGCTAAAACCCTCTATTGACAAGAAAAGTCAATTTATTATCGCTCATGCCTTCAAAAGTCTTATTACTCGCTTTAAATGTTTTTATAATCTCATTAATGATTTCAAGTTGAATTTTTCACATTTTTTGTTAAAACATATTATAATTGAATGCTTACCTTGGGAAACGTGAAGCTAAAACTCTCTATTGACAAGAAAGTCTATTTATTATTGGTCATGCCTTCAAAAGCCTTATTACTCGCTTTAAATGGTTTCATGATCTCATTATTGATTTTAAGTTGAATTTTTTTATATATTTTTTAAAACTAATTATAATTGAATGTTTACCTCGGGAAACGTATGGCTAAAGCTGTCACGACCGGAAACTCCCCATCGGGCCCGTGACAACCGCCGCGAGGCCTCGACAGACATTCTTCACCCCGAATGCCTATTGAAACCCCGCAAGGCTTAGCATTAACTTCCGCATCTCCCCGGTGAGCAACAGTTAATAAATCTCGCATTTCAAAAAATCATAAGTCATTTTCAAATAAAAACAATAAAACATTATTTTCTGGCTCACAAGGGTATTTTCGTAATTTTTCGTCAAAAATCTCAAAACTTGCTAAAAATGTAGTAGGTAAGCAGAAAATATATATTTAATGATTTAAAAACAAAATAAGTATCTAAAATGTTCATTTGAAAGCAAATTGTTAACAACTAGTACTATTCAAAAATAATCAATAAAATATTCTATTTTCTCATAAAATAATTTTTTATAGAAATATTCGTAAATAATTTTTCGCACATGAAAGTAAAGTAAAAATTGTATGAATAGAAATACAGATAACCAAAATATAAGTTTTGATCTGCAATGACACGTGGGCTCCAATTGACCAAGAGGATGTAAGACTGTGAACTCTTACTTTCTATAATGCAGTTCCAAGCTTAGTTCTCGTCCTACTCGACTATCTACAAACTGTCCTGAGCCTGAAAAATGTATAGGAAGAAGGGGTGAGATTTTATAATCCCAGTGAGTAAACAGATACCATCTAAAGTATCTAAAGCCGAGTAAATGGAGACAACTAAAATAAGTCATCATACTCTAATTTCATTACCTTTCAATTCATTTCAACCAAATAAAATCAATCCATATAAATCGAGTAATCAACTTGGCTTATGAATTTCTTAAAACTTTGGCTCATGCCAAAACTCATACTCGGTGATACCTTGCACAGGGCATCCAACCGAGTCCGCCAAGGCTGTTAAAATTTTTGTATACACTTAAAATATATTTTTAGTTTGAGAAAACACAGCCGTTCCTTGGCGTTGGCTGAGTTCCCCTTCACGTGGTGGTTTGGCGTGAAGTGAACCCTAAGCTTTACCCCAGGAGATACCCTACGCGCCTCTCCGTTTGAGGTAATAATATAATGGAGTTTACCGTACCCCTCTAATAGGCTGGTCCACGGAACCCCCTCTGCAGTAAATAATTAATATATAATCCACCAATCAATAAAATTCATTCTAGCATGACATGGCAATTTATCGCAACCTAGCCTCTCAAGGCTGAATACACAGTATAAATAATTATAACACCAAAATCAGTTTAGCCATTCATGCTCATTTATTGTCATAAGCCATTCAATTCAAAACCATAAATTTGCAACACAAACTAGCAGTCTCCAATTACTCTATTTTCAAAACCAATATTCGATTTTCCAGAAAATTTATAAAATCATTTTATAAAATTCAACTTCTCTTAAAACATAGCAATTTACCATTTAAACTCATTTTTCATAAAATCACACAGTTGTATAAAACTACTCTAGATAATTAAGACGATAATAAGTTCACTCACAGTATTAGGAGTAGAAATACTCCTATCTTCCGCCCTCGGGTGCAGTCTCTTACCCGAAACAATTGACTCACCACCTATCCATAATCTATGACACAAAATTTAATAAATTGTGTCAATTTATCATAAATTATTTCAGGCTCTTATCCATGCGTATGCACTAGATAGGATTTGAAATGTTTAAACAATCGCTTAATTGCGGTGTCCGACCTAACTCGCCTATACACGGTGTAAAGTCCTAAAATCCCCAATTCGACTCCAATTCCATCCATTTCAATTTCAATTATCCAATTATATCCACAATACCACAATGACTGTGAATTTGGTCCAATTTATCAGTTTGGACTATAAATTACGCTTTTACCCCTAGTGGGTAAAAATTTCAATTTATTGCACCGAAAATTCCCATTTAATTTCCAACCTCATAATTCATCATTTCTCCACCCAATTCTCTTAAAATAAAGTCAACCTCATCCTCACATACCATTGGCTAGATTCGGCCTAGAGAAATTCATGGAGAAGATAAATATTTTTCTTGTTGTTTTACTCATAAATATGTTAAACTAACACTAAACACTAACATAGCTCAAAATCAAATTTATCTAACAACTTTCTCTCTCTAAACCCATATGACCAGAATTAAGATCATCCTCAAATCACATGATTCAACCATGAAAAATGATGAAAAATGCATGGGAAAGGTAAAGCACAAGACAAATTTAAGAAATGTTACCTTTTTTCACTTGATTTTTGAATTTCCACTTATTTTCCCTTTAAATTTCTTGGCTAGGGTTTTATTTTCTCCTTTCTCTCTCTTGTTTCTTGCTTGGCCGAATGTTGAAGAAGAAGAATGGGTGGGCTGATTTTTTTATGCCTTTTTATTGCTTAATGAAATAATATTATTTTATTCATATTTTGAATATTTTATTAATTCATTTTTTTTTCTAGCCATCCATTTGTCCTACTTTTTCCACCATGCATTCCCTTTGACTTATCCAAGTCTTAAGTGAAATTTCCAGATTTTTCCAAAGTTTTGGTGGTGCAAATTCTTCAAAATTACACTTTTGCCCCCAAATTTTTCAAAAATTACATTTTTACCCCAAAAATTGAAAATTTGCCATAATGCATAATTTTCACTCCTCATACTCATTTCACACTCCAAATAATTAAATTTGATCAAAATCCTTTCAAAAATTAAATTTTTGATTTCGAATGGTAAAATTATCATTTTACCCTTTTACTCCAAATTATACCGAAATTAAAATTTTTCACTTCTAAACTTCAAATCTTACTCCAATAAGCCAAATGGGGCCAAAAATCTTTTCTAAAAATTCTCATTTTGTCCTCAAGTGGCAAATGACCATTTTGCCCCTAGATAGCGAAAATTTCGGTTTGACTCCAAATTGATCCTCGAACTCCGAATTACCATATTAAACCATTCTGGGACATTAAAATTCTCAATGTCATCGTAAATTCTCTATTTGATCTAGTTCGAGGTTTAACTCAACTTTGTTGTACCTCTAGGTACAATACCGACTTTTGTAAATTTTTTTCGGGACTCTCTTAGCATGCAAACATGTTATCCATCACATGTATGTCATGACAATTATTTTTATAGAGTCTGGCTTGTCATCTTCTCCCCCACTTGAATCAACCATATGATCTTTCTTCTTGACTGATTTCGACATCCGGCTAAATATTAATATTTTAAAAATTTTATCTTGTCTCCTTGGTACCTGAAATACCTTATTATGCCTCACTTGACTTCTGAATCGCCTTTTATCTCACAAATTCTCCTATGATAAAATTATTATTATTTTATTATTATTTTCTCACTTATGAAATATTTTTATCCTAAACTACTCCTTTCGTCTTTTATCACTTTTAAACATTTTAATTGACCTCAATTTGCATTCGATCAACTTTATTTATCGCTATATCAAAGTATGGGGTATTTCAATCTCCCCCACTTAAATAGAATTCGTCCTCGAATTCCCGTTGATGTTGCGTTATCAATCTTCTTCTATGATCCTACTCCTTGTTTCTTCTATAGGGACATTCAATTTATTCACCTCGTTCACCTTCAGTTCAATTAAATGTTTTATTTATGGCACTTATCATCCTTTGGAACTGGATCAGTAATACTTTTCATAACCATGATCTCTTATATCGAGACACTAAGCATGCCTTTATCACCATTATTAAATTTGAACCATAACTTCACCTCAATTATACTGATTTCGATCACATATCATACTTACTTATGTATACCTATTCATCATTTTATTAATTCGCTCTGTACCAAATTTCTCAACCTTGATTCATCTATCTTATACTGGTCCATACCCTTCCTTTATTAGAGTTCCATTAAGAACTTAAACAATCCAAGGTTTACCTTCAAAGTCATTCATAACTTTAATCGTTCATTACATGTTCGTTAACACTTTAGCTCACTGACCTCTCTGGACATTATTTCAAAATCTCTCAATTACTGATAACCATTCTTCACTTTAGTTAGTAAAATTATCAATTTCATATATACATAGATAAATGCATTTTCAAATCTCAACATCTCTCTTTATATATAGGAATCCATGTGTTCACATGCCTTGGACTACATTCCCCCTTTATTCATCCGTATCCCAATCCTAGTTTCAATATAATAATTCTTATAGTGCATGTCAACATTCTTATTATACTTGTATATAACTTCATATCATTCATATCATTTCCAACCATATGTTTGAGTTTCCTTATATTATATATCATTCATCACAATGTCATCTCCATTGAATTATAATCTATTATGCGTGTATGCTTTATAATCCTATTGATGCCTCAAAGATTTATCTTAACTTGATCATTGCATCTCATGCAATACCACAATTCCTAAGAGTCATCCTTTTGTCCTTAATCATCTTTCATGCCTCTATATTACCTTGTATCTTTCTTGCATTACGATATTGATTTGTCACTTAAGACTCGAACCCATTTGAATCATGTATGCCTTAAGCATTTTCGAATTCCAATTTCCATAATATATTAGGAAAGTTTCATTATCTGACTTCATTTTCAAGGTCAACTTCTATCATCCTTTGTTCCACTCCTTCATATGAACATAACATCATTCTTCCTTAACCAATTTATAAATTGTACTTGAAATTGTAAAACTTAAAACTAGATTCTCGTCAAGTATTTTTCAATATTAATACTAATATCACTCTCAGCTTACAGCTTCTTCTTTTTTTTATATAATTACATAACTTAGTGCTCGCTTTAACGAGATCCAGAGCAAAACTTCTCTTAAGTATTTCCTTGGGAATATCTATCTTAAACTTATGTCTCACAGCATGTGATTCCTTAACTTGTGATTTAGCCGCTAGGCTTCTCAGCAAGTTTTAAAAATTTTATGTTTCATACTTGCTATGTATGATTATAATCTCTTCTCAAAGATGTTTATGTATTCCTAAAACACTTAATCTTAAAGGTATATAAATACGTACTCATCCATTCAATCCCTAACTCATCTTCATAGGTTTCTAGGGTGCCACACAATTAGCCTCATGTTGTTACTAACCCTTGTCATTTTACTGTATCAAAATAGATATTACAATTTCTCATAATGATATTCTACATAAACTGATTTTCTATACCAGTCTCGTAATTCTTCCTTCACACTTTTATTACTTGGTATCTCATCTCAATATAGTCATCTCAAGAATCTTTCAAATTTTTTTCTTTTAATTATATGCCTATATACAAGGCAATAAAGAAGTTTTTCAATTCATTTGGGTAAACATTCTCCAGAATATTGAAGACTCCCAGATAACAAAACACAATGACCAACAACCAAAATTCAATTTGTAAGCTCATTATCGTGTCACTCCCATCTTACTCATGCATCATAGGCGTGAGGTATTCGGAGCAGTATAATGTTGAACAGTCAATGCTGAAGTACTGTAGCTATTAGAAATTTTCCCATCAAAGCTATTTGTCTGCTTTCAAAGTCACCACATCAATCATTCTCAACCAGTGGTTTCCCTTCTAGATATATATCATGAGTTCCATAAGTATAGGTACCTTCTATTTTCTTGTCATACACATTAAGCTAGATTAATACTTTCATCTCATGTCATCTTTTGACTTTTATCAATGTTCATAAAATTCCACCTCATAACATCCTTTCCATACAATGTAATAAATTCATGATACATATACCACTCCACACATAAGTTGCTTACTATCTACAACTTTCCTCAAATTATTGTCATCCCTATCCAATTATCTTCTTTCTCTTATACTCCAATAATCTTATTGACTTTCAGTATAATTAACTACGAAAACAGCCCAGCTTCCTCCTCACTTTATTCTCGCAATCCTTACTGAATCAAAATTTTATATTCCCCATATTCCATAATTTAACTTCATTTGGTTGTATTTGTGCCCAACTATTACCTCATAATTTCATAACATCACTGAATAATCCCCTTCATGCTTAAATTACAATCATTAACGTAATCACATTATCCATTCCGAATGTCATTTATAACCTTATTGCTTCCTTCTATAACCTTCCTCAATAATTATATTACCAATTTATCTCTATCATACTAAAGATTCCCATATACCTTCAGTTACTTAAACAGCCATTTTATAATACATTCTAGTCCTATACTTTAAAAGCCAAACTATTTTTACTTCTTTGTACAGATAATTATTATATCTTTTACACAACATCTACTTAGAGTTAAGGTAGTGTAAAATCCTACGAAAATATTACATGTCCTTGGGATCATCATCTTAATCTGATCTTATCGAAAAATTCTACTCCGAGTCCTCCTAAAGATCCTCTTCCGGGTTTTCCTCCTTTGTTCTTCAATCCAAACTTGTTGTATTCTCCTAATTTCCTCAGCACTTACTGGTGCAGCATTTCTTCCACATCCGGGAGGAAAATGTCCTACACCTGACACTTTTCTAAGGGGTTTACTTGCCACTGTTACTTTCTCCTTATCTTTTTCTAGTTGTCCCCTTACATTTCTCCCACAGCCTGGTGAAAAGTGTCGGACTACTGTCACGCTCTTCCTAAAATGAATATATCCCCTTGCAATTTCTTCCCTCGTCCATTCTCTAGGGTGCTTTCCAGGTTGTTTCGAAAGGAAATCTTGTTCAATTTTCGATGTATTGGAGCTACTCTCACTTTCAAAATTCTTGCTACTCTCGACGCTACCCTTATTATGAACCCATTCTGATAAGTTCTTAGGAATTCTATTATTAGGAATTTGAGACGGACCACCTTCCGAATCACCTGTATCAAGGTGCCATTTGCTTCTAGCCGTAGAATCTAGAGATCCCTCGCTATCACTATGAGAGGTATCGGGACTACCACCTCTTCTAAACATGGTGTGTATGTCACCAGTGTACCTCAAAACCTATATGCAATCAAATAGTAATTGTTTAATTATTTATGCATCTCAAAAGTAGGTAGATTTCTATATGAAGATGCATACATACTATTCAATCTAACCTAACTTAACTTATCTTAACTTATCTTAACTTAACTGGACTTGGGGCCACGCAGTGTCAGTGTAGATTCCTTAAAACAACTTTAAAATCAAAAACTTTAAAATCCAAAGCTTTAAAATCAAAATATCTGATCTTTAAACCATGCTCTGATACCAATAAAATTGTCACGACCTGGAACTCCCCATCGGGCCCGTGACAACCGCCGCGAGGCCTCGACAGACATTCTTCACCCCGAATGCTGATTGAAACCCCGCAAGGCTTAGCATTAACTTTCGCATCTCCCCGGTGAGCAATAGTTATTAAATCTCGCATTTGAAAAAATCATAAGTCATTTTCAAATAAAAATAATAAAATATTATTTTCTGGCTCACAGGGGTATTTTCGTAATTTTTCGTCAAAAATCTCAAAACTTGCTAAAAATGTAGTAGGTAAGCAGAAAATATATATTTAATGATTTAAAAACAAAATAAGTATCTAAAATGTTCATTTGAAAGCAAATTGTTAACAACTAGTACTATTCAAAAATAATCAATAAAATATTCTATTTTCTCATAAAATAATTTTTTATAGAAATATTCGTAAATAATTTTTCGCACATGAAAGTAAAGTAAAATTTGTATGAATAGAAATACAGATAACCAAAATATAAGTTTTGATCTGCAATGACACGTGGGCTCCAATTGACCAAGAGGATGTAAGACTGTGAACTCTTACTTTCTATAATGCAGTTCCAAGCTTAGTTCTCGTCCTACTAGACTATCTACAAACTGTCCTAAGCCTGAAAAATGTATAGGGAGAAGGGGTGAGATTTTATAATCCCAGTGAGTAAACAGATACCATCTAAAGTCGAGTAAATGGAGACAATTAAAATAAGTCATCATACTGTAATTTCATTACCTTTCAATTCATTTCAACCAAATAAAATCAATCCATATAAATCGAGTAATCAACTTGGCTTATGAATTTCTTAAAACTTTGGCTCATGCCAAAACTCATACTCGGTGATACCTTGCGAAGGGCATCCAACCGAGTCCGCCAAGGCTGTTAAAATTTTTGTATACACTTAAAATATATTTTTAGTTTGAGAAAATACAGTCGTTCCTTGACGTTGGCTGAGTTCCCCTTCACGTGGTGGTTTGGCGTGAAGTGAACCCTAAGCTTTACCCCAGGAGATACCCTACGCGCCTCTCCGTTCGAGGTAATAATATAATGGATTTTACCGTGCCCCTCTAATAGGCTGGTCCACGGAACCCCCTCTGCAGTAAATAATTAATATATAATCCCCCAATCAATAAAATTCATTCTAGCATGACATGGCAATTTATCGCAACCTAGCCTCTCAAGGTTGAATACACAGTATAAATAATTATAACACCAAAATCAGTTTAGCCATTCATGCTCATTTATTGTCATAAGCCATTCAATTCAAAACCATAAATTTGCAACACAAACTAGCAGTCTCCAATTACTCGATTTTCAAAACCAATATTCGATTTTTCAGAAAATTTATAAAATCATTTTATAAAATTACAACTTCTCTTAAAACATAGCAATTTACCATTTAAACTCATTTTTCATAAAATCACACAGTTGTATAAAACTAGTCTAGATAATTAAGACGATAATAAGTTCACTCACAGTATTAGGAGTAGAAATACTCCTATCTTCCGCCCTCGGGTGCAGTCTCTTACCCGAAACAATTGACTCACCACCTATCCATAATCTATGACACAAATTTTAATAAATTGTGTCAATTTATCATAAATTATTTCAGGCTCTTATCCATGCGTATGCACTAGATAGGATTTGAAATGTTTAAACAATCGCTTAATTGCGGTGTCCGACCTAACTCGCCTATACACGGTGTAAAGTCCTAAAATCCCCAATTCGACTCCAATTCCATCCATTTCAATTTCAATTATCCAATTATATCCACAATACCTCAATGACTGTGAATTTGGTCCAATTTATCAGTTCGGACTATAAATTACGCTTTTACCCCTAGTGGGTAAAAATTTCAATTTATTGCACCGAAAATTCCCATTTAATTTCCAACCTCATAATTCATCATTTCTCCACCCAATTCTCTTAAAATAAAAGTCAACCTCATCCTCACATACCATTGGCTAGATTCGGCCTAGAGAAATTCATGGAGAAGATAAATATTTTTCTTGTTGTTTTACTCATAAACATGTTAAACTAACACTAAACACTAACATAGCTCAAAATCAAATTTATCTAACAACTTTCTCTCTCTAAACCCATATGACCAGAATTAAAATCATCCTCAAATCACATGATTCAACCATGAAAAATGATGGAAAATGCATGGGAAAGGTAAAGCACAAGACAAATTTAAGAAATGTTACCTTTTTTTCACTTGATTTTTGAATTTCCACTTATTTTCCCTTTAAATTTCTTGGCTAGGGTTTTATTTTCTCCTTTCTCTCTCTTGTTTCTTGCTTGGCCGAATGTTGAAGAAGAAGAATGGGTGGGCTGATTTTTTTATGCCTTCTTATTGTTTAATGAAATAATATTATTTTATTCATATTTTGAATATTTTATTAATTCATTTTTTTTTCTAGCCATCCATTTGTCCTACTTTTTCCACCATGCATTCCCTTTGACTTATCCAAGTCTTAAGTGAAATTTTCAGATTTTTCCAAAGTTTTGGTGGTGCAAATTCTTCAAAATTACACTTTTGCCCCCAAACTTTTCAAAAAGTACATTTTTACCCCAAAAATTGAAAATTTGCCATAATGCATAATTTTCACTCCTCATACTCATTTCACACTCCAAATAATTAAATTTGATCAAAATCCTTTCAAAAATTAAATTTTTGATTTCGAATGGTAAAATTACCATTTTACCCTTTTACTCCAAATTATACCGAAATTAAAATTTTTCACTTCTAAACTTCAAATCTTACTCCAATAAGCCAAATGGGGCCAAAAATCTTTTCTAAAAATTCTCATTTTGTCCTCAAGTGGCAAATGACCATTTTGCCCCTAGATAGCGAAAATTTCGGTTTGACTCCAAATTGATCCTCGAACTCCGAATTACCATATTAAACCATTCTGGGACATTAAAATTCTTAATGTCATTGTAAATTCTCTATTTGATCTAGTTCGAGGTTTAACTCAACTTTGTTGTACCTCTAGGTACAATACCGACTTTTGTAAATTTTTTTCGGGACTCTCTTAGCATGCAAACATGTTATCCATCACATGTATGTCATGACAATTATTTTTATAGAGTCGGGCTTGTCATCTTCTCCCCCACTTGAATCAACCATATGATCTTTCTTCTTGACTGATTTCGACATCCGGCTAAATATTAATATTTTAAAAATTTTATCTTGTCTCCTTGGTACCTGAAATACCTTATTATGCCTCACTTGACTTCTGAATCGCCTTTTATCTCACAAATTCTCCTATGATAAAATTATTATTATTTTATTATTATTTTCTCACTTATGAAATATTTTTATCCTAAACTACTCCTTTCATCTTTTATCACTTTTAAACATTTTAATTGACCTCAATTTGCATTCGATCAACTTTATTTATCACTATATCAAAGTATGGGGTATTTCAAAAGCCTTCATTTGACATAAAAAAAGCATTTATAATCACTCATGCCTTCAAAATCCTTATTACTCGCTTTCAATGGTTTTATAGTCTCATTATTGATTTCAAGTGGAATTTTTTTATATCTGTTGTTAAAATAGCTTATAATTGAATGTTTACCTCGGGAAACGTTAAGCTAAAACCCTGTATTAATAGGAAAAGTCCATTTATTATAGCTCATGCCTTCAAAAGCCTTATTACTCGCTTTAAATGGTTTCATGATCTCATTATTGATTTTAAGTTGAATTTTTTTATATTTTTTTAAAACTGATTATAATTAAATGTTTACCTTGGGAAACGTATGGCTAAAGCCTTCATTTGACATAAAAAGAGCATTTATAGTCACTCATGCCTTCAAAATCTTTATTACTCGCTTTCAATGGTTTTATAGTCTCATTATTGATTTCAAGTGGAATTTTTTTACATCTTTTGTCAAAACAGATTATAATTGAATGTTTACCTCGGGAAATGTTAAGCTAAAACCCTCTATTAATAGGAAAAGTGCATTTATTTCGGCCCATGCCTTCACAAGGCTTATTACACGCTTTAAATGGTTTCCTAATCTCATTGTTGATTTTGAGTTGAATTTTTTTACATTTTTTTTAAAACTAATTATAATTGAATGTCGACCTCGAGAAACGTGGGGCTAAAGCCTTTATTTGACATAAAAAGAGCATTTATAGTCACTCATGCCTTCAAAATCCTTATTACAAGCTTTCAATTGTTTTATAGTCTCATTATTTATTTCAAGTTGAATTTTTTTACATTTTTAGTTGAAACAGTTTAAAATTGAATGTTTACCTCAGGAAACGTTTGACTAAAACTCTCTATTAACAGGAAAAATGAATTTATTGTCGCTCATGCCTTCAAAAGCCTTATTACTTGCTTTAAATGGTTTTATAATCTCATTATTGATTTCAAGTTGAATTTTTTACATTTTTTGTTAAAACAGATTATAATTGAATGCTTACCTTAGGAAACGTGAAGCTAAAACCCTTTATTGACAAGAAAAGTCCATTTATTATCGCTCATGCCTTCAAAAGCCTTATTACTCGCTTTAAATGGTTTTATAATCTCATTATTGATTTCAAGTTGAATTTTTTACATTTTTCGTTAAAACAGATTATAATTGAATGCTTACCTTGGGAAACGTGAAGCTAAAACCCTCTATTAACAAGAAAAGTCAATTTACTGTCGCTCTTGCCTACAAAAGTCTTATTAATCGCTTTAAATGGTTTTATAATCTCATTATTGATTTTAGATTGAATTTTTTTATATTTTTATTTAAAACAGATTAAAATTCAATGTTAACCTCAGGAAACGTTAAGCTAAAACCCACTATTAACAAGAAAAGTCTATTTATTATTGCTCATGCCTTCAAAAGCCTTATTATTCGCTTTAAATGGTTTTATAATCTCAGTATTGATTTCAAGTTGAATTTTTTACATTTTTTTGTTAAAACAGATTATAATTGAATTTTTACCTTGGGAAACGTGAAGCTAAAACTCTCTATTAATAGGAAAAGTCCATTTATTGTCGCTCATGCCTTCAAAAGGCTTATTACACGCTTTAAATGGTTTCCTAATCTCATTATTGATTTTGAGTTGAATTTTTTTACATTTTTTTAAAAACTATTTATAATTGAATGTTGACCTCGAGAAACGTGGGGCCAAAGCCCTCATTTGACATAAAAAGAGCATTTATAATTAATCACGCCTTCAAAATCCTTATTACTCGCTTTCAATGGTTTTATAGTCTCATTATTTATTTCAAGTTGAATTTTTTTACATTTTTAGTTGAAACAGTTTAAAATTGAATGTTTACCTCAAGAAACTTTAGGCTAAAACCCTTTATTAACAGGAAAAATGCATTTATTGTCGTTCATGCCTTCAAAACCCTTATTACTCGCTTTAAATGGTTTTATAATCTCATTATTGATTTCAAGTTGAATTTTTTATATTTTTTGTTAAAGCAGATTATAATTGAATGCTTACCTTGGGAAACGTGAAGCTAAAACTCTTTATTGACAAGAAAAGTCCATTTATTATCGCTCATGCCTTCAAAAGCCTTATTACTCGCTTTAAATGGTTTCATGATCTCATTATTGATTTTAAGTTGAATTTTTTTATATTTTTTTTAAAACTGATTATAATTGAATGTTTACCTCGGGAAACGTGTGGCTAAAGCCTTCATTTGACATAAAAAAAGGATTTATAGTCACTCATGCCTTCAAAATCTTTATTACTCGCTTTCAATGGTTTTATAGTCTCATTATTGATTTCAAGTGGAATTTTTTTACATCTTTAGTTAAAACAGATTATAATTGAATGTTTACCTCGGGAAACATTAAGCTAAACCCCTCTATTAATAGGAAAACTCCATTTATTGTCGCTCATGCCTTCAAAAGGCTTATTACACGCTTTAAATGGTTTCCTAATCTCATTATTGATTTTAAGTTGAATTTTTTTACATTTTTTTTAAAACTAATTATAATTGAATGTTGACCTCGAGAAACGTGGGGCTAAAGCCCTCATTTGACATAAAAAGAGTATTTATAGTCACCCATGCCTTCAAAATCCTTATTACTCACTTTCAATAGATTTATAGTCTCATTATTTATTTCAAGTTGAATTTTTTTACATTTTTAGTTGAAACAGTTTAAAATTGAATGTTTACCTCAGGGAACGTTTGGCTAAAACCCTCTATTAATAGGAAAAATGCATTTATAGTCGCCCATGCCTTCAAAAGCCTTATTACTTACTTTAAATGGTTTTATAATCTCATTATTGATTTCAAGTTGAATTTTTTACATTTTTTGTTAAAACAGATTATAATTGAATGCTTACCTTGGGAAACGTGAAGCTAAAACCCTCTATTGACAAGAAAAGTCCATTTATTATCGCTCATGCCTTCAAAAGCCTTATTACTCGCTTTAAATGGTTTTATAATCTCATTATTGATTTCAAGTTGAATTTTTTACATTTTTCGTTAAAACAGATTATAATTGAATGCTTACCTTGGGAAACGTGAAGCTAAAACCCTCTATTAACAAGAAAAGTCAATTTATTGTCGCTCTTGCCTACAAAAGTCTTATTAATCGCTTTAAATGGTTTTATAATCTCATTATTGATTTTAGATTGAATTTTTTTATATTTTTATTTAAAACAGATTAAAATTCAATGTTAACCTCAGGAAACGTTAAGCTAAAACCCACTATTAACAAGAAAAGTCTATTTATTATTGCTCATGCCTTCAAAAGCCTTATTATTCGCTTTAAATGGTTTTATAATCTCAATATTGATTTCAAGTTGAATTTTTTACATTTTTTTGTTAAAACAGATTATAATTGAATTTTTACCTTGGGAAACGTGAAGCTAAAACTCTCTATTAATAGGAAAAGTCCATTTATTGTCGCTCATGCCTTCAAAAGGCTTATTACACGCTTTAAATGGTTTCCTAATCTCATTATTGATTTTGAGTTGAATTTTTTTACATTTTTTTAAAAACTGTTTATAATTGAATGTTGACCTCAAGAAACGTGGGGCCAAAGCCCTCATTTGACATAAAAAGAGCATTTATAATTAATCATGCCTTCAAAATCCTTATTACTCGCTTTCAATGGTTTTATAGTCTCATTATTTATTTCAAGTTGAATTTTTTTACATTTTTAGTTGAAACAGTTTAAAATTGAATGTTTACCTCAAGAAACTTTAGGCTAAAACCCTTTATTAACAGGAAAAATGCATTTATTGTCGTTCATGCCTTCAAAACCCTTATTACTCGCTTTAAATGGTTTTATAATCTCATTATTGATTTCAAGTTGAATTTTTTACATTTTTTGTTAAAGCAGATTATAATTGAATGCTTACCTTGGGAAACGTGAAGCTAAAACTCTCTATTGACAAGAAAAGTCCATTTATTATCGCTCATGCCTTCAAAAGCCTTATTACTCGCTTTAAATGGTTTCATGATCTCATTATTGATTTTAAGTTGAATTTTTTTATATTTTTTTTAAAACTGATTATAATTGAATGTTTACCTCGGGAAACGTGTGGCTAAAGCCTTCATTTGACATAAAAAAAGGATTTACAGTCACTCATGCCTTCAAAATCTTTATTACTCGCTTTCAATGGTTTTATAGTCTCATTATTGATTTCAAGTGGAATTTTTTTACATCTTTAGTTAAAACAGATTATAATTGAATGTTTACCTCGGGAAACGTTAAGCTAAACCCCTCTATTAATAGGAAAACTCCATTTATTGTCGCTCATGCCTTCAAAAGGCTTATTACACGCTTTAAATGGTTTCCTAATCTCATTATTGATTTTGAGTTGAATTTTTTTACATTTTTTTTAAAACTAATTATAATTGAATGTTGACCTCGAGAAACGTGGGGCTAAAGCCCTCATTTGACATAAAAAGAGTATTTATAGTCACCCATGCCTTCAAAATCCTTATTACTCACTTTCAATAGATTTATAGTCTCATTATTTATTTCAAGTTGAATTTTTTTACATTTTTAGTTGAAACAGTTTAAAATTGAATGTTTACCTCAGGGAACGTTTGGCTAAAACCCTCTATTAATAGGAAAAATACATTTATAGTCGCCCATGCCTTCAAAAGCCTTATTACTTACTTTAAATGGTTTTATAATCTCATTATTGATTTCAAGTTGAATTTTTTACATTTTTTGTTAAAACAGATTATAATTGAATGCTTACCTTGGGAAACGTGAAGCTAAAACTCTTTATTGACAAGAAAAGTCCATTTATTATCGTTCTTGCCTTCAAAAGCCTTATTACTCGCTTCAATTGGTTTCATGATCTCATTATTGATTTTAAGTTGAATTTTTTTATATTTTTTTTAAAACTGATTATAATTGAATGTTTACCTCAGGAAACGTGGGGCTAAAGCCTTCATTTCACATAAAAAAAGCATTTATACTCACTCATGCCTTCAAAATCCTTATTACTCGCTTTCAATGGTTTTATAGTCTCATTATTTATTTCAAGTTGAATTTTTTTACATTTTTTGTTGAAACAGTTTAAAATTAAATGTTTACCTCAGGAAACGTTTGGCTAAAACCCTCTATTAACAGGAAAAATGCATTTATTGTCGCTCATGCATTCAAAAGCCTTATTACTCGCGTTAAATGGTTTTATAATCTCATTATTGATTTCAAGTTGAATTTTTAACATTTTCTGTTAAAACAAATTATAATTGAATGCTTACCTTGAGAAACGTGAAGCTAAAACCCTCTATTGACAAGAAAAGTCCATTTACTGTCGCTCATGCCTACAAAAGCCTTATTACTTGCTTTAAATGGTTTTATAATCTCATTACTGATTTTAAATTGAATTTTTTTCTATTTTTATTTAAAGCAGATTAAAATTGAATGTTTACCTCAGGAAACGTTAAGCTAAAACCCTTTATTAACAGGAAAAGTCCATTTATTGTCGCTCATGCCTTCAAAAGCCTTATTAGTCGCTTTAAACGATTTTATAATCTCATTATTGATTTCAAGTTTAATTTTTTACATTTTTTGTTAAAACTGATTATAATTGAATGCTTACCTTGGGAAACGTGAAACTAAAACTCTCTATTGACAAGAAAAGTCCATTTATTATCGCTCATGCCTTCAAAAGCCTTATTAGTCGCTTTAAACGATTTTATAATCTCATTATTGATTTCAAGTTGAATTTTTTACATTTTTTGTTAAAACATATTATAATTGAATGCTTACCTTGGGAAACGTGAAGCAAAAACCCTCTATTGACAAGAAAAGTCCATTTATTATCGCTCATGCCTTCAAAAGCCTTATTACTCGCTTTAAATGGTTTTATAATCTCATTAATGATTTCAAGTTGAATTTTTCACATTTTTTGTTAAAACAGATTATAATTGAATGCTTACCTTGGGAAACGTGAAGCTAAAACTCTCTATTGACAAGAAAGTCCATTTATTATTGCTCATGCCTTCAAAAGCCTTATTACTCGCTTTAAATGGTTTCATGATCTCATTATTGATTTTAAGTTGAATTTTTTTATATATTTTTTAAAACTGATTATAATCGAATGTTTACCTCGGGAAACGTGGAGCAAAAGCCTTCATTTGACATAAAAAAAGCATTTATAATCACTCATGCCTTCAAAATCCTTATTACTCGCTTTCAATGGTTTTATAGTCTCATTATTGATTTCAAGTGGAATTTTTTTATATCTGTTATTAAAATAGCTTATAATTGAATGTTTACCTCGGGAAACGTTAAGCTAAAACCCTGTATTAATAGGAAAAGTCCATTTATTATATCTCATGCCTTCAAAAGCCTTATTACTCGCTTTAAATGGTTTCATGATCTCATTATTGATTTTAAGTTGAATTTTTTTATATTTTTTTTAAAACTGATTATAATTGAATGTTTACCTCGGGAAACGTATGGCTAAAGCCTTCATTTGACATAAAAAGAGCATTTATAGTCACTCATGCCTTCAAAATCTTTATTACTCGCTTTCAATGGTTTTATAGTCTCATTATTGATTTCAAGTGGAATTTTTTTACATCTTTTGTTAAAACAGATTATAATTGAATGTTTACCTCGGGAAACGTTAAGCTAAAACCCTCTATTAATAGGAAAAGTGCATTTATTGCCGCCCATGCCTTCACAAGGCTTATTACACGCTTTAAATGGTTTCCAAATCTCATTGTTGATTTTGAGTTGAATTTTTTTACATTTTTTTTAAAACTAATTATAATTGAATGTCGACCTCGAGAAACGTGGGGCTAAAGCCTTTATTTGACATAAAAAGAGCATTTATAGTCACTCGTGCCTTCAAAATCCTTATTACAAGCTTTCAATTGTTTTATAGTCTCATTATTTATTTCAAGTTGAATTTTTTTACATTTTTAGTTGAAACAGTTTAAAATTGAATGTTTACCTCAGGAAACGTTAAGCTAAAACCCTCTATTAACAGGAAAACTCCATTTATTGTCGCTCATGCCTTCAAAAGCCTTATTAGTCGCTTTAAACGGTTTTATAATCTCATTATTGGTTTCAAGTTGAATTTTTTACATTTTTTGTTACAACTGATTATAATTGAATGCTTACCTTGGGAAACGTGAAACTAAAACTCTCTATTGACAAGAAAAGTCCATTTATTATCGCTCATGCCTTCAAAAGCCTTATTACTCGCTTTAAATGGTTTTATAATCTCATTATTGATTTCAAGTTGAATTTTTTACATTTTTTGTTAAAACATATTATAATTGAATGCTTACCTTGGGAAACGTGAAGCAAAAACCCTCTATTGACAAGAAAAGTCCATTTATTATCGCTCATGCCTTCAAAAGCCTTATTACTCGCTTTAAATGGTTTTATAATCTCATTAATGATTTCAAGTTGAATTTTTCACATTTTTTGTTAAAACAGATTATAATTGAATGCTTACCTTGGGAAACGTGAAGCTAAAACTCTCTATTGACAAGAAAGTCCATTTATTATTGCTCATGCCTTCAAAAGCCTTATTACTCGCTTTAAATGGTTTCATGATCTCATTATTGATTTTAAGTTGAATTTTTTTATATATTTTTTAAAACTGATTATAATCGAATGTTTACCTCGGGAAACGTGGAGCAAAAGCCTTCATTTGACATAAAAAAAGCATTTATAATCACTCATGCCTTCAAAATCCTTATTACTCGCTTTCAATGGTTTTATAGTCTCATTATTGATTTCAAGTGGAATTTTTTTATATCTGTTATTAAAATAGCTTATAATTGAATGTTTACCTCGGGAAACGTTAAGCTAAAACCCTGTATTAATAGGAAAAGTCCATTTATTATATCTCATGCCTTCAAAAGCCTTATTACTCGCTTTAAATGGTTTCATGATCTCATTATTGATTTTAAGTTGAATTTTTTTATATTTTTTTTAAAACTGATTATAATTGAATGTTTACCTCGGGAAACGTATGGCTAAAGCCTTCATTTGACATAAAAAGAGCATTTATAGTCACTCATGCCTTCAAAATCTTTATTACTCGCTTTCAATGGTTTTATAGTCTCATTATTGATTTCAAGTGGAATTTTTTTACATCTTTTGTTAAAACAGATTATAATTTAATGTTTACCTCGGGAAACGTTAAGCTAAAACCCTCTATTAATAGGAAAAGTGCATTTATTGCCGCCCATGCCTTCACAAGGCTTATTACACGCTTTAAATGGTTTCCAAATCTCATTGTTGATTTTGAGTTGAATTTTTTTACATTTTTTTTAAAACTAATTATAATTGAATGTCGACCTCGAGAAACGTGGGGCTAAAGCCTTTATTTGACATAAAAAGAGCATTTATAGTCACTCGTGCCTTCAAAATCCTTATTACAAGCTTTCAATTGTTTTATAGTCTCATTATTTATTTCAAGTTGAATTTTTTTACATTTTTAGTTGAAACAGTTTAAAATTGAATGTTTACCTCAGGAAACGTTAAGCTAAAACCCTCTATTAACAGGAAAACTCCATTTATTGTCGCTCATGCCTTCAAAAGCCTTATTAGTCGCTTTAAACGGTTTTATAATCTCATTATTGGTTTCAAGTTGAATTTTTTACATTTTTTGTTACAACTGATTATAATTGAATGCTTACCTTGGGAAACGTGAAACTAAAACTCTCTATTGACAAGAAAAGTCCATTTATTATCGCTCATGCCTTCAAAAGCCTTATTACTCGCTTTAAATGGTTTTATAATCTCATTATTGATTTCAAGTTGAATTTTTTACATTTTTTGTTAAAACATATTATAATTGAATGCTTACCTTGGGAAACGTGAAGCAAAAACCCTCTATTGACAAGAAAAGTCCATTTATTATCGCTCATGCCTTCAAAAGCCTTATTACTCGCTTTAAATGGTTTTATAATCTCATTAATGATTTCAAGTTGAATTTTTCACATTTTTTGTTAAAACAGATTATAATTGAATGCTTACCTTGGGAAACGTGAAGCTAAAACTCTCTATTGACAAGAAAGTCCATTTATTATTGCTCATGCCTTCAAAAGCCTTATTACTCGCTTTAAATGGTTTCATGATCTCATTATTGATTTTAAGTTGAATTTTTTTATATATTTTTTAAAACTGATTATAATCGAATGTTTACCTCGGGAAACGTGGAGCAAAAGCCTTCATTTGACATAAAAAAAGCATTTATAATCACTCATGCCTTCAAAATCCTTATTACTCGCTTTCAATGGTTTTATAGTCTCATTATTGATTTCAAGTGGAATTTTTTTATATCTGTTATTAAAATAGCTTATAATTGAATGTTTACCTCGGGAAACGTTAAGCTAAAACCCTGTATTAATAGGAAAAGTCCATTTATTATATCTCATGCCTTCAAAAGCCTTATTACTCGCTTTAAATGGTTTCATGATCTCATTATTGATTTTAAGTTGAATTTTTTTATATTTTTTTTAAAACTGATTATAATTGAATGTTTACCTCGGGAAACGTATGGCTAAAGCCTTCATTTGACATAAAAAGAGCATTTATAGTCACTCATGCCTTCAAAATCTTTATTACTCGCTTTCAATGGTTTTATAGTCTCATTATTGATTTCAAGTGGAATTTTTTTACATCTTTTGTTAAAACAGATTATAATTGAATGTTTACCTCGGGAAACGTTAAGCTAAAACCCTCTATTAATAGGAAAAGTGCATTTATTGCCGCCCATGCCTTCACAAGGCTTATTACACGCTTTAAATGGTTTCCAAATCTCATTGTTGATTTTGAGTTGAATTTTTTTACATTTTTTTTAAAACTAATTATAATTGAATGTCGACCTCGAGAAACGTGGGGCTAAAGCCTTTATTTGACATAAAAAGAGCATTTATAGTCACTCGTGCCTTCAAAATCCTTATTACAAGCTTTCAATTGTTTTATAGTCTCATTATTTATTTCAAGTTGAATTTTTTTACATTTTTAGTTGAAACAGTTTAAAATTGAATGTTTACCTCAGGAAACGTTAAGCTAAAACCCTCTATTAACAGGAAAACTCCATTTATTGTCGCTCATGCCTTCAAAAGCCTTATTAGTCGCTTTAAACGGTTTTATAATCTCATTATTGGTTTCAAGTTGAATTTTTTACATTTTTTGTTACAACTGATTATAATTGAATGCTTACCTTGGGAAACGTGAAACTAAAACTCTCTATTGACAAGAAAAGTCCATTTATTATCGCTCATGCCTTCAAAAGCCTTATTACTCGCTTTAAATGGTTTTATAATCTCATTATTGATTTCAAATTGAATTTTTTACATTTTTTGTTAAAACATATTATAATTGAATGCTTACCTTGGGAAACGTGAAGCAAAAACCCTCTATTGACAAGAAAAGTCCATTTATTATCGCTCATGCCTTCAAAAGCCTTATTACTCGCTTTAAATGGTTTTATAATCTCATTAATGATTTCAAGTTGAATTTTTCACATTTTTTGTTAAAACAGATTATAATTGAATGCTTACCTTGGGAAACGTGAAGCTAAAACTCTCTATTGACAAGAAAGTCCATTTATTATTGCTCATGCCTTCAAAAGCCTTATTACTCGCTTTAAATGGTTTCATGATCTCATTATTGATTTTAAGTTGAATTTTTTTATATATTTTTTAAAACTGATTATAATCGAATGTTTACCTCGGGAAACGTGGAGCAAAAGCCTTCATTTGACATAAAAAAAGCATTTATAATCACTCATGCCTTCAAAATCCTTATTACTCGCTTTCAATGGTTTTATAGTCTCATTATTGATTTCAAGTGGAATTTTTTTATATCTGTTATTAAAATAGCTTATAATTGAATGTTTACCTCGGGAAACGTTAAGCTAAAACCCTGTATTAATAGGAAAAGTCCATTTATTATATCTCATGCCTTCAAAAGCCTTATTACTCGCTTTAAATGGTTTCATGATCTCATTATTGATTTTAAGTTGAATTTTTTTATATTTTTTTTAAAACTGATTATAATTGAATGTTTACCTCGGGAAACGTATGGCTAAAGCCTTCATTTGACATAAAAAGAGCATTTATAGTCACTCATGCCTTCAAAATCTTTATTACTCGCTTTCAATGGTTTTATAGTCTCATTATTGATTTCAAGTGGAATTTTTTTACATCTTTTGTTAAAACAGATTATAATTGAATGTTTACCTCGGGAAACGTTAAGCTAAAACCCTCTATTAATAGGAAAAGTGCATTTATTGCCGCCCATGCCTTCACAAGGCTTATTACACGCTTTAAATGGTTTCCAAATCTCATTGTTGATTTTGAGTTGAATTTTTTTACATTTTTTTTAAAACTAATTATAATTGAATGTCGACCTCGAGAAACGTGGGGCTAAAGCCTTTATTTGACATAAAAAGAGCATTTATAGTCACTCGTGCCTTCAAAATCCTTATTACAAGCTTTCAATTGTTTTATAGTCTCATTATTTATTTCAAGTTGAATTTTTTTACATTTTTAGTTGAAACAGTTTAAAATTGAATGTTTACCTCAGGAAACGTTAAGCTAAAACCCTCTATTAACAGGAAAACTCCATTTATTGTCGCTCATGCCTTCAAAAGCCTTATTAGTCGCTTTAAACGGTTTTATAATCTCATTATTGGTTTCAAGTTGAATTTTTTACATTTTTTGTTACAACTGATTATAATTGAATGCTTACCTTGGGAAACGTGAAACTAAAACTCTCTATTGACAAGAAAAGTCCATTTATTATCGCTCATGCCTTCAAAAGCCTTATTACTCGCTTTAAATGGTTTTATAATCTCATTATTGATTTCAAATTGAATTTTTTACATTTTTTGTTAAAACATATTATAATTGAATGCTTACCTTGGGAAACGTGAAGCAAAAACCCTCTATTGACAAGAAAAGTCCATTTATTATCGCTCATGCCTTCAAAAGCCTTATTACTCGCTTTAAATGGTTTTATAATCTCATTAATGATTTCAAGTTGAATTTTTCACATTTTTTGTTAAAACAGATTATAATTGAATGCTTACCTTGGGAAACGTGAAGCTAAAACTCTCTATTGACAAGAAAGTCCATTTATTATTGCTCATGCCTTCAAAAGCCTTATTACTCGCTTTAAATGGTTTCATGATCTCATTATTGATTTTAAGTTGAATTTTTTTATATATTTTTTAAAACTGATTATAATCGAATGTTTACCTCGGGAAACGTGGAGCAAAAGCCTTCATTTGACATAAAAAAAGCATTTATAATCACTCATGCCTTCAAAATCCTTATTACTCGCTTTCAATGGTTTTATAGTCTCATTATTGATTTCAAGTGGAATTTTTTTATATCTGTTATTAAAATAGCTTATAATTGAATGTTTACCTCGGGAAACGTTAAGCTAAAACCCTGTATTAATAGGAAAAGTCCATTTATTATATCTCATGCCTTCAAAAGCCTTATTACTCGCTTTAAATGGTTTCATGATCTCATTATTGATTTTAAGTTGAATTTTTTTATATTTTTTTTAAAACTGATTATAATTGAATGTTTACCTCGGGAAACGTATGGCTAAAGCCTTCATTTGACATAAAAAGAGCATTTATAGTCACTCATGCCTTCAAAATCTTTATTACTCGCTTTCAATGGTTTTATAGTCTCATTATTGATTTCAAGTGGAATTTTTTTACATCTTTTGTTAAAACAGATTATAATTTAATGTTTACCTCGGGAAACGTTAAGCTAAAACCCTCTATTAATAGGAAAAGTGCATTTATTGCCGCCCATGCCTTCACAAGGCTTATTACACGCTTTAAATGGTTTCCAAATCTCATTGTTGATTTTGAGTTGAATTTTTTTACATTTTTTTTAAAACTAATTATAATTGAATGTCGACCTCGAGAAACGTGGGGCTAAAGCCTTTATTTGACATAAAAAGAGCATTTATAGTCACTCGTGCCTTCAAAATCCTTATTACAAGCTTTCAATTGTTTTATAGTCTCATTATTTATTTCAAGTTGAATTTTTTTACATTTTTAGTTGAAACAGTTTAAAATTGAATGTTTACCTCAGGAAACGTTAAGCTAAAACCCTCTATTAACAGGAAAACTCCATTTATTGTCGCTCATGCCTTCAAAAGCCTTATTAGTCGCTTTAAACGGTTTTATAATCTCATTATTGGTTTCAAGTTGAATTTTTTACATTTTTTGTTACAACTGATTATAATTGAATGCTTACCTTGGGAAACGTGAAACTAAAACTCTCTATTGACAAGAAAAGTCCATTTATTATCGCTCATGCCTTCAAAAGCCTTATTACTCGCTTTAAATGGTTTTATAATCTCATTATTGATGTCAAGTTGAATTTTTTACATTTTTTGTTAAAACATATTATAATTGAATGCTTACCTTGGGAAACGTGAAGCAAAAACCCTCTATTGACAAGAAAAGTCCATTTATTATCGCTCATGCCTTCAAAAGCCTTATTACTCGCTTTAAATGGTTTTATAATCTCATTAATGATTTCAAGTTGAATTTTTCACATTTTTTGTTAAAACAGATTATAATTGAATGCTTACCTTGGGAAACGTGAAGCTAAAACTCTCTATTGACAAGAAAGTCCATTTATTATTGCTCATGCCTTCAAAAGCCTTATTACTCGCTTTAAATGGTTTCATGATCTCATTAGTTATTTTAAGTTTAATTTTTTTATATATTTTTTAAAACTGATTATAATTGAATGTTTACCTCGGGAAACGTGGGGCTAAAGCCTTCATTTGACATAAAAAAAGCATTTATAATCACTCACGTCTTCAAAATCCTTATTACTCGCTTTCAATGGTTTTATAGCCTCATTATTGATTTCAAGTGGAATTTTTTTATATATGTTGTTAAAATAGCTTATAATTGAATGTTTACCTCGGGAAACGTTAAGCTAAAACCCTGTATTAATAGGAAAAGTCTATTTATTATAGCTCATGCCTTCAAAAGCCTTATTACTCGCTTTAAATGGTTTCATGATCTGATTATTGATTTTAAGTTGAATTTTTTTATATTTTTTTTGAAACTGATTATAATTGAATGTTTACCTCGAGAAACGTATGGCTAAAGCCTTCATTTGACATAAAAAGAGCATTTATAGTCACTCATGCCTTCAAAATCTTTATTACTCGCTTTCAATGGTTTTATAGTCTCATTATTGATTTCAAGTGGAATTTTTTTACATCTTTTGTTAAAACAGATTATAATTGAATGTTTACCTCGGGAAACGTTAAGCTAAAACCCTCTATTAATAGGAAAAGTGCATTTATTGCCGCCCATGCCTTCATAAGGCTTATTACACGCTTTAAATGGTTTCCTAATCTCATTGTTGATTTTGAGTTAAATTTTTTTATATTTTTTTTAAAACTAATTATAATTGAATGTCGACCTCGAGAAACGTGGGGCTAAAGCCTTTATTTGACATAAAAAGAGCATTTATAGTCCCTCATGCCTTCAAAATCCTTATTACAAGCTTTCAATTGTTTTATAATCTCATTATTTATTTCAAGTTGAATTTTTTTACATTTTTAGTTGACACAGTTTAAAATTGAATGTTTACCTCAGGAAACGTTTGACTAAAACCCTCTATTAACAGCAAAAATGAATTTATTGTCGCTCATGCCTTCAAAAGCCTTATTACTTGCTTTAAATGGTTTTATAATCTCATTATTGATTTCAAGTTGAATTTTTTACATTTTTTGTTAAAACAGATTATAATTGATGCTTACCTTGGGAAACGTGAAGCTAAAACCCTCTATTGACAAGAAAAATCGATTTATTATCGCTCATGCCTTCAAAAGCCTTATGACTCACTTTAAATGGTTTTATAATCTCATTATTGATTTCAAGTTGAATTTTTTACATTTTTCGTTAAAACAGATTATAATTGAATGCTTACCTTGGGAAACGTGAAGCTAAAACCCTCTATTAACAAGAAAAGTCAATTTACTGTCGCTCTTGCCTACAAAAGTCTTATTACTCGCTTTAAATGGTTTTATAATCTCATTATTGATTTTAGATTGAATTTTTTTATATTTTTATTTAAAACAGATTAAAATTGAATGTTAACCTCAGGAAACGTTAAGCTAAAACCCTCTATTAACAAGAAAAGTCCATTTATTGTCGCTCATACCTTCAAAAGCCTTATTATTCGCTTTAAATGGTTTTATAATCTCAGTATTGATTTCAAGTTGAATTTTTTACATTTTTTTGTTAAAACAGATTATAATTGAATTCTTACCTTGGGAAACGTGAAGCTAAAAATCTCTATTAATAGGAAAACTCCATTTATTGTCGCTCATGCCTTCAAAAGGCTTATTACACGCTTTAAATGGTTTCCTAATCTCGTTATTGATTTTAAGTTGAATTTTTTTACATTTTTTTTAAAACTATTTATAATTGAATGTTGACCTCGAGAAATGTGGAGCTAAAGCCCTCATTTGACATAAAAAAGAGCATTTATAGTCACTCATGCCTTAAAAATCCTTATTACTCGCTTTCAATGGTTTTATAGTCTCACTATTTATTTCAAGTTGAATTGTTTTACATTTTTAGTTGAAACAGTTTAAAATTGAATGTTTACCTCAGGAATCTTTAGGCTAAAACCCTCTATTAACAGGAAAATTGCATTTATTATCGCTCATGCCTTCAAAAGCCTTATTACTCGCTTTAAATGGTTCTATAATCTCATTATTGATTTCAAGTTGAATTTTTTACATTTTTTGTTAAAGCAGATTATAACTGAATGCTTACCTTAGGAAACGTGAAGCTAAAACCCTCTATTGACAAGAAAAGTCCATTTACTGTCGCTCATGCCTACAAAAGCTTTATTACTCGCTTTAAATGGTTTTATAATCTCATTATTGATTTTAAATTGAATTGTTTTATGTTTTTATTTAAAACAGATTAAAATTGAATATTTACCTCAGGAAACGTTAAGTTAAAACCCTCTATTAACAGGAAAAGTCCATTTATTGTCACTCATGCCGTCAAAAGCCTTATTACTCACTTTAAATGCTTTTATAATCTCAATATTGATTTCAAGTTGAATTTTTTACATTTTTTATTAAAACAGATTATAATTGAATGCTTACCTTGGGAAACGTGAAGCTAAAACTCTTTATTGACAAGAAAAGTCCATTTATTATTGCTCATGCCTTCAAAAGCCTTATTACTCGCTTTAAATGGTTTCATGATCTCATTATTGATTTTGAGTTGAATTTTTTTATATTTTTTTTAAAACTGATTATAATTGAAAATTTACCTCGGGAAACATGTGGCTAAAGCCTTCATTTGACATAAAAAAAGGATTTATAGTCACTCATGCCTTCAAAATCTTTATTACTCGCTTTCAATGGTTTTATAGTCTCATTATTGATTTCAAGTGGAATTTTTTTACATCTTTAGTTAAAACAGATTATAATTGAATGTTTACCTCGGGAAACGTTAAGCTAAAACCCTCTATTAATAGGAAAACTCCATTTATTGTCGCTCATGCCTTCAAAAGGCTTATTACACGTTTTAAACGGTTTCCTAATCTCATTATTGATTTTGAGTTGAATATTTTTACATTTTTTTTAAAACTAATTATAATTGAATGTTGACCTCGAGAAACGTGGGGCTAAAGCCCTCATTTGACATAAAAAGAGCATTTATAGTCACTCATGCCTTCGAAATCCTTATTACTCGCTTTCAATGGTTTTATAGTCTCATTATTTATTTCAAGTTGAAATTTTTTACATTTTTAGTTGAAACAGTTTAAAATTGAATGTTGACCTCAGGAAACTTTAGGCTGAAACCCTCTATTAACAGGAAGAATGCATTTATTGTCGCTCATGCCTTCAAAAGCCTTATTACTCGCTTTAAATGGTTTTATAATCTCATTATTGATTTCAAGTTGAATTTTTTACATTTTTCGTTAAAACAGATTATAATTGAATGCTTACCTTGGGAAATGTGAAGCTAAAACCCACTATTAACAAGAAAAGTCAATTTACTTTCGCTCTTGCCTACAAAAGTCTTATTACTCGCTTTAAATGGTTTTATAATCTCATTATTGATTTTAGATTGAATTTTTTTATATTTTTATTTAAAACAGATTAAAATTGAATGTTAACCTCAGGAAACGTTAAGCTAAAACCCTCTATTAACAAGAAAAGTCAATTTATTGTCGCTCATGCCTTCAAAAGCCTTATTATTCGCTTTAAATGGTTTTATAATCTCAGTATTGATTTCAAGTTGAATTTTTTACATTTTTTTGTTAAAATAGATTATAATTGAATGCTTACCTTGCGAAACGTGAGGCTAAAACTCTCTATTAATAGGAAAAGTCCATTTATTGTCGCTCATGCCTTCAAAAGGCTTATTACACGCTTTAAATTGTTTCCTAATCTCATTATTGATTTTGAGTTGAATTTTTTTACATTTTTTTAAAGTAATTATAATTGAATGTTGACCTCGAGAAACGTGGGGCTAAAGCCCTCATTTGACATAAAAAAGAGCATTTATAGTCACTCATGCCTGAAAAATCCTTATTACTCGCTTTCAATGGTTTTATAGTCTCACTATTTATTTCAAGTTGAATTGTTTTACATTTTTAGTTGAAACAGTTTAAAATTGAATGTTTACCTCAGGAAACTTTAGGCTAAAACCCTCTATTAACAGGAAAATTGCATTTATTATCGCTCATGCCTTCAAAAGCCTTATTACTCGCTTTAAATGGTTCTATAATCTCATTATTGATTTCAAGTTGAATTTTTTACATTTTTTGTTAAAGCAGATTATAACTGAATGCTTACCTTGGGAAACGTGAAGCTAAAACCCTCTATTGACAAGAAAAGTCCATTTACTGTCGCTCATGCCTACAAAAGCTTTATTACTCGCTTTAAATGGTTTTATAATCTCATTATTGATTTTAAATTGAATTGTTTTATGTTTTTATTTAAAACAGATTAAAATTGAATATTTACCTCAGGAAACGTTAAGTTAAAACCCTCTATTAACAGGAAAAGTCCATTTATTGTCACTCATGCCGTCAAAAGCCTTATTACTCACTTTAAATGCTTTTCTAATCTCATTATTGATTTCAAGTTGAATTTTTTAAATTTTTCGTTAAAACAGATTATAATTGAATGCTTACCTTGGGAAACGTGAAGCTAAAACTCTTTATTGACAAGAAAAGTCCATTTATTATTGCTCATGCCTTCAAAAGCCTTATTACTCGCTTTAAATGGTTTCATGATCTCATTATTGATTTTGAGTTGAATTTTTTTATATTTTTTTTAAAACTGATTATAATTGAATATTTACCTCGGGAAACGTGTGGCTAAAGCCTTCATTTGACATAAAAAAAGGATTTATAGTCACTCATGCCTTCAAAATCTTTATTACTCGCTTTCAATGGTTTTATAGTCTCATTATTGATTTCGAGTGGAATTTTTTTACATCTTTAGTTAAAACAGATTATAATTGAATGTTTACCTCGGGAAACGTTAAGCTAAAACCCTCTATTAATAGGAAAACTCCATTTATTGTCGCTCATGCCTTCAAAAGGCTTATTACACGCTTTAAACGGTTTCCTAATCTCATTATTGATTTTGAGTTGAATATTTTTACATTTTTTTTAAAACTAATTATAATTGAATGTTGACCTCGAGAAACGTGGGGCTAAAGCCCTCATTTGACATAAAAAGAGCATTTATAGTCACTCATGCCTTCGAAATCCTTATTACTCGCTTTCAATGGTTTTATAGTCTCATTATTTATTTCAAGTTGAAATTTTTTACATTTTTAGTTGAAACAGTTTAAAATTGAATGTTGACCTCAGGAAACTTTAGGCTAAAACCCTCTATTAACAGGAAGAATGCATTTATTGTCGCTCATGCCTTCAAAAGCCTTATTACTCGCTTTAAATGGTTTTATAATCTCATTATTGATTTTAGATTGAATTTTTTTATATTTTTATTTAAAACAGATTAAAATTGAATGTTAACCTCAGGAAACGTTAAGCTAAAACCCTCTATTAACAAGAAAAGTCAATTTATTGTCGCTCATGCCTTCAAAAGCCTTATTATTCGCTTTAAATGGTTTTATAATCTCAGTATTGATTTCAAGTTGAATTTTTTACATTTTTTTGTTAAAATAGATTATAATTGAATGCTTACCTTGGGAAACGTGAAGCTAAAACTCTCTATTAATAGGAAAAGTCCATTTATTGTCGCTCATGCCTTCAAAAGGCTTATTACACGCTTTAAAAGGTTTCCTAATCTCATTATTGATTTTGAGTTGAATTTTTTTACATTTTTTTAAAGTAATTATAATTGAATGTTGACCTCGAGAAACGTGGGGCTAAAGCCCTCATTTGACATAAAAAAGAGCATTTATAGTCACTCATGCCTTAAAAATCCTTATTACTCGCTTTCAATGGTTTTATAGTCTCACTATTTATTTCAAGTTGAATTGTTTTACATTTTTAGTTGAAACAGTTTAAAATTGAATGTTGACCTCAGGAAACTTTAGGCTAAAACCCTCTATTAACAGGAAAATTGCATTTATTATCGCTCATGCCTTCAAAAGCCTTATTACTCGCTTTAAATGGTTCTATAATCTCATTATTGATTTCAAGTTGAATTTTTTACATTTTTTGTTAAAGCAGATTATAACTGAATGCTTACCTTGGGAAACGTGAAGCTAAAACCCTCTATTGACAAGAAAAGTCCATTTACTGTCGCTCATGCCTACAAAAGCTTTATTACTCGCTTTAAATGGTTTTATAATCTCATTATTGATTTTAAATTGAATTGTTTTATGTTTTTATTTAAAACAGATTAAAATTGAATATTTACCTCAGGAAACGTTCAGCTAAAACCCTCTATTAACAGGAAAAGTCCATTTATTGTCACTCATGCCGTCAAAAGCCTTATTACTCACTTTAAATGCTTTTATAATCTCATTATTGATTTCACGTTGAATTTTTTACATTTTTCGTTAAAACTGATTATAATTGAATGCTTACCTTGGGAAACGTGAAGCTAAAACTCTTTATTGACAAGAAAAGTCCATTTATTATTGCTCATGCCTTCAAAAGCCTTATTACTCGCTTTAAATGGTTTCATGATCTCATTATTGATTTTGAGTTGAATTTTTTTATATTTTTTTTAAAACTGATTATAATTGAATATTTACCTCGGGAAACGTGTGGCTAAAGCCTTCATTTGACATAAAAAAAGGATTTATAGTCACTCATGCCTTCAAAATCTTTATTACTCGCTTTCAATGGTTTTATAGTCTCATTATTGATTTCGAGTGGAATTTTTTTACATCTTTAGTTAAAACAGATTATAATTGAATGTTTACCTCGGGAAACGTTAAGCTAAAACCCTCTATTAATAGGAAAACTCCATTTATTGTCGCTCATGCCTTCAAAAGGCTTATTACACGCTTTCAACGGTTTCCTAATCTCATTATTGATTTTGAGTTGAATATTTTTACATTTTTTTTAAAACTAATTATAATTGAATGTTGACCTCGAGAAACGTGGGGCTAAAGCCCTCATTTGACATAAAAAGAGCATTTATAGTCACTCATGCCTTCGAAATCCTTATTACTCGCTTTCAATGGTTTTATAGTCTCATTATTTATTTCAAGTTGAAATTTTTTACATTTTTAGTTGAAACAGTTTAAAATTGAATGTTGACCTCAGGAAACTTTAGGCTAAAACCCTCTATTAACAGGAAGAATGCATTTATTGTCGCTCATGCCTTCAAAAGCCTTATTACTCGCTTTAAATGGTTTTATAATCTCATTATTGATTTCAAGTTGAATTTTTTACATTTTTCGTTAAAACAGATTATAATTGAATGCTTACCTTGGGAAATGTGAAGCTAAAACCCACTATTAACAAGAAAAGTCAATTTACTGTCGCTCTTGCCTACAAAAGTCTTATTACTCGCTTTAAATGGTTTTATAATCTCATTATTGATTTTAGATTGAATTTTTTTTATATTTTTATTTAAAACAGATTAAAATTGAATGTTAACCTCAGAAAACGTTAAGCTAAAACCCTCTATTAACAAGAAAAGTCAATTTATTGTCGCTCATGCCTTCAAAAGCCTTATTATTCGCTTTAAATGGTTTTATAATCTCAGTATTGATTTCAAGTTGAATTTTTTACATTTTTTTGTTAAAATAAATTATAATTGAATGCTTACCTTGGGAAACGTGAAGCTAAAACTCTCTATTAATAGGAAAAGTCCATTTATTGTCGCTCATGCCTTCAAAAGGCTTATTACACGCTTTAAATGGTTTCCTAATCTCATTATTGATTTTAAGTTGAATTTTTTTACATTTTTTTAAAGTAATTATAATTGAATGTTGACCTCGAGAAACGTGGGGCTAAAGCCCTCATTTGACATAAAAGAGAGCATTTATAGTCACTCATGCCTTAAAAATCCTTATTACTCGCTTTCAATGGTTTTATAGTCTCACTATTTATTTCAAGTTGAATTGTTTTACATTTTTAGTTGAAACAGTTTAAAATTGAATGTTGACCTCAGGAAACTTTAGGCTAAAACCCTCTATTAACAGGAAAATTGCATTTATTATCGCTCATGCCTTCAAAAGCCTTATTACTCGCTTTAAATGGTTCTATAATCTCATTATTGATTTCAAGTTGAATTTTTTACATTTTTTGTTAAAGCAGATTATAACTGAATGCTTACCTTGGGAAACGTGAAGCTAAAACCCTCTATTGACAAGAAAAGTCCATTTACTGTCGCTCATGCCTACAAAAGCTTTATTACTCGCTTTAAATGGTTTTATAATCTCATTATTGATTTTAAATTGAATTGTTTTATGTTTTTATTTAAAACAGATTAAAATTGAATATTTACCTCAGGAAACGTTAAGCTAAAACCCTCTATTAACAGGAAAAGTCCATTTATTGTCACTCATGCCGTCAAAAGCCTTATTACTCACTTTAAATGCTTTTATAATCTCATTATTGATTTCACGTTGAATTTTTTACATTTTTCGTTAAAACTGATTATAATTGAATGCTTACCTTGGGAAACGAGAAGCTAAAACTCTTTATTGACAAGAAAAGTCCATTTATTATTGCTCATGCCTTCAAAAGCCTTATTACTCGCTTTAAATGGTTTCATGATCTCATTATTGATTTTGAGTTGAATTTTTTTATATTTTTTTTAAAACTGATTATAATTGAATATTTACCTCGGGAAACGTGTGGCTAAAGCCTTCATTTGACATAAAAAAAGGATTTATAGTCACTCATGCCTTCAAAATCTTTATTACTCGCTTTCAATGGTTTTATAGTCTCATTATTGATTTCGAGTGGAATTTTTTTACATCTTTAGTTAAAACAGATTATAATTGAATGTTTACCTCGGGAAACGTTAAGCTAAAACCCTCTATTAATAGGAAAACTCCATTTATTGTCGCTCATGCCTTCAAAAGGCTTATTACACGCTTTCAACGGTTTCCTAATCTCATTATTGATTTTGAGTTGAATATTTTTACATTTTTTTTAAAACTAATTATAATTGAATGTTGACCTCGAGAAACGTGGGGCTAAAGCCCTCATTTGACATAAAAAGAGCATTTATAGTCACTCATGCCTTCGAAATCCTTATTACTCGCTTTCAATGGTTTTATAGTCTCATTATTTATTTCAAGTTGAAATTTTTTACATTTTTAGTTGAAACAGTTTAAAATTGAATGTTGACCTCAGGAAACTTTAGGCTAAAACCCTCTATTAACAGGAAGAATGCATTTATTGTCGCTCATGCCTTCAAAAGCCTTATTACTCGCTTTAAATGGTTTTATAATCTCATTATTGATTTCAAGTTGAATTTTTTACATTTTTCGTTAAAACAGATTATAATTGAATGCTTACCTTGGGAAATGTGAAGCTAAAACCCACTATTAACAAGAAAAGTCAATTTACTGTCGCTCTTGCCTACAAAAGTCTTATTACTCGCTTTAAATGGTTTTATAATCTCATTATTGATTTTAGATTGAATTTTTTTTATATTTTTATTTTAAACAGATTAAAATTGAATGTTAACCTCAGAAAACGTTAAGCTAAAACCCTCTATTAACAAGAAAAGTCAATTTATTGTCGCTCATGCCGTCAAAAGCCTTATTATTCGCTTTAAATGGTTTTATAATCTCAGTATTGATTTCAAGTTGAATTTTTTACATTTTTTTGTTAAAATAGATTATAATTGAATGCTTACCTTGGGAAACGTGAAGCTAAAACTCTCTATTAATAGGAAAAGTCCATTTATTGTCGCTCATGCCTTCAAAAGGCTTATTACACGCTTTAAATGGTTTCCTAATCTCATTATTGATTTTGAGTTGAATTTTTTTACATTTTTTTAAAGTAATTATAATTGAATGTTGACCTCGAGAAACGTGGGGCTAAAGCCCTCATTTGACATAAAAGAGAGCATTTATAGTCACTCATGCCTTAAAAATCCTTATTACTCGCTTTCAATGGTTTTATAGTCTCACTATTTATTTCAAGTTGAATTGTTTTACATTTTTAGTTGAAACAGTTTAAAATTGAATGTTGACCTCAGGAAACTTTAGGCTAAAACCCTCTATTAACAGGAAAATTGCATTTATTATCGCTCATGCCTTCAAAAGCCTTATTACTCGCTTTAAATGGTTCTATAATCTCATTATTGATTTCAAGTTGAATTTTTTACATTTTTTGTTAAAGCAGATTATAACTGAATGCTTACCTTGGGAAACGTGAAGCTAAAACCCTCTATTGACAAGAAAAGTCCATTTACTGTCGCTCATGCCTACAAAAGCTTTATTACTCGCTTTAAATGGTTTTATAATCTCATTATTGATTTTAAATTGAATTGTTTTATGTTTTTATTTAAAACAGATTAAAATTGAATATTTACCTCAGGAAACGTTAAGCTAAAACCCTCTATTAACAGGAAAAGTCCATTTATTGTCACTCATGCCGTCAAAAGCCTTATTACTCACTTTAAATGCTTTTATAATCTCATTATTGATTTCACGTTGAATTTTTTACATTTTTCGTTAAAACTGATTATAATTGAATGCTTACCTTGGGAAACGTGAAGCTAAAACTCTTTATTGACAAGAAAAGTCCATTTATTATTGCTCATGCCTTCAAAAGCCTTATTACTCGCTTTAAATGGTTTCATGATCTCATTATTAATTTTGAGTTGAATTTTTTTATATTTTTTTTAAAACTGATTATAATTGAATATTTACCTCGGGAAACGTGTGGCTAAAGCCTTCATTTGACATAAAAAAAGGATTTATAGTCACTCATGCCTTCAAAATCTTTATTACTCGCTTTCAATGGTTTTATAGTCTCATTATTGATTTCGAGTGGAATTTTTTTACATCTTTAGTTAAAACAGATTATAATTGAATGTTTACCTCGGGAAACGTTAAGCTAAAACCCTCTATTAATAGGAAAACTCCATTTATTGTCGCTCATGCCTTCAAAAGGCTTATTACACGCTTTCAACGGTTTCCTAATCTCATTATTGATTTTGAGTTGAATATTTTTACATTTTTTTTAAAACTAATTATAATTGAATGTTGACCTCGAGAAACGTGGGGCTAAAGCCCTCATTTGACATAAAAAGAGCATTTATAGTCACTCATGCCTTCGAAATCCTTATTACTCGCTTTCAATGGTTTTATAGTCTCATTATTTATTTCAAGTTGAAATTTTTTACATTTTTAGTTGAAACAGTTTAAAATTGAATGTTGACCTCAGGAAACTTTAGGCTAAAACCCTCTATTAACAGGAAGAATGCATTTATTGTCGCTCATGCCTTCAAAAGCCTTATTACTCGCTTTAAATGGTTTTATAATCTCATTATTGATTTCAAGTTGAATTTTTTACATTTTTCGTTAAAACAGATTATAATTGAATGCTTACCTTGGGAAATGTGAAGCTAAAACCCACTATTAACAAGAAAAGTCAATTTACTGTCGCTCTTGCCTACAAAAGTCTTATTACTCGCTTTAAATGGTTTTATAATCTCATTATTGATTTTAGATTGAATTTTTTTTATATTTTTATTTTAAACAGATTAAAATTGAATGTTAACCTCAGAAAACGTTAAGCTAAAACCCTCTATTAACAAGAAAAGTCAATTTATTGTCGCTCATGCCTTCAAAAGCCTTATTATTCGCTTTAAATGGTTTTATAATCTCAGTATTGATTTCAAGTTGAATTTTTTACATTTTTTTGTTAAAATAGATTATAATTGAATGCTTACCTTGGGAAACGTGAAGCTAAAACTCTCTATTAATAGGAAAAGTCCATTTATTGTCGCTCATGCCTTCAAAAGGCTTATTACACGCTTTAAATGGTTTCCTAATCTCATTATTGATTTTGAGTTGAATTTTTTTACATTTTTTTAAAGTAATTATAATTGAATGTTGACCTCGAGAAACGTGGGGCTAAAGCCCTCATTTGACATAAAAGAGAGCATTTATAGTCACTCATGCCTTAAAAATCCTTATTACTCGCTTTCAATGGTTTTATAGTCTCACTATTTATTTCAAGTTGAATTGTTTTACATTTTTAGTTGAAACAGTTTAAAATTGAATGTTGACCTCAGGAAACTTTAGGCTAAAACCCTCTATTAACAGGAAAATTGCATTTATTATCGCTCATGCCTTCAAAAGCCTTATTACTCGCTTTAAATGGTTCTATAATCTCATTATTGATTTCAAGTTGAATTTTTTACATTTTTTGTTAAAGCAGATTATAACTGAATGCTTACCTTGGGAAACGTGAAGCTAAAACCCTCTATTGACAAGAAAAGTCCATTTACTGTCGCTCATGCCTACAAAAGCTTTATTACTCGCTTTAAATGGTTTTATAATCTCATTATTGATTTTAAATTGAATTGTTTTATGTTTTTATTTAAAACAGATTAAAATTGAATATTTACCTCAGGAAACGTTAAGCTAAAACCCTCTATTAACAGGAAAAGTCCATTTATTTTCACTCATGCCGTCAAAAGCCTTATTACTCACTTTAAATGCTTTTATAATCTCATTATTGATTTCACGTTGAATTTTTTACATTTTTCGTTAAAACTGATTATAATTGAATGCTTACCTTGGGAAACGTGAAGCTAAAACTCTTTATTGACAAGAAAAGTCCATTTATTATTGCTCATGCCTTCAAAAGCCTTATTACTCGCTTTAAATGGTTTCATGATCTCATTATTGATTTTGAGTTGAATTTTTTTATATTTTTTTTAAAACTGATTATAATTGAATATTTACCTCGGGAAACGTGTGGCTAAAGCCTTCATTTGACATAAAAAAAGGATTTATAGTCACTCATGCCTTCAAAATCTTTATTACTCGCTTTCAATGGTTTTATAGTCTCATTATTGATTTCGAGTGGAATTTTTTTACATCTTTAGTTAAAACAGATTATAATTGAATGTTTACCTCGGGAAACGTTAAGCTAAAACCCTCTATTAATAGGAAAACTCCATTTATTGTCGCTCATGCCTTCAAAAGGCTTATTACACGCTTTCAACGGTTTCCTAATCTCATTATTGATTTTGAGTTGAATATTTTTACATTTTTTTTAAAACTAATTATAATTGAATGTTGACCTCGAGAAACGTGGGGCTAAAGCCCTCATTTGACATAAAAAGAGCATTTATAGTCACTCATGCCTTCGAAATCCTTATTACTCGCTTTCAATGGTTTTATAGTCTCATTATTTATTTCAAGTTGAAATTTTTTACATTTTTAGTTGAAACAGTTTAAAATTGAATGTTGACCTCAGGAAACTTTAGGCTAAAACCCTCTATTAACAGGAAGAATGCATTTATTGTCGCTCATGCCTTCAAAAGCCTTATTACTCGCTTTAAATGGTTTTATAATCTCATTATTGATTTCAAGTTGAATTTTTTACATTTTTCGTTAAAACAGATTATAATTGAATGCTTACCTTGGGAAATGTGAAGCTAAAACCCACTATTAACAAGAAAAGTCAATTTACTGTCGCTCTTGCCTACAAAAGTCTTATTACTCGCTTTAAATGGTTTTATAATCTCATTATTGATTTTAGATTGAATTTTTTTTATATTTTTATTTTAAACAGATTAAAATTGAATGTTAACCTCAGAAAACGTTAAGCTAAAACCCTCTATTAACAAGAAAAGTCAATTTATTGTCGCTCATGCCTTCAAAAGCCTTATTATTCGCTTTAAATGGTTTTATAATCTCAGTATTGATTTCAAGTTGAATTTTTTACATTTTTTTGTTAAAATAGATTATAATTGAATGCTTACCTTGGGAAACGTGAAGCTAAAACTCTCTATTAATAGGAAAAGTCCATTTATTGTCGCTCATGCCTTCAAAAGGCTTATTACACGCTTTAAATGGTTTCCTAATCTCATTATTGATTTTGAGTTGAATTTTTTTACATTTTTTTAAAGTAATTATAATTGAATGTTGACCTCGAGAAACGTGGGGCTAAAGCCCTCATTTGACATAAAAGAGAGCATTTATAGTCACTCATGCCTTAAAAATCCTTATTACTCGCTTTCAATGGTTTTATAGTCTCACTATTTATTTCAAGTTGAATTGTTTTACATTTTTAGTTGAAACAGTTTAAAATTGAATGTTGACCTCAGGAAACTTTAGGCTAAAACCCTCTATTAACAGGAAAATTGCATTTATTATCGCTCATGCCTTCAAAAGCCTTATTACTCGCTTTAAATGGTTCTATAATCTCATTATTGATTTCAAGTTGAATTTTTTACATTTTTTGTTAAAGCAGATTATAACTGAATGCTTACCTTGGGAAACGTGAAGCTAAAACCCTCTATTGACAAGAAAAGTCCATTTACTGTCGCTCATGCCTACAAAAGCTTTATTACTCGCTTTAAATGGTTTTATAATCTCATTATTGATTTTAAATTGAATTGTTTTATGTTTTTATTTAAAACAGATTAAAATTGAATATTTACCTCAGGAAACGTTAAGCTAAAACCCTCTATTAACAGGAAAAGTCCATTTATTTTCACTCATGCCGTCAAAAGCCTTATTACTCACTTTAAATGCTTTTATAATCTCATTATTGATTTCACGTTGAATTTTTTACATTTTTCGTTAAAACTGATTATAATTGAATGCTTACCTTGGGAAACGTGAAGCTAAAACTCTTTATTGACAAGAAAAGTCCATTTATTATTGCTCATGCCTTCAAAAGCCTTATTACTCGCTTTAAATGGTTTCATGATCTCATTATTGATTTTGAGTTGAATTTTTTTATATTTTTTTTAAAACTGATTATAATTGAATATTTACCTCGGGAAACGTGTGGCTAAAGCCTTCATTTGACATAAAAAAAGGATTTATTGTCACTCATGCCTTCAAAATCTTTATTACTCGCTTTCAATGGTTTTATAGTCTCATTATTGATTTCGAGTGGAATTTTTTTACATCTTTAGTTAAAATAGATTATAATTGAATGCTTACCTCGGGAAACGTGAAGCTAAAACTCTCTATTAATAGGAAAAGTCCATTTATTGTCGCTCATGCCTTCAAAAGGCTTATTACACGCTTTCAACGGTTTCCTAATCTCATTATTGATTTTGAGTTGAATATTTTTACATTTTTTTTAAAACTAATTATAATTGAATGTTGACCTCGAGAAACGTGGGGCCAAAGCCCTCATTTGACATAAAAAGAGCATTTATAGTCACTCATGCCTTCGAAATCCTTATTACTCGCTTTCAATGGTTTTATAGTCTCATTATTTATTTCAAGTTGAATTGTTTTACATTTTTAGTTGAAACAGTTTAAAATTGAATGTTGACCTCAGGAAACTTTAGGCTAAAACCCTCTATTAACAGGAAAATTGCATTTATTGTCGCTCATGCCTTCAAAAGCCTTATTACTCGCTTTAAATGGTTTTATAATCTCATTATTGATTTCAAGTTGAATTTTTTACATTTTTCGTTAAAACAGATTATAATTGAATGCTTACCTTGGGAAATGTGAAGCTAAAACCCACTATTAACAAGAAAAGTCAATTTACTGTCGCTCTTGCCTACAAAAGTCTTATTACTCGCTTTAAATGGTTTTATAATCTCATTATTGATTTTAGATTGAATTTTTTTTATATTTTTATTTAAAACAGATTAAAATTGAATGTTAACCTCAGAAAACGTTAAGCTAAAACCCTCTATTAACAAGAAAAGTCAATTTATTGTCGCTCATGCCTTCAAAAGCCTTATTATTCGCTTTAAATGGTTTTATAATCTCAGTATTGATTTCAAGTTGAATTTTTTACATTTTTTTGTTAAAATAGATTATAATTGAATGCTTACCTTGGGAAACGTGAAGCTAAAACTCTCTATTAATAGGAAAAGTCCATTTATTGTCGCTCATGCCTTCAAAAGGCTTATTACACGCTTTAAATGGTTTCCTAATCTCATTATTGATTTTGAGTTGAATTTTTTTACATTTTTTTAAAGTAATTATAATTGAATGTTGACCTCGAGAAACGTGGGGCTAAAGCCCTCATTTGACATAAAAGAGAGCATTTATAGTCACTCATGCCTTAAAAATCCTTATTACTCGCTTTCAATGGTTTTATAGTCTCACTATTTATTTCAAGTTGAATTGTTTTACATTTTTAGTTGAAACAGTTTAAAATTGAATGTTGACCTCAGGAAACTTTAGGCTAAAACCCTCTATTAACAGGAAAATTGCATTTATTATCGCTCATGCCTTCAAAAGCCTTATTACTCGCTTTAAATGGTTCTATAATCTCATTATTGATTTCAAGTTGAATTTTTTACATTTTTTGTTAAAGCAGATTATAACTGAATGCTTACCTTGGGAAACGTGAAGCTAAAACCCTCTATTGACAAGAAAAGTCCATTTACTGTCGCTCATGCCTACAAAAGCTTTATTACTCGCTTTAAATGGTTTTATAATCTCATTATTGATTTTAAATTGAATTGTTTTATGTTTTTATTTAAAACAGATTAAAATTGAATATTTACCTCAGGAAACGTTAAGCTAAAACCCTCTATTAACAGGAAAAGTCCATTTATTTTCACTCATGCCGTCAAAAGCCTTATTACTCACTTTAAATGCTTTTATAATCTCATTATTGATTTCAAGTTGAATTTTTTACATTTTTCGTTAAAACAGATTATAATTGAATGCTTACCTTGGGAAACGTGAAGCTAAAACTCTTTATTGACAAGAAAAGTCCATTTATTATTGCTCATGCCTTCAAAAGCCTTATTACTCGCTTTAAATGGTTTCATGATCTCATTATTGATTTTGAGTTGAATTTTTTTATATTTTTTTTAAAACTGATTATAATTGAATATTTACCTCGGGAAACGTGTGGCTAAAGCCTTCATTTGACATAAAAAAAGGATTTATTGTCACTCATGCCTTCAAAAGCCTTATTACTCGCTTTCAATGGTTTTATAATCTCAGTATTGATTTCAAGTTGAATTTTTTACATTTTTTTGTTAAAATAGATTATAATTGAATGCTTACCTTGGGAAACGTGAAGCTAAAACTCTCTATTAATAGGAAAAGTCCATTTATTGTCGCTCATGCCTTCAAAAGGCTTATTACACGCTTTAAATGGTTTCCTAATCTCATTATTGATTTTGAGTTGAATTTTTTTACATTTTTTTAAAGTAATTATAATTGAATGTTGACCTCGAAAAACGTGGGGCCAAAGCCCTCATTTGACATAAAAAAGAGCATTTATAGTCACTCATGCCTTAAAAATCCTTATTACTCGCTTTCAATGGTTTTATAGTCTCACTATTTATTTCAAGTTGAATTGTTTTACATTTTTAGTTGAAACAGTTTAAAATTGAATGTTTACCTCAGGAAACTTTAGGCTAAAACCCTCTATTAACAGGAAAATTGCATTTATTATCGCTCATGCCTTCAAAAGCCTTATTACTCGCTTTAAATGGTTCTATAATCTCATTATTGATTTCAAGTTGAATTTTTTACATTTTTTGTTAAAGCAGATTATAACTGAATGCTTACCTTGGGAAACGTGAAGCTAAAACCCTCTATTGACAAGAAAAGTCCATTTACTGTCGCTCATGCCTACAAAAGCTTTATTACTCGCTTTAAATGGTTTTATAATCTCATTATTGATTTTAAATTGAATTGTTTTATGTTTTTATTTAAAACAGATTAAAATTGAATATTTACCTCAGGAAACGTTAAGCTAAAACCCTCTATTAACAGGAAAAGTCCATTTATTGTCACTCATGCCGTCAAAAGCCTTATTACTCACTTTAAATGTTTTTATAATCTCATTATTGATTTCAAGTTGAATTTTTTACATTTTTCGTTAAAACAGATTATAATTGAATGCTTACCTTGGGAAATGTGAAGCTAAAACCCACTATTAACAAGAAAAGTCAATTTACTGTCGCTCTTGCCTACAAAAGTCTTATTACTCGCTTTAAATGGTTTTATAATCTCATTATTGATTTTAGATTGAATTTTTTTATATTTTTATTTAAAACAGATTAAAATTGAATGTTAACCTCAGGAAACGTTAAGCTAAAACCCTCTATTAACAAGAAAAGTCCATTTATTGTCGCTCATGCCTTCAAAAGCCTTATTGTTCGCTTTAAATGGTTTTATAATCTCAGTATTGATTTCAAGTTGAATTTTTTACATTTTTTTGTTAAAATAGATTATAATTGAATTCTTAACTTGGGAAACATGAAGCTAAAACTCTCTATTAATAGGAAAAGTCCATTTATTGTCGCTCATGCCTTCAAAAGACTTATTACACGCTTTAAATGGTTTTCTAATCTCATTATTGATTTTGAGTTGAATTTTTTTACATTTTTTTAAAAACTATTTATAATTGAATGTTGACCTCGAGAAACGTGGGGCTAAAGCCCTCATTTGACATAAAAAGAGCATTTATAGTCACTCATGCCTTCGAAATCCTTATTACTCGCTTTCAATGGTTTTATAGTCTCATTATTTATTTAAAGTTGAATTTTTTTACATTTTTAATTGAAACAGTTTAAAATTGAATGTTGACCTCAGGAAACTTTAGGCTAAAACCCTCTATTAACAGGAAGAATGCATTTATTGTCGCTCATGCCTTCAAAAGCCTTATTACTCGCTTTAAATGGTTTTATAATCTCATTATTGATTTCAAGTTGAATTTTTTACATTTTTTGTTAAAACAGATTATAATTGAATGCTTACCTTGGGAAACGTGAAGTTGAAACTCTTTATTGACAAGAAAAGTCCTTTTATTATCGCTCATGCCTTCAAAAGCCTTATTATTGGCTTTAAATGGTTTCATGATCTCATTATTGATTTTAAGTTGAATTTTTTTATATTTTTTTTAAAACTGATTATAATTGAATGTTTACCTCGGGAAGCGTGTGGCTAAAGCCTTCATTTGACATAAAAAAAGGATTTATAGTCACTCATGCCTTGAAAATCTTTATTACTCGCTTTCAATGGTTTTATAGTCTCATTATTGATTTCAAGTGGAATTTTTTTACATCTTTAGTTAAAACAGATTATAATTGAATGTTTACCCCGGGAAAGGTTAAGCTAAAACCCTCTATTAATAGGAAAACTCCATTTATTGTCGCTCATGCCTTCAAAAGGCTTATTACACGCTTTAAAAGGTTTCCTAATCTCATTATTGATTTTGAGTTGAATATTTTTACATTTTTTTTAAAACTAATTATAATTGAATGTTGACCTCGAGAAACGTGGGGCTAAAGCCCTCATTTGACATAAAAAGAGCATTTATAGTCACTCATGCCTTCAAAATCCTTATTACTCGCTTTCAATGGTTTTATAGTCTCATTATTTATTTCAAGTTGAATTTTTGTACATTTTTAGTTGAAGCAGTTTAAAATTGAATGTTTACCTCAGGAAACGTTAGGCTAAAACCCTCTATTAACAGGAAAAATGCATTTATTGTTGCTAATGCCTTCAAAAGCCATATAACTCACTTTAAATGGTTTTATAATCTCACTATTGATTTCAAGTTGAATTTTTTACATTTTTTGTTAAAACAGATTATAATTGAATGCTTACCTTAGGAAACGTGAAGCTAAAACCCTCTATTGACAAGAAAAGTCCATTTACTGTCGCTCATGCCTACAAAAGCCTTATTACTCGCTTTAAATAGTTTTATAATCTCATTATTGATTTTAAATTCAATTTTTTTCTATATTTATTTAATACAGACTAAAATTGAATGTTTACCTGAGGAAACGTTAAGCTAAAACCCTCTGTTAACAAGGAAAAGTTCATTTATTGTCGCTCATGCCTTCAAAAGCCTTATTACTTGCTTTAAATGGTTTTATAATCTCATTATTGACTTCAAGTTGAATTTTTTACATTTTTTGTTAAAACAGATTATAATTGAATGATTACCTTGGGAAACGTGAAGCTAAAACGCTCTATTGACAAGAAAAGTCCATTTATTATCGCTCATGCCTTCAAAAGCCTTATTACTCGCTTTAAATGGCTTTATAATCTTATTATTGATTTCAAGTTGAATTGTTTACATTTCTCGTTAAAACAGATTATAATTGAATGCTTACCTTGGGAAACGTGAAGCTAAAACCCTCTCTTGACAAGAAAAGTCCATTTACTGTCGCTCTTGCCTACAAAAGTCTTATTACTCGCTTTAAATGGTTTTATAATTTCATTATTGATTTTAGATTGAATTTTTTTATATTTTTATTTAAAACAGATTAAAATTGAATGTTAACCTCAGGAAACGTTAAGCTAAAACCCTCTATTAATAGGAAAAGTCAATTTATTGTCGCTCATGCCTTCAAAAGCCTTATTATTCGCTTTAAATGGTTTTATAATCTCAGTATTGATTTCAAGTTGAATTTTTTACATTTTTTTGTTAAAATAGATTATAATTGAATGCTTACCTTGGGAAACGTGAAGCTAAAACTCTTTATTAATAGGAAAAGTCCATTTATTGTCGCTCATGCCTTCAAAAGGCTTATTACACGCTTTAAATGGTTTCCTAATCTCATTATTGATTTTGAGTTGAAGTTTTTTACATTTTTTTAAAACTAATTATAATTGAATGTTGACCTCAAGAAACGTGGGGCTAAAGCCCTCATTTGACATAAAAATAGCATTTATAGTCACTCATGCCTTAAAAATCCTTATTACTCGCTTTAAATGGTTTTATAATCTCATTATTGATTTCGAGTTGAATTTTTTACATTTTTTGTTAAAGCAGATTATAACTGAATGCTTACCTTGGGGAACGTTAAGCTAAAACCCTCTATTGACAAGAAAAGTCCATTTACTGTCTCTCATGCCTACAAAAGCTTTATTACTTGCTTTAAATGGTTTTGTAATCTCATTATCGATTTTAAATTGAATTGTTTTATGTTTTTATTTAAAATAGATTAAAATTGAATGTTTACCTCAGGAAACGTTAAGCTAAAACCCTCTATTAATAGGAAAAGTCCATTTATTGTCGCTCATGTCGTCAAAAGCCTTATTACACGCTTTAAATGGTTTTATAATCTCATTATTGATTTCAAGTTGAATTTTTTATATTTTTTGTTAAAACAGATTATAATTGAATGCTTACCTTGGGAAACGTGAAGCTAAAACCCTCTATTGACAAGAAAAGTCCATTTACTGTCGCTCATGCCTACAAAAGCTTTATTACTCGCTTTAAATGGTTTTATAATCTCATTATTGATTTTAAACTGAATTGTTTTATGTTTTTATTTAAAACAGATTAAAATTGAATGTTTACCTCAGGAAACGTTAAGCTAAAACCCTCTATTAATAGGAAAAGTCCATTTATTGTCGCTCATGCCGTCAAAAGCCTTATTACTCGCTTTAAATGCTTTTATAATCTCATTATTGATTTCAAGTTGAATTTTTTACATTTTTCGTTAAAACAGATTATAATTGAATGCTTACCTTGGGAAACGTGAAGCTAAAACTCTTTATTGACAAGAAAAATCAATTTATTATCGCTCATGCCTACAAAAGCCTTATTACTCGCCTTAAATGGTTACATGATCTCATTATTGATTTTGAGTTGAATTTTTTTATATTTTTTTAAAAACTGATTATAATTGAATGTTTACCTCGGGAAACGTGTGGCTAAAGCCTTCATTTGACATAAAAAATGGATTTATAGTCACTCATGCCTTCAAAATCTTTGTTACTCGCTTTCAATGATTTTATAGTCTCATTATTGATTTCAAGTGGAATTTTTTTCATCTTTAGTTAAAACAAATTATAATTGAATGTTTACCTCGGGAAACGTTAAGCTAAAACCCTCTATTAATAGGAAAACTCCATTTATTGTCGCTCATGCCTTCAAAAGGCTTATTACACGCTTTAAATGGTTTCCTAATCTCATTATTGATTTTGAGTTGAATTTTTTTACATTTTTTTAAAATTAATTATAATTGAATGTTGACCTCGAGAAACATGCGGCTAAAGCCCACATTTGACATAAAAAGAGCATTTATAGTCACTTATGCCTTCAAAATCCTTATTACTCGCTTTCAATGGTTTTATAGTCTCATTATTTATTTCAAGTTGAATTTTTTTACATTTTTAGTTGAAACAGTTTAAAATTGAATGTTTACCTAAGGAAACTTTAGGCTACAACCCTCTATTAACAGGAAAAATGCATTTATTGTCGCTCATGCCTTCAAAAGCCTTATTACGCGCTTTAAATGGTTTTATAATCTCATTATTGATTTCAAGTTGAATTTTTTACATTTTTTGTTAAAACAGATTATAGTTGAATGCTTACCTTGGGAAACGTGAAGCTAAAACCCTCTATTGACAAGAAAAGTCCATTTATTGTCGTTCATGCCTACAAAAGCTTTATTACTCACTTTAAATGGTTTTATAATCTCATTATTGATTTTAAATTGAATTGTTTTATGTTTTTATTTAAAACAGATTAAAATTGAATGTTTACCTCAGGAAACGTTAAGCTAAAACCCTCTATTAACAGGAAAAGTCCATTTATTGTCGCTCATGCCGTCAAAAGCCTTATTACTCGCTTTAAATGCTTTTATAATCTCATTATTGATTTCAAGTTGAATTTTTTACATTTTTTGTGAAAACATATTATAATTGAATGCTTACCTTGGGAAACGTGAAGCTAAAACTCTCTATTGACAAGAAAAGTCCATTTACTGTTGCTCATGCCTACAAAAGCTTTATTACTCGCTTTAAATGGTTTTATAATCTCATTATTGGTTTTAAATATAATTGTTTTATGTTTTTATTTAAAACAGATTAAAATTGAATGTTTACCTCAGGAAACGTTAAGCTAAAACCCTCTATTAACAGGAAAAGTCCATTTATTGTCGCTCATGCCGCCAAAAGCCTTATTACTCGCTTTAAATGGTTTCATAATCTCATTATTGATTTCAAGTTGAATTTTTTACATTTTTTGAGAAAACATATTATAATTGAATGCTTACCTTGGGAAACGTGAAGCTAAAACTCTCTATTGTCAAGAAAAGTCCATTTATTGTCGTTTATGCCTACAAAAGCTTTATTACACACTTTAAATGGTTTTATAATCTCATTATTGATTTTAAATTGAATTGTTTTATGTTTTTAGTTAAAACAGATTAAAATTGAATGTTTACCTCAGGAAACGTTAAGCTAAAACCCTCTATTAACAGGAAAAGTCCATTTATTGTCGCTCATGCCGTCAAAAGCCTTATTACTCGCTTTAAATGGTTTTATAATCTTATTATTGATTTTAAGTTGAATTTTTTACATTTTTTGTTAAAGCAGATTATAACTGAATGCTTACCTTGGGAAACGTGAAGCTAAAACCCTCTATTGACAAGAAAAGTCCATTTACTGTCGCTCATGCCTACAAAAGCTTTATTACTCGCTTTAAATGGTTTTGTAATCTCATTATCGATTTTAAATTGAATTGTTTTATGTTTTTATTTAAAACAGATTAAAATTTAATGTTTACCTCAGGAAACGTTAAGCTAAAACCCTCTATTAACAGGAAAAGTCCATTTATTGTCGCTCATGCCGTCAAAAGCCTTATTACACGCTTTAAATGGTTTTATAATCTCATTATTGATTTCAAGTTGATTTTTTTACATTTTTTGTTAAAACAGATAATAATTGAATGCTTACCGTGGGAAACGTGAAGCTAAAACCCTCTATTGACAAGAAAAGTCCATTTACTGTCGCTCATGCCTACAAAAGCTTTATTACTCGCTTTAAATGGTTTTATAATCTCATTATTGATTTTAAATTGAATTGTTTTATGTTTTTATTTAAAACAGATTAAAATTGAATGTTTACCTCAGGAAACGTTAAGCTAAAACCCTCTATTAACAGGAAAAGTCCATTTATTGTCGCTCATGCCGTCAAAAGCCTTATTACTCGCTTTAAATGCTTTTATAATCTTATTATTGATTTCAAGTTGAATTTTTTACATTTTTTGTGAAAACAGATTATAATTGAATGCTTACCTTGGGAAACGTGAAGCTAAAACTCTTTATTGACAAGAAAAATCAATTTATTATCGCTCATGCCTTCAAAAGCTTTATTACACGCCTTAAATGGTTTCATGATCTCATTATTGATTTTGAGTTGAATTTTTTTATATTTTTTTTAAAACTGATTATAATTGAATGTTTACCTCGGGAAACGTGTGGCTAAAGCCTTCATTTGACATAAAAAAAGGATTTATAGTCACTCATGCCTTGAAAATCTTTATTACTCGCTTTCAATGGTTTTATAGTCTCATTATTGATTTCAAGTGGAATTTTTTTCATCTTTAGTTAAAACAGATTATATATGAATGTTTACCTCGGGAAACGTTAAGCTAAAACCCTCTATTAATAGGAAAACTCCATTTATTGTCGCTCATGCCTTCAAAAGGCTTGTTACACGCTTTAAATGGTTTCCTAATCTCATTATTGATTTTGAGTTGAATTTTTTTACGGTTTTTTAAAATTAATTATAATTGAATGTTATCCTCGAGAAACATGCGGCTAAAGCCCACATTTGACATAAAAAGAGCATTTATAGTCACTCATGCCTTCAAAATCCTTATTACTCGCTTTCAATGGTTTTATAGTCTCATTATTTATTTCAAGTTGAATTTTTGTACATTTTTAGTTAAAACAGTTTAAAATTGAATGTTTACCTCAGGAAACGTTAGGCTAAAACCCTCTATTAACAGGAAAAATGCATTTTTTGTTGCTAATGCCTTCAAAAGCCATATAACTCGCTTTAAATGGTTTTATAATCTCATTATTGATTTCAAGTTGAATTTTTTATATTTTTTGTTAAAACAGATTATAATTGAAAGCTTACCTTGGGAAACGTGAAGCTAAAACCCTCTATTCACAAGAAAAGTCCATTTACTGTCGCTCATGCCTACAAAAGCCTTATTACTCACTTTAAATAGTTTTATAATCTCATTATTGATTTTAAATTGAATTTTTTTCTATATTTATTTAATACAGACTAAAATTGAATGTTTACCTCAGGAAACGTTAAGCTAAAACCCTCTATTAACATGAAAAAGTTCATTTATTGTCGCTCATGCCTTCAAAAGCCTTATTACTTGCTTTAAATGGTTTTATAATCTCATTATTGACTTCAAGTTGAATTTTTTACATTTTTTGTTAAAACAGATTATAATTGAATGCTTACCTTGGGAAACGTGAAGTTAAAACTCTCTATTGACAAGAAAAGTCCAGTTATTATCGTTCATGCCTTCAAAAGCCTTATTACTCGCTTTAAATGGCTTTATAATCTCATTATTGATTTCAAGTTGAATTGTTTACATTTTTTTGTGAAAACAGATTATAATTGAATGCTTACCTTGGGAAACGTGAAGCTAAAACCCTCTATTGACAAGAAAAGTCCATTTACTGTGGCTCTTGCCTACAAAAGTCTTATTACTCGCTTTAAATGGTTTTATAATTTCATTATTGATTTTAGATTGAATTTTTTTATATTTTTATTTAAAACAGATTAAAATTGAATGTTAACCTCAGGAAACGTTAAGCTAAAACCCTCTATTAACAGGAAAAGTCAATTTATTGTCGCTCATGCCTTCAAAAGCCTTATTATTCGCTTTAAATGGTTTTATAATCTCAGTATTGATTTCAAGTTGAATTTTTTACATTTTTTTGTTAAAATAGATTATAATTGAATGCTTACCTTAGGAAACGTGAAGCTAAAACTCTTTATTAATAGGAAAAGTCCATTTATTGTCGCTCATGCCTTCAAAAGGCTTATTACACGCTTTAAATGGTTTCCTAATCTCATTATTGATTTTGAGTTGAATTTTTTTACATTTTTTTAAAACTAATTATAATTGAATGTTGACCTCAAGAAACGTGGGGCTAAAGCCCTCATTTGACATAAAAAGAGCATTTATAGTCACTCATGCCTTAAAAATCCTTATTACTCGCTTTCAATGGTTTTATAGTCTCATTATTTATTTCAAGTTGAATTTTTTTACATTTTTAGTTGAAACAGTTTAAAATTGAATGTTTACCTCAGGAAACTTTAGGCTAAAACCCTCTATTAACAGGAAAATTGCATTTATTGTCACTCATGCCTTCAAAAGCCTTATTACTCGCTTTGAATGGTTTTATAATCTCATTATTGATTTCAAGTTGAATTTTTTACATTTTTTGTTAAAGCAGATTATAACTGAATGCTTACCTTGGGGAACGTTAAGCTAAAACCCTCTATTGACAAGAAAAGTCCATTTACTGTCTCTCATGCCTACAAAAGCTTTATTACTTGCTTTAAATGGTTTTGTAATCTCATTATCGATTTTAAATTGAATTATTTTATGTTTTTATTTAAAACAGATTAAAATTGAATGTTTACCTCAGGAAACGTTAAGCTAAAACCCTCTATTAACAGGGAAAGTCCATTTATTGTCGCTCATGCCGTCAAAAGCCTTATTACACGCTTTAAATGGTTTTATAATCTCATTATTGATTTCAAGTTGAATTTTTTACATTTTTTGTTAAAACAGATTATAATTGAATGCTTACCTTGGGAAACGTGAAGCTAAATCCCTCTATTGACAAGAAAAGTCCATTTACTGTCGCTCATGCCTACAAAAGCTTTATTACTCGCTTTAAATGGTTTTATAATCTCATTATTGATTTTAAATTGAATTGTTTTATGTTTTTATTTAAAACTGATTAAAATTGAATGTTTACCTCAGGAAACGTTAAGCTAAAACCCTCTATTAATAGGAAAAGTCCATTTATTGTCGCTCATGCCGTCAAAAGCCTTATTACTCGCTTTAAATGCTTTTATAATCTCATTATTGATTTCAAGTTGAATTTTTTACTTTTTTCGTTAAAACAGATTATAATTGAATGCTTACCTTGGGAAACGTGAAGCTAAAACTCTTTATTGACAAGAAAAATCAATTTATTATCGCTCATGCCTTCAAAAGCCTTATTACTCGCCTTAAATGGTTTCATGATCTCATTATTGATTTTGAGTTGAATTTTTTTATATTTTTTTAAAAACTGATTATAATTGAATGTTTACCTCGGGAAACGAGTGGCTAAAGCCTTCATTTGACATAAAAAATGGATTTATCGTCACTCATGCCTTCAAAATCTTTGTTACTCGCTTTCAATGATTTTATAGTCTCATTATTGATTTCAAGTGGAATTTTTTTCATCTTTAGTTAAAACAGATTATAATTGAATGTTTACCTTGGGAAACGTTAAGCTAAAACCCTCTATTAATAGGAAAACTCCATTTATTGTCGCTCATGCCTTCAAAAGGCTTATTACACGCTTTAAATGGTTTCCTAATCTCATTATTGATTTTGAGTTGAATTTTTTTACATTTTTTTAAAATTAATTATAATTGAATGTTGACCTCGAGAAACATGCGGCTAAAGCCCACATTTGACATAAAAAGAGCATTTATAGTCACTTATGCCTTCAAAATCCTTATTACTCGCTTTCAATGGTTTTATAGTCTCATTATTTATTTCAAGTTGAATTTTTTTACATTTTTAGTTGAAACAGTTTAAAATTGAATGTTTACCTCAGGATACTTTAGGCTAAAACCCTCTATTAACAGGAAAAATGCATTTATTGTCGCTCATGCTTTCAAAAGCCTTATTACGCGCTTTAAATGGTTTTATAATCTCATTATTGATTTCAAGTTGAATTTTTTACATTTTTTGTTAAAACAGATTATAGTTGAATGCTTACCTTGGGAAACGTGAAGCTAAAACCCTCTATTGACAAGAAAAGTCCATTTATTGTCGTTCATGCCTACAAAAGCTTTATTACTCACTTTAAATGGTTTTATAATCTCATTATTGATTTTAAATTGAATTGTTTTATGTTTTTATTTAAAACAGATTAAAATTGAATGTTTACCTCAGGAAACGTTAAGCTAAAACCCTCTATTAACAGGAAAAGTCCATTTATTGTCGCTCATGCTGTCAAAAGCCTTATTACTCGCTTTAAATGGTTTTATAATCTCATTATTGATTTCAAGTTGAATTTTTTACATTTTTTATGAAAACATATTGTAATTGAATGCTTACCTTGGGAAACGTGAAGCTAAAACTCTCTATTGACAAGAAAAGTCCATTTACTGTTGCTCATGCCTACAAAAGCTTTATTACTCGCTTTAAATGGTTTTATAATCTCATTATTGATTTTAAATATAATTGTTTTATGTTTTTATTTAAAACAGATTAAAATTGAATGTTTACCTCAGGAAACGTTAAGATAAAACCCTCTATTAACAGGAAAAGTCCATTTATTGTCGCTCATGCAGTCAAAAGCCTTATTACTCGCTTTAAATGGTTTTATAATCTCATTATTGATTTCAAGTTGAATTTTTTACATTTTTTGTTAAAACAGATTATAATTGAATGCTTACCTTGGGAAACGTGAAGCTAAAACCCTCTATTGACAAGAAAAGTCCATTTACTGTCGCTCATGCCTACAAAAGCTTTATTACTCGTTTTAAATGGTTTTATAATCTCATTATTGATTTTAAATTGAATTGTTTTATGTTTTTATTTAAAACAGATTAAAATTGAATGTTTACCTCAGGAAACGTTAAGCTAAAACCCTCTATTAACAGGAAAAGTCCACTTATTGTCGCTCATGCCGTCAAAAGCCTTATTACTCGCTTTAAATGGTTTTATAATCTCATTATTGATTTCAAGTTGAATTTTTTACATTTTTTGTTAAAACAGATTATAATTGAATGCTTACCTTGGGAAACGTGAAGCTAAATCTCTTTATTGACAAGAAAAGTCCATTTATTATCGCTCATGCCTTCAAAAGCCTTATTACTCGCTTTAAATGGTTTCATGATCTCATTATTGATTTTAGGCTGAATTTTTTTGTATTTCTTTTAAAACTGATTATAATTAATTGTTTATCTCGGGAAACGTGTGGCTAAAGCCTTCATTTGACATAAAAAAAGGATTTATAGTCAGTTATGCCTTCAAAATCTTTATTACTCGCTTTCAATGGTTTTATTATCTCATTATTGATTTCAAGTGGAATTTTTTTACTTCTTTAGTTAAAACAGATTATAATTGAATGTTTACCTCGGGAAACGTTAAGCTAAAACCCTCTATTAATAGGAAAACTCCATTTATTGTCGCTCATGCCTTCAAAAGGCTTATTACACGCTTTAAATGGTTTCCTAATCTCATTATTGATTTATAGTTGAATTTTTTTACATTTTTTTTAAAACTAATTATAATTGAATGTTAACCTCGAGAAACATGGGGCTGAAGCCCTCATTTGACATAAAAAGAGCATTTATAGTCATTCATGCCTTCAAAATCCTTATTACACGCTTTCAATGGTTTTATAGTCTCATTATTTATTTCAAGTTGAATTTTTTTACATTTTTAGTTGAAACAGTATAAAATTGAATGTTTACCGCAGGAAACGTTAGGCTAAAACCCTCTATTAACAGGAAAAATACATTTATTGTCGCTCATGCCTTCAAAAGCCTTATTACTCGCTTTAAATGGTTTTATAATCTCATTATTGATTTCAAGTTGAATTTTTTACATTTTTTGTTAAAGCAGATTATAACTGAATGCTTACCTTGGGAAACGTGAAGCTAAAACCCTTTATTGACAAGAAAAGTCCATTTATTGTCGTTCATGCCTACAAAAGCTTTATTACTCACTTTAAATGGTTTTATAATCTCATTATTGATTTTAAATTGAATTGTTTTATGTTTTTATTTAAAACAGATTAAAATTGAATGTTTACCTCAGGAAACGTTAAGCTAAAACCCTCTATTAACAGGAAAAGTCCATTTATTGTCGCTCATGCCGTCAAAAGCCTTATTACTCGCTTTAAATGCTTTTATAATCTCATTATTGATTTCAAGTTGAATTTTTTACATTTTTTGTGAAAACATATTATAATTGAATGCTTACCTTGGGAAACGTGAAGCTAAAACTCTCTATTGACAAGAAAAGTCCATTTACTGTTGCTCATGCCTACAAAAGCTTTATTACTCGCTTTAAATGGTTTTATAATCTCATTATTGATTTTAAATATAATTGTTTTATGTTTTTATTTAAAACAGATTAAAATTGAATGTTTACCTCAGGAAACGTTAAGCTAAAACCCTCTATTAACAGGAAAAGTTCATTTATTGTCGCTCATGCCGCCAAAAGCCTTATTACTCGCTTTAAATGGTTTCATAATCTCATTATTGATTTCAAGTTGAATTTTTTACATTTTTTGAGAAAACATATTATAATTGAATGCTTACCTTGGGAAACGTGAAGCTAAAACTCTCTATTGTCAAGAAAAGTCCATTTATTGTCGTTTATGCCTACAAAAGCTTTATTACACACTTTAAATGGTTTTATAATCTCATTATTGATTTTAAATTGAATTGTTTTATGTTTTTAGTTAAAACAGATTAAAATTGAATGTTTACCTCAGGAAACGTTAAGCTAAAACCCTCTATTAACAGGAAAAGTCCATTTATTGTCGCTCATGCCGTCAAAAGCCTTATTACTCGCTTTAAATGGTTTTATAATCTTATTATTGATTTTAAGTTGAATTTTTTACATTTTTTGTTAAAGCAGATTATAACTGAATGCTTACCTTGGGAAACGTGAAGCTAAAACCCTCTATTGACAAGAAAAGTCCATTTACTGTCGCTCATGCCTACAAAAGCTTTATTACTCGCTTTAAATGGTTTTGTAATCTCATTATCGATTTTAAATTGAATTGTTTTATGTTTTTATTTAAAACAGATTAAAATTGAATGTTTACCTCAGGAAACGTTAAGCTAAAACCCTCTATTAACAGGAAAAGTCCATTTATTGTCGCTCATGCCGTCAAAAGCCTTATTACACGCTTTAAATGGTTTTATAATCTCATTATTGATTTCAAGTTGATTTTTTTACATTTTTTGTTAAAACAGATAATAATTGAATGCTTACCGTGGGAAACGTGAAGCTAAAACCCTCTATTGACAAGAAAAGTCCATTTACTGTCGCTCATGCCTACAAAAGCTTTATTACTCGCTTTAAATGGTTTTATAATCTCATTATTGATTTTAAATTGAATTGTTTTATGTTTTTATTTAAAACAGATTAAAATTGAATGTTTACCTCAGGAAACGTTAAGCTAAAACCCTCTATTAACAGGAAAAGTCCATTTATTGTCGCTCATGCCGTCAAAAGCCTTATTACTCGCTTTAAATGCTTTTATAATCTTATTATTGATTTCAAGTTGAATTTTTTACATTTTTTGTGAAAACAGATTATAATTGAATGCTTACCTTGGGAAACGTGAAGCTAAAACTCTTTATTGACAAGAAAAATCAATTTATTATCGCTCATGCCTTCAAAAGCTTTATTACACGCCTTAAATGGTTTCATGATCTCATTATTGATTTTGAGTTGAATTTTTTTATATTTTTTTTAAAACTGATTATAATTGAATGTTTACCTCGGGAAACGTGTGGCTAAAGCCTTCATTTGACATAAAAAAAGGATTTATAGTCACTCATGCCTTGAAAATCTTTATTACTCGCTTTCAATGGTTTTATAGTCTCATTATTGATTTCAAGTGGAATTTTTTTCATCTTTAGTTAAAACAGATTATAATTGAATGTTTACCTCGGGAAACGTTAAGCTAAAACCCTCTATTAATAGGAAAACTCCATTTATTGTCGCTCATGCCTTCAAAAGGCTTGTTACACGCTTTAAATGGTTTCCTAATCTCATTATTGATTTTGAGTTGAATTTTTTTACGGTTTTTTAAAATTAATTATAATTGAATGTTATCCTCGAGAAACATGCGGCTAAAGCCCACATTTGACATAAAAAGAGCATTTATAGTCACCCATGCCTTCAAAATCCTTATTACTCGCTTTCAATGGTTTTATAGTCTCATTATTTATTTCAAGTTGAATTTTTGTACATTTTTAGTTGAAACAGTTTAAAATTGAATGTTTACCTCAGGAAACGTTAGGCTAAAACCCTCTATTAACAGGAAAAATGCATTTTTTGTTGCTAATGCCTTCAAAAGCCATATAACTCGCTTTAAATGGTTTTATAATCTCATTATTGATTTCAAGTTGAATTTTTTATATTTTTTGTTAAAACAGATTATAATTGAAAGCTTACCTTGGGAAACGTGAAGCTAAAACCCTCTATTGACAAGAAAAGTCCATTTACTGTCGCTCATGCCTACAAAAGCCTTATTACTCACTTTAAATAGTTTTATAATCTCATTATTGATTTTAAATTGAATTTTTTTCTATATTTATTTAATACAGACTAAAATTGAATGTTTACCTCAGGAAACGTTAAGCTAAAACCCTCTATTAACATGAAAAAGTTCATTTATTGTCGCTCATGCCTTCAAAAGCCTTATTACTTGCTTTAAATGGTTTTATAATCTCATTATTGACTTCAAGTTGAATTTTTTACATTTTTTGTTAAAACAGATTATAATTGAATGCTTACCTTGGGAAACGTGAAGTTAAAACTCTCTATTGACAAGAAAAGTCCAGTTATTATCGTTCATGCCTTCAAAAGCCTTATTACTCGCTTTAAATGGCTTTATAATCTCATTATTGATTTCAAGTTGAATTGTTTACATTTTTTGTGAAAACAGATTATAATTGAATGCTTACCTTGGGAAACGTGAAGCTAAAACCCTCTATTGACAAGAAAAGTCCATTTACTGTGGCTCTTGCCTACAAAAGTCTTATTACTCGCTTTAAATGGTTTTATAATTTCATTATTGATTTTAGATTGAATTTTTTTATATTTTTATTTAAAACAGATTAAAATTGAATGTTAACCTCAGGAAACGTTAAGCTAAAACCCTCTATTAACAGGAAAAGTCAATTTATTGTCGCTCATGCCTTCAAAAGCCTTATTATTCGCTTTAAATGGTTTTATAATCTCAGTATTGATTTCAAGTTGAATTTTTTACATTTTTTTGTTAAAATAGATTATAATTGAATGCTTACCTTAGGAAACGTGAAGCTAAAACTCTTTATTAATAGGAAAAGTCCATTTATTGTCGCTCATGCCTTCAAAAGGCTTATTACACGCTTTAAATGGTTTCCTAATCTCATTATTGATTTTGAGTTGAATTTTTTTACATTTTTTTAAAACTAATTATAATTGAATGTTGACCTCAAGAAACGTGGGGCTAAAGCCCTCATTTGACATAAAAAGAGCATTTATAGTCACTCATGCCTTAAAAATCCTTATTACTCGCTTTCAATGGTTTTATAGTCTCATTATTTATTTCAAGTTGAATTTTTTTACATTTTTAGTTGAAACAGTTTAAAATTGAATGTTTACCTCAGGAAACTTTAGGCTAAAACCCTCTATTAACAGGAAAATTGCATTTATTGTCACTCATGCCTTCAAAAGCCTTATTACTCGCTTTGAATGGTTTTATAATCTCATTATTGATTTCAAGTTGAATTTTTTACATTTTTTGTTAAAGCAGATTATAACTGAATGCTTACCTTGGGGAACGTTAAGCTAAAACCCTCTATTGACAAGAAAAGTCCATTTACTGTCTCTCATGCCTACAAAAGCTTTATTACTTGCTTTAAATGGTTTTGTAATCTCATTATCGATTTTAAATTGAATTATTTTATGTTTTTATTTAAAACAGATTAAAATTGAATGTTTACCTCAGGAAACGTTAAGCTAAAACCCTCTATTAACAGGGAAAGTCCATTTATTGTCGCTCATGCCGTCAAAAGCCTTATTACACGCTTTAAATGGTTTTATAATCTCATTATTGATTTCAAGTTGAATTTTTTACATTTTTTGTTAAAACAGATTATAATTGAATGCTTACCTTGGGAAACGTGAAGCTAAATCCCTCTATTGACAAGAAAAGTCCATTTACTGTCGCTCATGCCTACAAAAGCTTTATTACTCGCTTTAAATGGTTTTATAATCTCATTATTGATTTTAAATTGAATTGTTTTATGTTTTTATTTAAAACTGATTAAAATTGAATGTTTACCTCAGGAAACGTTAAGCTAAAACCCTCTATTAATAGGAAAAGTCCATTTATTGTCGCTCATGCCGTCAAAAGCCTTATTACTCGCTTTAAATGCTTTTATAATCTCATTATTGATTTCAAGTTGAATTTTTTACTTTTTTCGTTAAAACAGATTATAATTGAATGCTTACCTTGGGAAACGTGAAGCTAAAACTCTTTATTGACAAGAAAAATCAATTTATTATCGCTCATGCCTTCAAAAGCCTTATTACTCGCCTTAAATGGTTTCATGATCTCATTATTGATTTTGAGTTGAATTTTTTTATATTTTTTTAAAAACTGATTATAATTGAATGTTTACCTCGGGAAACGAGTGGCTAAAGCCTTCATTTGACATAAAAAATGGATTTATCGTCACTCATGCCTTCAAAATCTTTGTTACTCGCTTTCAATGATTTTATAGTCTCATTATTGATTTCAAGTGGAATTTTTTTCATCTTTAGTTAAAACAGATTATAATTGAATGTTTACCTTGGGAAACGTTAAGCTAAAACCCTCTATTAATAGGAAAACTCCATTTATTGTCGCTCATGCCTTCAAAAGGCTTATTACACGCTTTAAATGGTTTCCTAATCTCATTATTGATTTTGAGTTGAATTTTTTTACATTTTTTTAAAATTAATTATAATTGAATGTTGACCTCGAGAAACATGCGGCTAAAGCCCACATTTGACATAAAAAGAGCATTTATAGTCACTTATGCCTTCAAAATCCTTATTACTCGCTTTCAATGGTTTTATAGTCTCATTATTTATTTCAAGTTGAATTTTTTTACATTTTTAGTTGAAACAGTTTAAAATTGAATGTTTACCTCAGGATACTTTAGGCTAAAACCCTCTATTAACAGGAAAAATGCATTTATTGTCGCTCATGCTTTCAAAAGCCTTATTACGCGCTTTAAATGGTTTTATAATCTCATTATTGATTTCAAGTTGAATTTTTTACATTTTTTGTTAAAACAGATTATAGTTGAATGCTTACCTTGGGAAACGTGAAGCTAAAACCCTCTATTGACAAGAAAAGTCCATTTATTGTCGTTCATGCCTACAAAAGCTTTATTACTCACTTTAAATGGTTTTATAATCTCATTATTGATTTTAAATTGAATTGTTTTATGTTTTTATTTAAAACAGATTAAAATTGAATGTTTACCTCAGGAAACGTTAAGCTAAAACCCTCTATTAACAGGAAAAGTCCATTTATTGTCGCTCATGCTGTCAAAAGCCTTATTACTCGCTTTAAATGGTTTTATAATCTCATTATTGATTTCAAGTTGAATTTTTTACATTTTTTATGAAAACATATTGTAATTGAATGCTTACCTTGGGAAACGTGAAGCTAAAACTCTCTATTGACAAGAAAAGTCCATTTACTGTTGCTCATGCCTACAAAAGCTTTATTACTCGCTTTAAATGGTTTTATAATCTCATTATTGATTTTAAATATAATTGTTTTATGTTTTTATTTAAAACAGATTAAAATTGAATGTTTACCTCAGGAAACGTTAAGATAAAACCCTCTATTAACAGGAAAAGTCCATTTATTGTCGCTCATGCAGTCAAAAGCCTTATTACTCGCTTTAAATGGTTTTATAATCTCATTATTGATTTCAAGTTGAATTTTTTACATTTTTTGTTAAAACAGATTATAATTGAATGCTTACCTTGGGAAACGTGAAGCTAAAACCCTCTATTGACAAGAAAAGTCCATTTACTGTCGCTCATGCCTACAAAAGCTTTATTACTCGTTTTAAATGGTTTTATAATCTCATTATTGATTTTAAATTGAATTGTTTTATGTTTTTATTTAAAACAGATTAAAATTGAATGTTTACCTCAGGAAACGTTAAGCTAAAACCCTCTATTAACAGGAAAAGTCCACTTATTGTCGCTCATGCCGTCAAAAGCCTTATTACTCGCTTTAAATGGTTTTATAATCTCATTATTGATTTCAAGTTGAATTTTTTACATTTTTTGTTAAAACAGATTATAATTGAATGCTTACCTTGGGAAACGTGAAGCTAAATCTCTTTATTGACAAGAAAAGTCCATTTATTATCGCTCATGCCTTCAAAAGCCTTATTACTCGCTTTAAATGGTTTCATGATCTCATTATTGATTTTAGGCTGAATTTTTTTGTATTTCTTTTAAAACTGATTATAATTAATTGTTTATCTCGGGAAACGTGTGGCTAAAGCCTTCATTTGACATAAAAAAAGGATTTATAGTCAGTTATGCCTTCAAAATCTTTATTACTCGCTTTCAATGGTTTTATTATCTCATTATTGATTTCAAGTGGAATTTTTTTACTTCTTTAGTTAAAACAGATTATAATTGAATGTTTACCTCGGGAAACGTTAAGCTAAAACCCTCTATTAATAGGAAAACTCCATTTATTGTCGCTCATGCCTTCAAAAGGCTTATTACACGCTTTAAATGGTTTCCTAATCTCATTATTGATTTATAGTTGAATTTTTTTACATTTTTTTTAAAACTAATTATAATTGAATGTTAACCTCGAGAAACATGGGGCTGAAGCCCTCATTTGACATAAAAAGAGCATTTATAGTCATTCATGCCTTCAAAATCCTTATTACACGCTTTCAATGGTTTTATAGTCTCATTATTTATTTCAAGTTGAATTTTTTTACATTTTTAGTTGAAACAGTATAAAATTGAATGTTTACCGCAGGAAACGTTAGGCTAAAACCCTCTATTAACAGGAAAAATACATTTATTGTCGCTCATGCCTTCAAAAGCCTTATTACTCGCTTTAAATGGTTTTATAATCTCATTATTGATTTCAAGTTGAATTTTTTACATTTTTTGTTAAAGCAGATTATAACTGAATGCTTACCTTGGGAAACATGAAGCTAAAACCCTTTATTGACAAGAAAAGTCCATTTATTGTCGTTCATGCCTACAAAAGCTTTATTACTCACTTTAAATGGTTTTATAATCTCATTATTGATTTTAAATTGAATTGTTTTATGTTTTTATTTAAAACAGATTAAAATTGAATGTTTACCTCAGGAAACGTTAAGCTAAAACCCTCTATTAACAGGAAAAGTCCATTTATTGTCGCTCATGCCGTCAAAAGCCTTATTACTCGCTTTAAATGCTTTTATAATCTCATTATTGATTTCAAGTTGAATTTTTTACATTTTTTGTGAAAACATATTATAATTGAATGCTTACCTTGGGAAACGTGAAGCTAAAACTCTCTATTGACAAGAAAAGTCCATTTACTGTTGCTCATGCCTACAAAAGCTTTATTACTCGCTTTAAATGGTTTTATAATCTCATTATTGATTTTAAATATAATTGTTTTATGTTTTTATTTAAAACAGATTAAAATTGAATGTTTACCTCAGGAAACGTTAAGCTAAAACCCTCTATTAACAGGAAAAGTTCATTTATTGTCGCTCATGCCGCCAAAAGCCTTATTACTCGCTTTAAATGGTTTCATAATCTCATTATTGATTTCAAGTTGAATTTTTTACATTTTTTGAGAAAACATATTATAATTGAATGCTTACCTTGGGAAACGTGAAGCTAAAACTCTCTATTGTCAAGAAAAGTCCATTTATTGTCGTTTATGCCTACAAAAGCTTTATTACACACTTTAAATGGTTTTATAATCTCATTATTGATTTTAAATTGAATTGTTTTATGTTTTTAGTTAAAACAGATTAAAATTGAATGTTTACCTCAGGAAACGTTAAGCTAAAACCCTCTATTAACAGGAAAAGTCCATTTATTGTCGCTCATGCCGTCAAAAGCCTTATTACTCGCTTTAAATGGTTTTATAATCTTATTATTGATTTTAAGTTGAATTTTTTACATTTTTTGTTAAAGCAGATTATAACTGAATGCTTACCTTGGGAAACGTGAAGCTAAAACCCTCTATTGACAAGAAAAGTCCATTTACTGTCGCTCATGCCTACAAAAGCTTTATTACTCGCTTTAAATGGTTTTGTAATCTCATTATCGATTTTAAATTGAATTGTTTTATGTTTTTATTTAAAACAGATTAAAATTGAATGTTTACCTCAGGAAACGTTAAGCTAAAACCCTCTATTAACAGGAAAAGTCCATTTATTGTCGCTCATGCCGTCAAAAGCCTTATTACACGCTTTAAATGGTTTTATAATCTCATTATTGATTTCAAGTTGATTTTTTTACATTTTTTGTTAAAACAGATAATAATTGAATGCTTACCGTGGGAAACGTGAAGCTAAAACCCTCTATTGACAAGAAAAGTCCATTTACTGTCGCTCATGCCTACAAAAGCTTTATTACTCGCTTTAAATGGTTTTATAATCTCATTATTGATTTTAAATTGAATTGTTTTATGTTTTTATTTAAAACAGATTAAAATTGAATGTTTACCTCAGGAAACGTTAAGCTAAAACCCTCTATTAACAGGAAAAGTCCATTTATTGTCGCTCATGCCGTCAAAAGCCTTATTACTCGCTTTAAATGCTTTTATAATCTTATTATTGATTTCAAGTTGAATTTTTTACATTTTTTGTGAAAACAGATTATAATTGAATGCTTACCTTGGGAAACGTGAAGCTAAAACTCTTTATTGACAAGAAAAATCAATTTATTATCGCTCATGCCTTCAAAAGCTTTATTACACGCCTTAAATGGTTTCATGATCTCATTATTGATTTTGAGTTGAATTTTTTTATATTTTTTTTAAAACTGATTATAATTGAATGTTTACCTCGGGAAACGTGTGGCTAAAGCCTTCATTTGACATAAAAAAAGGATTTATAGTCACTCATGCCTTGAAAATCTTTATTACTCGCTTTCAATGGTTTTATAGTCTCATTATTGATTTCAAGTGGAATTTTTTTCATCTTTAGTTAAAACAGATTATAATTGAATGTTTACCTCGGGAAACGTTAAGCTAAAACCCTCTATTAATAGGAAAACTCCATTTATTGTCGCTCATGCCTTCAAAAGGCTTGTTACACGCTTTAAATGGTTTCCTAATCTCATTATTGATTTTGAGTTGAATTTTTTTACGGTTTTTTAAAATTAATTATAATTGAATGTTATCCTCGAGAAACATGCGGCTAAAGCCCACATTTGACATAAAAAGAGCATTTATAGTCACCCATGCCTTCAAAATCCTTATTACTCGCTTTCAATGGTTTTATAGTCTCATTATTTATTTCAAGTTGAATTTTTGTACATTTTTAGTTGAAACAGTTTAAAATTGAATGTTTACCTCAGGAAACGTTAGGCTAAAACCCTCTATTAACAGGAAAAATGCATTTTTTGTTGCCAATGCCTTCAAAAGCCATATAACTCGCTTTAAATGGTTTTATAATCTCATTATTGATTTCAAGTTGAATTTTTTATATTTTTTGTTAAAACAGATTATAATTGAAAGCTTACCTTGGGAAACGTGAAGCTAAAACCCTCTATTGACAAGAAAAGTCCATTTACTGTCGCTCATGCCTACAAAAGCCTTATTACTCACTTTAAATAGTTTTATAATCTCATTATTGATTTTAAATTGAATTTTTTTCTATATTTATTTAATACAGACTAAAATTGAATGTTTACCTCAGGAAACGTTAAGCTAAAACCCTCTATTAACATGAAAAAGTTCATTTATTGTCGCTCATGCCTTCAAAAGCCTTATTACTTGCTTTAAATGGTTTTATAATCTCATTATTGACTTCAAGTTGAATTTTTTACATTTTTTGTTAAAACAGATTATAATTGAATGCTTACCTTGGGAAACGTGAAGTTAAAACTCTCTATTGACAAGAAAAGTCCAGTTATTATCGTTCATGCCTTCAAAAGCCTTATTACTCGCTTTAAATGGCTTTATAATCTCATTATTGATTTCAAGTTGAATTGTTTACATTTTTTGTGAAAACAGATTATAATTGAATGCTTACCTTGGGAAACGTGAAGCTAAAACCCTCTATTGACAAGAAAAGTCCATTTACTGTGGCTCTTGCCTACAAAAGTCTTATTACTCGCTTTAAATGGTTTTATAATTTCATTATTGATTTTAGATTGAATTTTTTTATATTTTTATTTAAAACAGATTAAAATTGAATGTTAACCTCAGGAAACGTTAAGCTAAAACCCTCTATTAACAGGAAAAGTCAATTTATTGTCGCTCATGCCTTCAAAAGCCTTATTATTCGCTTTAAATGGTTTTATAATCTCAGTATTGATTTCAAGTTGAATTTTTTACATTTTTTTGTTAAAATAGATTATAATTGAATGCTTACCTTAGGAAACGTGAAGCTAAAACTCTTTATTAATAGGAAAAGTCCATTTATTGTCGCTCATGCCTTCAAAAGGCTTATTACACGCTTTAAATGGTTTCCTAATCTCATTATTGATTTTGAGTTGAATTTTTTTACATTTTTTTAAAACTAATTATAATTGAATGTTGACCTCAAGAAACGTGGGGCTAAAGCCCTCATTTGACATAAAAAGAGCATTTATAGTCACTCATGCCTTAAAAATCCTTATTACTCGCTTTCAATGGTTTTATAGTCTCATTATTTATTTCAAGTTGAATTTTTTTACATTTTTAGTTGAAACAGTTTAAAATTGAATGTTTACCTCAGGAAACTTTAGGCTAAAACCCTCTATTAACAGGAAAATTGCATTTATTGTCACTCATGCCTTCAAAAGCCTTATTACTCGCTTTGAATGGTTTTATAATCTCATTATTGATTTCAAGTTGAATTTTTTACATTTTTTGTTAAAGCAGATTATAACTGAATGCTTACCTTGGGGAACGTTAAGCTAAAACCCTCTATTGACAAGAAAAGTCCATTTACTGTCTCTCATGCCTACAAAAGCTTTATTACTTGCTTTAAATGGTTTTGTAATCTCATTATCGATTTTAAATTGAATTATTTTATGTTTTTATTTAAAACAGATTAAAATTGAATGTTTACCTCAGGAAACGTTAAGCTAAAACCCTCTATTAACAGGGAAAGTCCATTTATTGTCGCTCATGCCGTCAAAAGCCTTATTACACGCTTTAAATGGTTTTATAATCTCATTATTGATTTCAAGTTGAATTTTTTACATTTTTTGTTAAAACAGATTATAATTGAATGCTTACCTTGGGAAACGTGAAGCTAAATCCCTCTATTGACAAGAAAAGTCCATTTACTGTCGCTCATGCCTACAAAAGCTTTATTACTCGCTTTAAATGGTTTTATAATCTCATTATTGATTTTAAATTGAATTGTTTTATGTTTTTATTTAAAACTGATTAAAATTGAATGTTTACCTCAGGAAACGTTAAGCTAAAACCCTCTATTAATAGGAAAAGTCCATTTATTGTCGCTCATGCCGTCAAAAGCCTTATTACTCGCTTTAAATGCTTTTATAATCTCATTATTGATTTCAAGTTGAATTTTTTACTTTTTTCGTTAAAACAGATTATAATTGAATGCTTACCTTGGGAAACGTGAAGCTAAAACTCTTTATTGACAAGAAAAATCAATTTATTATCGCTCATGCCTTCAAAAGCCTTATTACTCGCCTTAAATGGTTTCATGATCTCATTATTGATTTTGAGTTGAATTTTTTTATATTTTTTTAAAAACTGATTATAATTGAATGTTTACCTCGGGAAACGAGTGGCTAAAGCCTTCATTTGACATAAAAAATGGATTTATCGTCACTCATGCCTTCAAAATCTTTGTTACTCGCTTTCAATGATTTTATAGTCTCATTATTGATTTCAAGTGGAATTTTTTTCATCTTTAGTTAAAACAGATTATAATTGAATGTTTACCTTGGGAAACGTTAAGCTAAAACCCTCTATTAATAGGAAAACTCCATTTATTGTCGCTCATGCCTTCAAAAGGCTTATTACACGCTTTAAATGGTTTCCTAATCTCATTATTGATTTTGAGTTGAATTTTTTTACATTTTTTTAAAATTAATTATAATTGAATGTTGACCTCGAGAAACATGCGGCTAAAGCCCACATTTGACATAAAAAGAGCATTTATAGTCACTTATGCCTTCAAAATCCTTATTACTCGCTTTCAATGGTTTTATAGTCTCATTATTTATTTCAAGTTGAATTTTTTTACATTTTTAGTTGAAACAGTTTAAAATTGAATGTTTACCTCAGGATACTTTAGGCTAAAACCCTCTATTAACAGGAAAAATGCATTTATTGTCGCTCATGCTTTCAAAAGCCTTATTACGCGCTTTAAATGGTTTTATAATCTCATTATTGATTTCAAGTTGAATTTTTTACATTTTTTGTTAAAACAGATTATAGTTGAATGCTTACCTTGGGAAACGTGAAGCTAAAACCCTCTATTGACAAGAAAAGTCCATTTATTGTCGTTCATGCCTACAAAAGCTTTATTACTCACTTTAAATGGTTTTATAATCTCATTATTGATTTTAAATTGAATTGTTTTATGTTTTTATTTAAAACAGATTAAAATTGAATGTTTACCTCAGGAAACGTTAAGCTAAAACCCTCTATTAACAGGAAAAGTCCATTTATTGTCGCTCATGCTGTCAAAAGCCTTATTACTCGCTTTAAATGGTTTTATAATCTCATTATTGATTTCAAGTTGAATTTTTTACATTTTTTATGAAAACATATTGTAATTGAATGCTTACCTTGGGAAACGTGAAGCTAAAACTCTCTATTGACAAGAAAAGTCCATTTACTGTTGCTCATGCCTACAAAAGCTTTATTACTCGCTTTAAATGGTTTTATAATCTCATTATTGATTTTAAATATAATTGTTTTATGTTTTTATTTAAAACAGATTAAAATTGAATGTTTACCTCAGGAAACGTTAAGATAAAACCCTCTATTAACAGGAAAAGTCCATTTATTGTCGCTCATGCAGTCAAAAGCCTTATTACTCGCTTTAAATGGTTTTATAATCTCATTATTGATTTCAAGTTGAATTTTTTACATTTTTTGTTAAAACAGATTATAATTGAATGCTTACCTTGGGAAACGTGAAGCTAAAACCCTCTATTGACAAGAAAAGTCCATTTACTGTCGCTCATGCCTACAAAAGCTTTATTACTCGTTTTAAATGGTTTTATAATCTCATTATTGATTTTAAATTGAATTGTTTTATGTTTTTATTTAAAACAGATTAAAATTGAATGTTTACCTCAGGAAACGTTAAGCTAAAACCCTCTATTAACAGGAAAAGTCCACTTATTGTCGCTCATGCCGTCAAAAGCCTTATTACTCGCTTTAAATGGTTTTATAATCTCATTATTGATTTCAAGTTGAATTTTTTACATTTTTTGTTAAAACAGATTATAATTGAATGCTTACCTTGGGAAACGTGAAGCTAAATCTCTTTATTGACAAGAAAAGTCCATTTATTATCGCTCATGCCTTCAAAAGCCTTATTACTCGCTTTAAATGGTTTCATGATCTCATTATTGATTTTAGGCTGAATTTTTTTGTATTTCTTTTAAAACTGATTATAATTAATTGTTTATCTCGGGAAACGTGTGGCTAAAGCCTTCATTTGACATAAAAAAAGGATTTATAGTCAGTTATGCCTTCAAAATCTTTATTACTCGCTTTCAATGGTTTTATTATCTCATTATTGATTTCAAGTGGAATTTTTTTACTTCTTTAGTTAAAACAGATTATAATTGAATGTTTACCTCGGGAAACGTTAAGCTAAAACCCTCTATTAATAGGAAAACTCCATTTATTGTCGCTCATGCCTTCAAAAGGCTTATTACACGCTTTAAATGGTTTCCTAATCTCATTATTGATTTATAGTTGAATTTTTTTACATTTTTTTTAAAACTAATTATAATTGAATGTTAACCTCGAGAAACATGGGGCTGAAGCCCTCATTTGACATAAAAAGAGCATTTATAGTCATTCATGCCTTCAAAATCCTTATTACACGCTTTCAATGGTTTTATAGTCTCATTATTTATTTCAAGTTGAATTTTTTTACATTTTTAGTTGAAACAGTATAAAATTGAATGTTTACCGCAGGAAACGTTAGGCTAAAACCCTCTATTAACAGGAAAAATACATTTATTGTCGCTCATGCCTTCAAAAGCCTTATTACTCGCTTTAAATGGTTTTATAATCTCATTATTGATTTCAAGTTGAATTTTTTACATTTTTTGTTAAAGCAGATTATAACTGAATGCTTACCTTGGGAAACGTGAAGCTAAAACCCTTTATTGACAAGAAAAGTCCATTTATTGTCGTTCATGCCTACAAAAGCTTTATTACTCACTTTAAATGGTTTTATAATCTCATTATTGATTTTAAATTGAATTGTTTTATGTTTTTATTTAAAACAGATTAAAATTGAATGTTTACCTCAGGAAACGTTAAGCTAAAACCCTCTATTAACAGGAAAAGTCCATTTATTGTCGCTCATGCCGTCAAAAGCCTTATTACTCGCTTTAAATGCTTTTATAATCTCATTATTGATTTCAAGTTGAATTTTTTACATTTTTTGTGAAAACATATTATAATTGAATGCTTACCTTGGGAAACGTGAAGCTAAAACTCTCTATTGACAAGAAAAGTCCATTTACTGTTGCTCATGCCTACAAAAGCTTTATTACTCGCTTTAAATGGTTTTATAATCTCATTATTGATTTTAAATATAATTGTTTTATGTTTTTATTTAAAACAGATTAAAATTGAATGTTTACCTCAGGAAACGTTAAGCTAAAACCCTCTATTAACAGGAAAAGTTCATTTATTGTCGCTCATGCCGCCAAAAGCCTTATTACTCGCTTTAAATGGTTTCATAATCTCATTATTGATTTCAAGTTGAATTTTTTACATTTTTTGAGAAAACATATTATAATTGAATGCTTACCTTGGGAAACGTGAAGCTAAAACTCTCTATTGTCAAGAAAAGTCCATTTATTGTCGTTTATGCCTACAAAAGCTTTATTACACACTTTAAATGGTTTTATAATCTCATTATTGATTTTAAATTGAATTGTTTTATGTTTTTAGTTAAAACAGATTAAAATTGAATGTTTACCTCAGGAAACGTTAAGCTAAAACCCTCTATTAACAGGAAAAGTCCATTTATTGTCGCTCATGCCGTCAAAAGCCTTATTACTCGCTTTAAATGGTTTTATAATCTTATTATTGATTTTAAGTTGAATTTTTTACATTTTTTGTTAAAGCAGATTATAACTGAATGCTTACCTTGGGAAACGTGAAGCTAAAACCCTCTATTGACAAGAAAAGTCCATTTACTGTCGCTCATGCCTACAAAAGCTTTATTACTCGCTTTAAATGGTTTTGTAATCTCATTATCGATTTTAAATTGAATTGTTTTATGTTTTTATTTAAAACAGATTAAAATTGAATGTTTACCTCAGGAAACGTTAAGCTAAAACCCTCTATTAACAGGAAAAGTCCATTTATTGTCGCTCATGCCGTCAAAAGCCTTATTACACGCTTTAAATGGTTTTATAATCTCATTATTGATTTCAAGTTGATTTTTTTACATTTTTTGTTAAAACAGATAATAATTGAATGCTTACCGTGGGAAACGTGAAGCTAAAACCCTCTATTGACAAGAAAAGTCCATTTACTGTCGCTCATGCCTACAAAAGCTTTATTACTCGCTTTAAATGGTTTTATAATCTCATTATTGATTTTAAATTGAATTGTTTTATGTTTTTATTTAAAACAGATTAAAATTGAATGTTTACCTCAGGAAACGTTAAGCTAAAACCCTCTATTAACAGGAAAAGTCCATTTATTGTCGCTCATGCCGTCAAAAGCCTTATTACTCGCTTTAAATGCTTTTATAATCTTATTATTGATTTCAAGTTGAATTTTTTACATTTTTTGTGAAAACAGATTATAATTGAATGCTTACCTTGGGAAACGTGAAGCTAAAACTCTTTATTGACAAGAAAAATCAATTTATTATCGCTCATGCCTTCAAAAGCTTTATTACACGCCTTAAATGGTTTCATGATCTCATTATTGATTTTGAGTTGAATTTTTTTATATTTTTTTTAAAACTGATTATAATTGAATGTTTACCTCGGGAAACGTGTGGCTAAAGCCTTCATTTGACATAAAAAAAGGATTTATAGTCACTCATGCCTTGAAAATCTTTATTACTCGCTTTCAATGGTTTTATAGTCTCATTATTGATTTCAAGTGGAATTTTTTTCATCTTTAGTTAAAACAGATTATAATTGAATGTTTACCTCGGGAAACGTTAAGCTAAAACCCTCTATTAATAGGAAAACTCCATTTATTGTCGCTCATGCCTTCAAAAGGCTTGTTACACGCTTTAAATGGTTTCCTAATCTCATTATTGATTTTGAGTTGAATTTTTTTACGGTTTTTTAAAATTAATTATAATTGAATGTTATCCTCGAGAAACATGCGGCTAAAGCCCACATTTGACATAAAAAGAGCATTTATAGTCACTCATGCCTTCAAAATCCTTATTACTCGCTTTCAATGGTTTTATAGTCTCATTATTTATTTCAAGTTGAATTTTTGTACATTTTTAGTTGAAACAGTTTAAAATTGAATGTTTACCTCAGGAAACGTTAGGCTAAAACCCTCTATTAACAGGAAAAATGCATTTTTTGTTGCTAATGCCTTCAAAAGCCATATAACTCGCTTTAAATGGTTTTATAATCTCATTATTGATTTCAAGTTGAATTTTTTATATTTTTTGTTAAAACAGATTATAATTGAAAGCTTACCTTGGGAAACGTGAAGCTAAAACCCTCTATTGACAAGAAAAGTCCATTTACTGTCGCTCATGCCTACAAAAGCCTTATTACTCACTTTAAATAGTTTTATAATCTCATTATTGATTTTAAATTGAATTTTTTTCTATATTTATTTAATACAGACTAAAATTGAATGTTTACCTCAGGAAACGTTAAGCTAAAACCCTCTATTAACATGAAAAAGTTCATTTATTGTCGCTCATGCCTTCAAAAGCCTTATTACTTGCTTTAAATGGTTTTATAATCTCATTATTGACTTCAAGTTGAATTTTTTACATTTTTTGTTAAAACAGATTATAATTGAATGCTTACCTTGGGAAACGTGAAGTTAAAACTCTCTATTGACAAGAAAAGTCCAGTTATTATCGTTCATGCCTTCAAAAGCCTTATTACTCGCTTTAAATGGCTTTATAATCTCATTATTGATTTCAAGTTGAATTGTTTACATTTTTTGTGAAAACAGATTATAATTGAATGCTTACCTTGGGAAACGTGAAGCTAAAACCCTCTATTGACAAGAAAAGTCCATTTACTGTGGCTCTTGCCTACAAAAGTCTTATTACTCGCTTTAAATGGTTTTATAATTTCATTATTGATTTTAGATTGAATTTTTTTATATTTTTATTTAAAACAGATTAAAATTGAATGTTAACCTCAGGAAACGTTAAGCTAAAACCCTCTATTAACAGGAAAAGTCAATTTATTGTCGCTCATGCCTTCAAAAGCCTTATTATTCGCTTTAAATGGTTTTATAATCTCAGTATTGATTTCAAGTTGAATTTTTTACATTTTTTTGTTAAAATAGATTATAATTGAATGCTTACCTTAGGAAACGTGAAGCTAAAACTCTTTATTAATAGGAAAAGTCCATTTATTGTCGCTCATGCCTTCAAAAGGCTTATTACACGCTTTAAATGGTTTCCTAATCTCATTATTGATTTTGAGTTGAATTTTTTTACATTTTTTTAAAACTAATTATAATTGAATGTTGACCTCAAGAAACGTGGGGCTAAAGCCCTCATTTGACATAAAAAGAGCATTTATAGTCACTCATGCCTTAAAAATCCTTATTACTCGCTTTCAATGGTTTAATAGTCTCATTATTTATTTCAAGTTGAATTTTTTTACATTTTTAGTTGAAACAGTTTAAAATTGAATGTTTACCTCAGGAAACTTTAGGCTAAAACCTTCTATTAACAGGAAAATTGCATTTATTGTCACTCATGCCTTCAAAAGCCTTATTACTCGCTTTGAATGGTTTTATAATCTCATTATTGATTTCAAGTTGAATTTTTTACATTTTTTGTTAAAGCAGATTATAACTGAATGCTTACCTTGGGGAACGTTAAGCTAAAACCCTCTATTGACAAGAAAAGTCCATTTACTGTCTCTCATGCCTACAAAAGCTTTATTACTTGCTTTAAATGGTTTTGTAATCTCATTATCGATTTTAAATTGAATTATTTTATGTTTTTATTTAAAACAGATTAAAATTGAATGTTTACCTCAGGAAACGTTAAGCTAAAACCCTCTATTAACAGGGAAAGTCCATTTATTGTCGCTCATGCCGTCAAAAGCCTTATTACACGCTTTAAATGGTTTTATAATCTCATTATTGATTTCAAGTTGAATTTTTTACATTTTTTGTTAAAACAGATTATAATTGAATGCTTACCTTGGGAAACGTGAAGCTAAATCCCTCTATTGACAAGAAAAGTCCATTTACTGTCGCTCATGCCTACAAAAGCTTTATTACTCGCTTTAAATGGTTTTATAATCTCATTATTGATTTTAAATTGAATTGTTTTATGTTTTTATTTAAAACTGATTAAAATTGAATGTTTACCTCAGGAAACGTTAAGCTAAAACCCTCTATTAATAGGAAAAGTCCATTTATTGTCGCTCATGCCGTCAAAAGCCTTATTACTCGCTTTAAATGCTTTTATAATCTCATTATTGATTTCAAGTTGAATTTTTTACTTTTTTCGTTAAAACAGATTATAATTGAATGCTTACCTTGGGAAACGTGAAGCTAAAACTCTTTATTGACAAGAAAAATCAATTTATTATCGCTCATGCCTTCAAAAGCCTTATTACTCGCCTTAAATGGTTTCATGATCTCATTATTGATTTTGAGTTGAATTTTTTTATATTTTTTTAAAAACTGATTATAATTGAATGTTTACCTCGGGAAACGAGTGGCTAAAGCCTTCATTTGACATAAAAAATGGATTTATCGTCACTCATGCCTTCAAAATCTTTGTTACTCGCTTTCAATGATTTTATAGTCTCATTATTGATTTCAAGTGGAATTTTTTTCATCTTTAGTTAAAACAGATTATAATTGAATGTTTACCTTGGGAAACGTTTAGCTAAAACCCTCTATTAATAGGAAAACTCCATTTATTGTCGCTCATGCCTTCAAAAGGCTTATTACACGCTTTAAATGGTTTCCTAATCTCATTATTGATTTTGAGTTGAATTTTTTTACATTTTTTTAAAATTAATTATAATTGAATGTTGACCTCGAGAAACATGCGGCTAAAGCCCACATTTGACATAAAAAGAGCATTTATAGTCACTTATGCCTTCAAAATCCTTATTACTCGCTTTCAATGGTTTTATAGTCTCATTATTTATTTCAAGTTGAATTTTTTTACATTTTTAGTTGAAACAGTTTAAAATTGAATGTTTACCTCAGGATACTTTAGGCTAAAACCCTCTATTAACAGGAAAAATGCATTTATTGTCGCTCATGCTTTCAAAAGCCTTATTACGCGCTTTAAATGGTTTTATAATCTCATTATTGATTTCAAGTTGAATTTTTTACATTTTTTGTTAAAACAGATTATAGTTGAATGCTTACCTTGGGAAACGTGAAGCTAAAACCCTCTATTGACAAGAAAAGTCCATTTATTGTCGTTCATGCCTACAAAAGCTTTATTACTCACTTTAAATGGTTTTATAATCTCATTATTGATTTTAAATTGAATTGTTTTATGTTTTTATTTAAAACAGATTAAAATTGAATGTTTACCTCAGGAAACGTTAAGCTAAAACCCTCTATTAACAGGAAAAGTCCATTTATTGTCGCTCATGCTGTCAAAAGCCTTATTACTCGCTTTAAATAGTTTATAATCTCATTATTGATTTCAAGTTGAATTTTTTACATTTTTTATGAAAACATATTGTAATTGAATGCTTACCTTGGGAAACGTGAAGCTAAAACTCTCTATTGACAAGAAAAGTCCATTTACTGTTGCTCATGCCTACAAAAGCTTTATTACTCGCTTTAAATGGTTTTATAATCTCATTATTAATTTAAATATAATTGTTTTATGTTTTTATTTAAAACAGATTAAAATTGAATGTTTACCTCAGGAAACGTTAAGATAAAACCCTCTATTAACAGGAAAAGTCCATTTATTGTCGCTCATGCAGTCAAAAGCCTTATTACTCGCTTTAAATGGTTTTATAATCTCATTATTGATTTCAAGTTGAATTTTTTACATTTTTTGTTAAAACAGATTATAATTGAATGCTTACCTTGGGAAACGTGAAGCTAAAACCCTCTATTGACAAGAAAAGTCCATTTACTGTCGCTCATGCCTACAAAAGCTTTATTACTCGTTTTAAATGGTTTTATAATCTCATTATTGATTTTAAATTGAATTGTTTTATGTTTTTATTTAAAACAGATTAAAATTGAATGTTTACCTCAGGAAACGTTAAGCTAAAACCCTCTATTAACAGGAAAAGTCCACTTATTGTCGCTCATGCCGTCAAAAGCCTTATTACTCGCTTTAAATGGTTTTATAATCTCATTATTGATTTCAAGTTGAATTTTTTACATTTTTTGTTAAAACAGATTATAATTGAATGCTTACCTTGGGAAACGTGAAGCTAAATCTCTTTATTGACAAGAAAAGTCCATTTATTATCGCTCATGCCTTCAAAAGCCTTATTACTCGCTTTAAATGGTTTCATGATCTCATTATTGATTTTAGGCTGAATTTTTTTGTATTTCTTTTAAAACTGATTATAATTAATTGTTTATCTCGGGAAACGTGTGGCTAAAGCCTTCATTTGACATAAAAAAAGGATTTATAGTCAGTTATGCCTTCAAAATCTTTATTACTCGCTTTCAATGGTTTTATTATCTCATTATTGATTTCAAGTGGAATTTTTTTACTTCTTTAGTTAAAACAGATTATAATTGAATGTTTACCTCGGGAAACGTTAAGCTAAAACCCTCTATTAATAGGAAAACTCCATTTATTGTCGCTCATGCCTTCAAAAGGCTTATTACACGCTTTAAATGGTTTCCTAATCTCATTATTGATTTATAGTTGAATTTTTTTACATTTTTTTTAAAACTAATTATAATTGAATGTTAACCTCGAGAAACATGGGGCTGAAGCCCTCATTTGACATAAAAAGAGCATTTATAGTCATTCATGCCTTCAAAATCCTTATTACACGCTTTCAATGGTTTTATAGTCTCATTATTTATTTCAAGTTGAATTTTTTTACATTTTTAGTTGAAACAGTATAAAATTGAATGTTTACCGCAGGAAACGTTAGGCTAAAACCCTCTATTAACAGGAAAAATACATTTATTGTCGCTCATGCCTTCAAAAGCCTTATTACTCGCTTTAAATGGTTTTATAATCTCATTATTGATTTCAAGTTGAATTTTTTACATTTTTTGTTAAAGCAGATTATAACTAAATGCTTACCTTGGGAAACGTGAAGCTAAAACCCTCTATTGACAAGAAAAGTCCGTTTACTGTCGCTCATGCCTACAAAAGCTTTATTACTCGCTTTAAATGGTTTTTTAATCTCATTATCGATTTTAAATTGAATTGTTTTATGTTTTTATTTAAAACAGATTAAAATTGAATGTTTACCTCAGGAAACGTTAGGCTAAAACCCTCTATTAACAGGAAAAATGTATTTATTGTCGCTCATGTTTTCAAAAGTCTTATTACTCGCTTTAAATGGTTTTATAATCTCATTATTGTTTTCAATTTTAATTTTTTACATTTTTTGTTAAAACAGATAATAGTTGAATGCTTACCTTGAGAAACGTGAAGCTAAAACCCTCTATTGACAAGAAAAGTCCATTTATGTTCGCTCATGCCGTCAAAAGCCTTACTACTCGCTTTAAATGGTTTTATAATCTCATTATTGATTTCAAGTTGAATTTTTTACATTTTTTGTTAAAACATATTATAATTGAATGCTTACCTTGGGAAACGTGAAGCAAAAACCCTCTATTGACGAGAAAACTCCATTTACTGTCGCTGATGCGTACAAAAGCCTTATTACTCACTTTAAATGGTTTTATAATCTCATTATTCATTTTAAATTTTTTTATATTTTTATTTAAAACAGATTAAAATTGAATGTTTACCTTAGGAAACGTTAGGCTAAAACCCTCTATTAACAGGGAAAATGCATTTATTGTCGCTCATGTCTTCAAAAGCCTTATTACTCGATTTAAATGGTTTTATAATCACATTATTGATTTCAAGTTGAATTTTTTACATTTTTTGTTAAAACAGATTATAATTGAATGCTTACCTTGGGAAACGTGAAGCTAAAACCCTCTATTGACAAGAAAAGTTCATTTACCGTCGCTCATGCCTACAAAAGCCTTATTACTCGTTTAAATGGTTTTATCATCTCTTTATTGATTTTAAATTGAATTTTTTTCTATTTTTATTTAAAACAGATTAAAATTGAATGTTTACCTCAGGAAACGTTAAGCTAAAACCCTCTATTAACAGGAAAAGTCCATTTATTGTCGCTCATGCCTACAAAAGCTTTATTACTCGCTTTAAATGGTTTTATAATCTCATTATTGATTTTAAATTGAATTGTTTTATGTTTTTTTTTAAAACAGATTAAAATTGAATGTTTACCTCAGGAAACGTTAAGCTAAAACCCTCTATTAACAGGAAAAGTCCATTTATTGTCGCTCATGCCGTCAAAAGCCTTATTACTCGCTTTAAATGCTTTTATAATCTTATTATTGATTTCAAGTTGAATTTTTTACATTTTTCGTTAAAACAGATTATAATTGAATGCTTACCTTGGGAAACGTGAAGCTAAAACTCTTTATTGACAAGAAAAATCAATTTATTATCGCTCATGCCTTCAAAAGCCTTATTACTCGCCTTAAATGGTTTCATGATCTCATTATTGATTTTGAGTTGATTTTTTTTTTATTTTTTTTAAAACTGATTATAATTGAATGTTTACCTCGGGAAACGTGTTGCTAAAGCCTTCATTTGACATAAAAAATGGATTTATAGTCACTCATGCCTTCAAAATCTTTATTACTCGCTTTCAATGGTTTTATAGTCTCATTATTGATTTCAAGTGGAATTTTTTTCATCTTTAGTTAAAACAGATTATAATTGAATGTTTACCTCGGGAAACGTTAAGCTAAAACCCTCTATTAATAGGAAAACTCCATTTATTGTCGCTCATGCCTTCAAAAGGCTTGTTACACGCTTTAAATGGTTTCCTAATCTCATTATTGATTTTGAGTTGAATTTTTTCACATTTTTTTAAAATTAATTATAATTGAATGTTGACCTCGAGAAACATGCGGCTAAAGCCCACATTTGACATAAAAAGAGCATTTATAGTCACTTATGCCTTCAAAATCCTTATTACTCGCTTTCAATGGTTTTATAGTCTCATTATTTATTTCAAGTTGAATTTTTTTACATTTTTAGTTGAAACAGTTTAAAATTGAATGTTTACCTCAGGAAAGGTTAGGCTAAAACCCTCTATTAACAGGAAAAATGCATTTATTGTTGCTAATGCCTTCAAAAGCCATATTACTCGCTTTAAATGGTTTTATAATCTCATTATTGATTTCAAGTTGAATTTTTTACATTTTTTGTTAAAACAGATTATAATTGAATGCTTACCTTGAGAAACGTGAAGCTAAAACCCTCTATTGACAAGAAAAGTCCATTTATTGTCGTTCATGCCTACAAAAGCTTTATTACTCACTTTAAATGGTTTTATAATCTCATTATTGATTTTAAATTGAATTGTTTTATGTTTTTATTTAAAACAGATTATAATTGATTGTTTACCTCAGGAAACGTTAAGCTAAAACCCTCTATTAATAGGAAAACTCCATTTATTGTCGCTCATGCCTTCAAAAGGCTTGTTACACGCTTTAAATGGTTTCCTAATCTCATTATTGATTTTGAGTTGAATTTTTTTACATTTTTTTAAAATTAATTATAATTGAATGTTGACCTCGAGAAACATGCGGCTAAAGCCCACATTTGACATAAAAAGAGCATTTATAGTCACTTATGCCTTCAAAATCCTTATTACTCGCTTTCAATGGTTTTATAGTCTCATTATTTATTTCAAGTTGAATTTTTTTACATTTTTAGTTGAAACAGTTTAAAATTGAATGTTTACCTCAGGAAACTTTAGGCTAAAACCCTCTATTAACAGGAAAAATGCATTTATTGTCGTTCATGCCTTCGAAAGCCTTATTACGCGCTTTAAATGGTTTTATAATCTCATTATTGATTTCAAGTTGAATTTTTTACATTTTTTGTTAAAACAGATTATAGTTGAATGCTTACCTTGGGAAACGTGAAGTTGAAACTCTTTATTGACAAGAAAAGTCCTTTTATTATCGTTCATGCCTTCAAAAGCCTTATTATTGGCTTTAAATGGTTTCATGATCTCATTATTGATTTTAAATTGAATTTTTTTATATTTTTTTTAAAATTGATTATAATTGAATGTTTACCTCGGGAAACGTGTGGCTAAAGCCTTCATTTGACATAAAAAAAGGATTTATAGTCACTCATGCCTTGAAAATCTTTATTACTCGCTTTCAATGGTTTTATAGTCTCATTATTGATTTCAAGTGGAATTTTTTTACATCTTTAGTTAAAACAGATTATAATTGAATGTTTACCCCGGAAACGTTAAGCTAAAACCCTCTATTAATAGGAAAACTCCATTTATTGTCGCTCATGCCTTCAAAAGGCTTATTACACGCTTTAAATGGTTTCCTAATCTCATTATTGATTTTGAGTTGAATTTTTTTACATTTTTTTTAAAACTAATTATAATTGAATGTTGACCTCGAGAAACGTGGGGCTAAAGCCCTCATTTGACATAAAAAGAGCATTTATAGTCACTCATGCCTTCAAAATCCTTATTACTCGCTTTCAATGGTTTTATAGTCTCATTATTTATTTCAAGTTGAATTTTTGTACATTTTTAGTTGAAGCAGTTTAAAATTGAATGTTTACCTCAGGAAACGTTAGGCTAAAACCCTCTATTAACAGGAAAAATGCATTTATTGTTGCTAATGCCTTCAAAAGCCATATAACTCACTTTAAATGGTTTTATAATCTCACTATTGATTTCAAGTTGAATTTTTTACATTTTTTGTTAAAACAGATTATAATTGAATGCTTACCTTGGGAAACGTGAAGCTAAAACCCTCTATTGACAAGAAAAGTTCATTTACTGTCGCTCATGCCTACAAAAGCCTTATTACTCGCTTTAAATAGTTTTATAATCTCATTATTGATTTTAAATTCAATTTTTTTCTATATTTATTTAATACAGACTAAAATTGAATGTTTACCTGAGGAAACGTTAAGCTAAAACCCTCTGTTAACAAGGAAAAGTTCATTTATTGTCGCTCATTCCTTCAAAAGCCTTATTACTTGCTTTAAATGGTTTTATAATCTCATTATTGACTTCAAGTTGAATTTTTTACATTTTTTGTTAAAACAGATTATAATTGAATGATTACCTTGGGAAACGTGAAGCTAAAACGCTCTATTGACAAGAAAAGTCCATTTATTATCGCTCATGCCTTCAAAAGCCTTATTACTCGCTTTAAATGGGTTTATAATCTCATTATTGATTTCAAGTTGAATTGTTTACATTTTTCGTTAAAACAGATTATAATTGAATGCTTACCTTGGGAAACGTGAAGCTAAAACCCTCTATTGACAAGAAAAGTCCATTTACTGTCGCTCTTGCCTACAAAAGTCTTATTACTCGCTTTAAATGGTTTTATAATTTCATTATTGATTTTAGATTGAATTTTTTTATATTTTTATTTAAAACAGATTAAAATTGAATGTTAACCTCAGGAAACGTTAAGCTAAAACCCTCTATTAATACGAAAAGTCAATTTATTGTCGCTCATGCCTTCAAAAGCCTTATTATTCGCTTTAAATGGTTTTATAATCTCAGTATTGATTTCAAGTTGAATTTTTTACATTTTTTTGTTAAAATAGATTATAATTGAATGCTTACCTTGGGAAACGTGAAGCTAAAAACTCTTTATTAATAGGAAAAGTCCATTTATTGTCGCTCATGCCTTCAAAAGGCTTATTACACGCTTTAAATGGTTTCCTAATCTCATTATTGATTTTGAGTTGAATTTTTTTACATTTTTTTAAAACTAATTATAATTGAATGTTGACCTCAAGAAACGTGGGGCTAAAGCCCTCATTTGACATAAAAAGAGCATTTACAGTCACTCATGCCTTAAAAATCCTTATTACTCGCTTTCAATGGTTTTATAGTCTCATTATTTATTTCAAGTTGAATTTTTTTACATTTTTAGTTGAAACAGTTTAAAATTGAATGTTTACCTCAGGAAACTTTAGGCTAAAACCCTCTATTAACAGGAAAATTGCATTTATTGTCACTCATGCCTTCAAAAGCCTTATTACTCGCTTTAAATGGTTTTATAATCTCATTATTGATTTCAAGTTGAACTTTTTACATTTTTTGTTAAAACAGATTATAACTGAATGCTTACCTTGGGGAACGTTAAGCTAAAACCCTCTATTGACAAGAAAAGTCCATTTACTGTCTCTCATGCCTACAAAAGCTTTATTACTCGCTTTAAATGGTTTTGTAATCTCATTATCGATTTTAAATTGAATTGTTTTATGTTTTTATTTAAAATAGATTAAAATTGAATGTTTACCTCAGGAAACGTTAAGCTAAAACCCTCTATTAACAGGAAAAGTCCATTTATTGTCGCTCATGCCGTCAAAAGCCTTATTAAACGCTTTAAATGGTTTTATAATCTCATTATTGATTTCAAGTTGAATTTTTAACATTTTTTGTTAAAACAGATTATAATTGAATGCTTACCTTGGGAAACGTGAAGCTAAAACCCTCTATTGACAAGAAAAGTCCATTTACTGTCGCTCATGCCTACAAAAGCTTTATTACTCGCTTTAAATGGTTTTATAATCTCATTATTGATTTTAAATTGAATTGTTTTATGTTTTTATTTAAAACAGATTAAAATTGAATGTTTACCTCAGGAAACGTTAAGCTAAAACCCTCTATTAACAGGAAAAGTCCATTTATTGTCGCTCATGCCGTCAAAAGCCTTATTAGTCGCTTTAAATGCTTTTATAATCTCATTATTGATTTCAAGTTGAATTTTTTACATTTTTCGTTAAAACAGATTATAATTGAATGCTTACCTTGGGAAACGTGAAGCTAAAACTCTTTATTGACAAGAAAAATCAATTTATTATCGCTCATGCCTACAAAAGCCTTATCACTCACCTTAAATGGTTACATGATCTCATTATTGATTTTGAGTTGAATTTTTTTATATTTTTTTAAAAACTAATTATAATTGAATGTTTACCTCGGGAAACGTGTGGCTAAAGCCTTCATTTGACATAAAAAATGGATTTATAGTCACTCATGCCTTCAAAATCTTTGTTACTCGCTTTCAATGATTTTATAGTCTCATTATTGATTTCAAGTGGAATTTTTTTCATCTTTAGTTAAAACAAATTATAATTGAATGTTTACCTCGGGAAACGTTAAGCTAAAACCCTCTATTAATAGGAAAACTCCATTTATTGTCGCTCATGCCTTCAAAAGGCTTATTACACGCTTTAAATGGTTTCCTAATCTCATTATTGATTTTGAGTTGAATTTTTTTACATTTTTTTAAAATTAATTATAATTGAATGTTGACCTCGAGAAACATGCGGCTAAAGCCCACATTTGACATAAAAAGAGCATTTATAGTCACTTATGCCTTCAAAATCCTTATTACTCGCTTTCAATGGTTTTATAGTCTCATTATTTATTTCAAGTTGAATTTTTTTACATTTTTAGTTGAAACAGTTTAAAATTGAATGTTTACCTAAGGAAACTTTAGGCTAAAACCCTTTATTAACAGGAAAAATGCATTTATTGTCGCTCATGCCTTCAAAAGCCTTATTACGCGCTTTAAATGGTTTTATAATCTCATTATTGATTTCAAGTTGAATTTTTTACATTTTTTACTAAAACAGATTATAGTTGAATGCTTACCTTGGGAAACGTGAAGCTAAAACCCTCTATTGACAAGAAAAGTCCATTTATTGTCGTTCATGCCTACAAAAGCTTTATTACTCACTTTAAATGGTTTTATAATCTCATTATTGATTTTAAATTGAATTGTTTTATGTTTTTATTTAAAACAGATTAAAATTGAATGTTTACCTCAGGAAACATTAAGCTAAAACCCTCTATTAACAGGAAAAGTCCATTTACTGTCGCTCATGCCGTCAAAAGCCTTATTACTCGCTTTAAATGCTTTTATAATCTCATTATTGATTTCAAGTTGAATTTTTTACATTTTTTGTGAAAACATATTATAATTGAATGCTTACCTTGGGAAACGTGAAGCTAAAACTCTCTATTGACAAGAAAAGTCCATTTACTGTTGCTCATGCCTACAAAAGCTTTATTACTCGCTTTAAATGGTTTTATAATCTCATTATTGATTTTAAATATAATTGTTTTATGTTTTTATTTAAAACAGATTAAAATTGAATCTTTACCTCAGGAAACGTTAAGCTAAAACCCTCTATTAACAGGAAAAGTCCATTTATTGTCGCTCATGCCGCCAAAAGCCTTATTACTCGCTTTAAATGGTTTTATAATCTCATTATTGATTTCAAGTTTAATTTTTTACATTTTTTGTGAAAACATATTATAATTGAATGCTTACCTTGGGAAACGTGAAGCTAAAACTCTCTATTGTCAAGAAAAGTCCATTTATTGTTGTTTATGCCTACAAAAGCTTTATTACACACTTTAAATGGTTTTATAATCTCATTATTGATTTTAAATTGAATTGTTTTATGTTTTTAGTTAAAACAGATTAAAATTGACTGTTTACCTCAGGAAACGTTAAGCTAAAACCCTCTATTAACAGGAAAAGACCATTTATTGTCGCTCATGCCGTCAAAAGCCTTATTACTCGCTTTAAATGGTTTTATAATCTCATTATTGATTTCAAGTTGAATTTTTTACATTTTTTGTTAAAGCAGATTATAACTGAATGCTTACCTTGGGAAACGTGAAGCTAAAACCCTCTATTGACAAGAAAAGTCCATTTACTGTCGCTCATGCCTACAAAAGCTTTATTACTCGCTTTAAATGGTTTTGTAATCTCATTATCGATTTTAAATTGAATTGTTTTATGTTTTTATTTAAAACAGATGAAAATTGAATGTTTACCTCAGGAAACGTTAAGCTAAAACCCTCTATTAACAGGAAAAGTCCATTTATTGTCGCGCATGCCGTCAAAAGCCTTATTACACGCTTTAAATGGTTTTATAATCTCATTATTGATTTCAAGTTGATTTTTTTACATTTTTTGTTAAAACAGATTATAATTGAATGCTTACCTTGGGAAACGTGAAGCTAAAACCCTCTATTGACAAGAAAAGTCCATTTACTGTCGCTCATGCCTACAAAAGCTTTATTACTCGCTTTAAATGGTTTTGTAATCTCATTATCGATTTTAAATTGAATTGTTTTATGTTTTTATTTAAAACAGATTAAAATTGAATGTTTACCTCAGGAAACGTTAAGCTAAAACCCTCTATTAACAGGAAAAGTCCATTTATTGTCGCTCATGCCGTCAAAAGCCTTATTACTCGCTTTAAATGCTTTTATAATCTCATTATTGATTTCAAGTTGAATTTTTTACATTTTTTGTTAAAACAGATTATAATTGAATGCTTACCTTGGGAAACGTGAAGCTAAAACTCTTTATTGACAAGAAAAATCAATTTATTATCGCTCATGCCTTCAAAAGCTTTATTACTCGCCTTAAATGGTTTCATGCTCTCATTATTGATTTTGAGTTGAATTTTTTTATATTTTTTTTAAAACTGATTATAATTGAATGTTTACCTCGGGAAACGTTTGGCTAAAGCCTTCATTTGACATAAAAAAAGGATTTATAGTCACTCATGCCTTGAAAATCTTTATTACTCGCTTTCAATGGTTTTATAGTCTCATTATTGATTTCAAGTGGAATTTTTTTCATCTTTAGTTAAAACAGATTATAATTGAATGTTTACCTCGGGAAACGTTAAGCTAAAACCCTCTATTAATAGGAAAACTCCATTTATTGTCGCTCATGCCTTCAAAAGGCTTGTTACACGCTTTGAATGGTTTCCTAGTCTCATTATTGATTTTGAGTTGAATTTTTTTACAGTTTTTTAAAATTAATTATAATTGAATGTTGACCTCGAGAAACATGCGGCTAAAGCCCACATTTGACATAAAAAGAGCATTTATAGTCACTCATGCCTTCAAAATCCTTATTACTCGCTTTCAATGGTTTTATAGTCTCATTATTTATTTCAAGTTGAATTTTTGTACATTTTTAGTTGAAACAGTTTAAAATTGAATGTTTACCTCAGGAAACGTTAGGCTAAAACCCTCTATTAACAGGAAAAATGCATTTTTTGTTGCTAATGCCTTCAAAAGCCATATAACTCGCTTTAAATGGTTTTATAATCTCATTATTGATTTCAAGTTGAATTTTTTACATTTTTTGTTAAAACAGATTATAATTGAATGCTTACCTTGGGAAACGTGAAGCTAAAACTCTTTATTGACAAGAAAAATCAATTTATTATCGCTCATGCCTTCAAAAGCTTTATTACTCGCCTTAAATGGTTTCATGATCTCATTATTGATTTTGAGTTGAATTTTTTTATATTTTTTTTAAAACTGATTATAATTGAATGTTTACCTCGGGAAACGTTTGGCTAAAGCCTTCATTTGACATAAAAAAAGGATTTATAGTCACTCATGCCTTGAAAATCTTTATTACTCGCTTTCAATGGTTTTATAGTCTCATTATTGATTTCAAGTGGAATTTTTTTCATCTTTAGTTAAAACAGATTATAATTGAATGTTTACCTCGGGAAACGTTAAGCTAAAACCCTCTATTAATAGGAAAACTCCATTTATTGTCGCTCATGCCTTCAAAAGGCTTGTTACACGCTTTGAATGGTTTCCTAATCTCATTATTGATTTTGAGTTGAATTTTTTTACAGTTTTTTAAAATTAATTATAATTGAATGTTGACCTCGAGAAACATGCGGCTAAAGCCCACATTTGACATAGAAAGAGCATTTATAGTCACTCATGCCTTCAAAATCCTTATTACTCGCTTTCAATGGTTTTATAGTCTCATTATTTATTTCAAGTTGAATTTTTGTACATTTTTAGTTGAAACAGTTTAAAATTGAATGTTTACCTCAGGAAACGTTAGGCTAAAACCCTCTATCAACAGGAAAAATGCATTTTTTGTTGCTAATGCCTTCAAAAGCCATATAACTCGCTTTAAATGGTTTTATAATCTCATTATTGATTTCAAGTTGAATTTTTTACATTTTTTGTTAAAACAGATTATAATTGAAAGCTTACCTTGGGAAACGTGAAGCTAAAACCCTCTATTGACAAGAAAAGTCCATTTACTGTCGCTCATGCCTACAAAAGCCTTATTACTCGCTTTAAATAGTTTTATAATCTCATTATTGATTTTAAATTGAATTTTTTTCTATATTTATTTAATACAGACTAAAATTGAATGTTTACCTCAGGAAACGTTAAGCTAAAACCCTCTATTAACATGAAAAAGTTCATTTATTGTCGCTCATGCCTTCAAAAGCCTTATTCCTCGGTTTAAATGCTTTTATAATCTCATTATTGATTTCAAGTTGAATTTTTTACATTTTTTGTGAAAACATATTATAATTGAATGCTTACCTTGGGAAACGTGAAGCTAAAACTCTCTATTGACAAGAAAAGTCCATTTACTGTTGCTCATGCCTACAAAAGCTTTATTACTCGCTTTAAATGGTTTTATAATCTCATTATTGATTTTAAATATAATTGTTTTATGTTTTTATTTAAAACAGATTAAAATTGAATGTTTACCTCAGGAAACGTTAAGCTAACACCCTCTATTAACAGGAAAAGTCCATTTATTGTCGCTCATGCCGCCAAAAGCCTTATTACTCGCTTTAAATGGTTTTATAATCTCATTATTGATTTCAAGTTTAATTTTTTACATTTTTTGTTAAAGCAGATTATAACTGAATGCTTACCTTGGGAAACGTGAAGCTAAAACCCTCTATTGACAAGAAAAGTCCATTTACTGTCGCTCATGCCTACAAAAGCTTTATTACTCGCTTTAAATGGTTTTGTAATCTCATTATCGATTTTAAATTGAATTGTTTTATGTTTTTATTTAAAACAGATGAAAATTGAATGTTTACCTCAGGAAACGTTAAGCTAAAACCCTCTATTAAAAGGAAAAGTCCATTTATTGTCGCGCATGCCGTCAAAAGCCTTATTACACGCTTTAAATGGTTTTATAATCTCATTATTGATTTCAAGTTGATTTTTTTACATTTTTTGTTAAAACAGATTATAATTGAATGCTTACCTTGGGAAACGTGAAGCTAAAACCCTCTATTGACAAGAAAAGTCCATTTACTGTCGCTCATGCCTACAAAAGCTTTATTACTCGCTTTAAATGGTTTTGTAATCTCATTATCGATTTTAAATTGAATTGTTTTATGTTTTTATTTAAAACAGATTAAAATTGAATGTTTACCTTAGGAAACATTAAGCTAAAACCCTCTATTAACAGGAAAAGTCCATTTATTGTCGCTCATGCCGTCAAAAGCCTTATTACTCGCTTTAAATGCTTTTATAATCTCATTATTGATTTCAAGTTGAATTTTTTACATTTTTTGTTAAAACAGATTATAATTGAATGCTTACCTTGGGAAACGTGAAGCTAAAACCCTCTATTGACAAGAAAAGTCCATTTACTGTCGCTCATGCCTACAAAAGCTTTATTACTCGCTTTAAATGGTTTTGTAATCTCATTATCGATTTTAAATTGAATTGTTTTATGTTTTTATTTAAAACAGATTAAAATTGAATGTTTACCTCAGGAAACATTAAGCTAAAACCCTCTATTAACAGGAAAAGTCCATTTATTGTCGCTCATGCCGTCAAAAGCCTTATTACTCGCTTTAAATGCTTTTATAATCTCATTATTGATTTCAAGTTGAATTTTTTACATTTTTCGTTAAAACAGATTATAATTGAATGCTTACCTTGGGAAACGTGAAGCTAAAACTCTTTATTGACAAGAAAAATCAATTTATTATCGCTCATGCCTTCAAAAGCTTTATTACTCGCCTTAAATGGTTTCATGATCTCATTATTGATTTTGAGTTGAATTTTTTTATATTTTTTTTAAAACTGATTATAATTGAATGTTTACCTCGGGAAACGTGTGGCTAAAGCCTTCATTTGACATAAAAAAAGGATTTATAGTCACTCATGCCTTGAAAATCTTTATTACTCGCTTTCAATGGTTTTATAGTCTCATTATTGATTTCAAGTGGAATTTTTTTCATCTTTAGTTAAAACAGATTATAATTGAATGTTTACCTCGGGAAACGTTAAGCTAAAACCCTCTATTAATAGGAAAACTCCATTTATTGTCGCTCATGCTTTCAAAAGGCTTGTTACACGCTTTAAATGGTTTCCTAATCTCATTATTGATTTTGAGTTGAATTTTTTTACAGTTTTTTAAAATTAATTATAATTGAATGTTGACCTCGAGAAACATGCGGCTAAAGCCCACATTTGACATAAAAAGAGCATTTATAGTCACTCATGCCTTCAAAATCCTTATTACTCGCTTTCAATGGTTTTATAGTCTCATTATTTATTTCAAGTTGAATTGTTGTACATTTTTAGTTGAAACAGTTTAAAATTGAATATTTACCTCAGGAAACGTTAGGCTAAAACCCTCTATTAACAGGAAAAATGCATTTTTTGTTGCTAATGCCTTCAAAAGCCATATAACTCGCTTTAAATGGTTTTATAATCTCATTATTGATTTCAAGTTGAATTTTTTACATTTTTTGTTAAAACAGATTATAATTGAAAGCTTACCTTGGGAAACGTGAAGCTAAAACCCTCTATTGACAAGAAAAGTCCATTTACTGTCGCTCATGCCTAGAAAAGCCTTATTACTCGCTTTAAATAGTTTTATAATCTCATTATTGATTTTAAATTGAATTTTTTTCTATATTTATTTAATACAGACTAAAATTGAATGTTTACCTCAAGAAACGTTAAGCTAAAACCCTCTATTAACATGAAAAAGTTCATTTATTGTCGCTCATGCCTTCAAAAGCCTTATTACTCGCTTTAAATGCTTTTATAATCTCATTATTGATTTCAAGTTGAATTTTTTACATTTTTTGTGAAAACATATTATAATTGAATGCTTACCTTGGGAAACGTGAAGCTAAAACTCTCTATTGACAAGAAAAGTCCATTTACTGTTGCTCATGCCTACAAAAGCTTTATTACTCGCTTTAAATGGTTTTATAATCTCATTATTGATTTTAAATATAATTGTTTTATGTTTTTATTTAAAACAGATTAAAATTGAATGTTTACCTCAGGAAACGTTAAGCTAACACCCTCTATTAACAGGAAAAGTCCATTTATTGTCGCTCATGCCGCCAAAAGCCTTATTACTCGCTTTAAATGGTTTTATAATCTCATTATTGATTTCAAGTTTAATTTTTTACATTTTTTGTGAAAACATATTATAATTGAATGCTTACCTTGGGAAACGTGAAGCTAAAACTCTCTATTGTCAAGAAAAGTCCATTTATTGTCGTTTATGCCTACAAAAGCTTTATTACACACTTTAAATGGTTTTATAATCTCATTATTGATTTTAAATTGAATTGTTTTATGTTTTTAGTTAAAACAGATTAAAATTGAATGTTTACCTCAGGAAACGTTAAGCTAAAACCCTCTATTAACAGGAAAAGTCCATTTATTGTCGCTCATGCCGTCAAAAGCCTTATTACTCGCTTTAAATGGTTTTATAATCTCATTATTGATTTCAAGTTGAATTTTTTACATTTTTTGTTAAAGCAGATTATAACTGAATGCTTACCTTGGGAAACGTGAAGCTAAAACCCTCTATTGACAAGAAAAGTCCATTTACTGTCGCTCATGCCTACAAAAGCTTTATTACTCGCTTTAAATGGTTTTGTAATCTCATTATCGATTTTAAATTGAATTGTTTTATGTTTTTATTTAAAACAGATGAAAATTGAATGTTTACCTCAGGAAACGTTAAGCTAAAACCCTCTATTAACAGGAAAAGTCCATTTATTGTCGCTCATGCCGTCAAAAGCCTTATTACTCGCTTTAAATGGTTTTATAATCTCATTATTGATTTCAAGTTTAATTTTTTACATTTTTTGTGAAAACATATTATAATTGAATGCTTACCTTGGGAAACGTGAAGCTAAAACTCTCTATTGTCAAGAAAAGTCCATTTATTGTCGTTTATGCCTACAAAAGCTTTATTACACACTTTAAATGGTTTTATAATCTCATTATTGATTTTAAATTGAATTGTTTTATGTTTTTAGTTAAAACAGATTAAAATTGAATGTTTACCTCAGGAAACGTTAAGCTAAAACCCTCTATTAACAGGAAAAGTCCATTTATTGTCGCTCATGCCGTCAAAAGCCTTATTACTCGCTTTAAATGGTTTTATAATCTCATTATTGATTTCAAGTTGAATTTTTTACATTTTTTGTTAAAGCAGATTATAACTGAATGCTTACCTTGGGAAACGTGAAGCTAAAACCCTCTATTGACAAGAAAAGTCCATTTACTGTCGCTCATGCCTACAAAAGCTTTATTACTCGCTTTAAATGGTTTTGTAATCTCATTATCGATTTTAAATTGAATTGTTTTATGTTTTTATTTAAAACAGATGAAAATTGAATGTTTACCTCAGGAAACGTTAAGCTAAAACCCTCTATTAACAGGAAAAGTCCATTTATTGTCGCTCATGCCGTCAAAAGCCTTATTACTCGCTTTAAATGGTTTTATAATCTCATTATTGATTTCAAGTTTAATTTTTTACATTTTTTGTGAAAACATATTATAATTGAATGCTTACCTTGGGAAACGTGAAGCTAAAACTCTCTATTGTCAAGAAAAGTCCATTTATTGTCGTTTATGCCTACAAAAGCTTTATTACACACTTTAAATGGTTTTATAATCTCATTATTGATTTTAAATTGAATTGTTTTATGTTTTTAGTTAAAACAGATTAAAATTGAATGTTTACCTCAGGAAACGTTAAGCTAAAACCCTCTATTAACAGGAAAAGTCCATTTATTGTCGCTCATGCCGTCAAAAGCCTTATTACTCGCTTTAAATGGTTTTATAATCTCATTATTGATTTCAAGTTGAATTTTTTACATTTTTTGTTAAAGCAGATTATAACTGAATGCTTACCTTGGGAAACGTGAAGCTAAAACCCTCTATTGACAAGAAAAGTCCATTTACTGTCGCTCATGCCTACAAAAGCTTTATTACTCGCTTTAAATGGTTTTGTAATCTCATTATCGATTTTAAATTGAATTGTTTTATGTTTTTATTTAAAAAAGATGAAAATTGAATGTTTACCTCAGGAAACGTTAAGCTAAAACCCTCTATTAACAGGAAAAGTCCATTTATTGTCGTTCATGCCGTCAAAAGCCTTATTACTCGCTTTAAATGCTTTTATAATCTCATTATTGATTTCAAGTGGAATTTTTTTCATCTTTAGTTAAAACAGATTATAATTGAATGTTTACCTCGGGAAACGTTAAGCTAAAACCCTCTATTAATAGGAAAACTCCATTTATTGTCGCTCATGCCTTCAAAAGGCTTGTTACACGCTTTGAATGGTTTCCTAATCTCATTATTGATTTTGAGTTGAATTTTTTTACAGTTTTTTAAAATTAATTATAATTGAATGTTGACCTCGAGAAACATGCGGCTAAAGCCCACATTTGACATAGAAAGAGCATTTATAGTCACTCATGCCTTCAAAATCCTTATTACTCGCTTTCAATGGTTTTATAGTCTCATTATTTATTTCAAGTTGAATTTTTGTACATTTTTAGTTGAAACAGTTTAAAATTGAATGTTTACCTCAGGAAACGTTAGGCTAAAACCCTCTATCAACAGGAAAAATGCATTTTTTGTTGCTAATGCCTTCAAAAGCCATATAACTCGCTTTAAATGGTTTTATAATCTCATTATTGATTTCAAGTTGAATTTTTTACATTTTTTGTTAAAACAGATTATAATTGAAAGCTTACCTTGGGAAACGTGAAGCTAAAACCCTCTATTGACAAGAAAAGTCCATTTACTGTCGCTCATGCCTACAAAAGCCTTATTACTCGCTTTAAATAGTTTTATAATCTCATTATTGATTTTAAATTGAATTTTTTTCTATATTTATTTAATACAGACTAAAATTGAATGTTTACCTCAGGAAACGTTAAGCTAAAACCCTCTATTAACATGAAAAAGTTCATTTATTGTCGCTCATGCCTTCAAAAGCCTTATTCCTCGGTTTAAATGCTTTTATAATCTCATTATTGATTTCAAGTTGAATTTTTTACATTTTTTGTGAAAACATATTATAATTGAATGCTTACCTTGGGAAACGTGAAGCTAAAACTCTCTATTGACAAGAAAAGTCCATTTACTGTTGCTCATGCCTACAAAAGCTTTATTACTCGCTTTAAATGGTTTTATAATCTCATTATTGATTTTAAATATAATTGTTTTATGTTTTTATTTAAAACAGATTAAAATTGAATGTTTACCTCAGGAAACGTTAAGCTAACACCCTCTATTAACAGGAAAAGTCCATTTATTGTCGCTCATGCCGCCAAAAGCCTTATTACTCGCTTTAAATGGTTTTATAATCTCATTATTGATTTCAAGTTTAATTTTTTACATTTTTTGTTAAAGCAGATTATAACTGAATGCTTACCTTGGGAAACGTGAAGCTAAAACCCTCTATTGACAAGAAAAGTCCATTTACTGTCGCTCATGCCTACAAAAGCTTTATTACTCGCTTTAAATGGTTTTGTAATCTCATTATCGATTTTAAATTGAATTGTTTTATGTTTTTATTTAAAACAGATGAAAATTGAATGTTTACCTCAGGAAACGTTAAGCTAAAACCCTCTATTAAAAGGAAAAGTCCATTTATTGTCGCGCATGCCGTCAAAAGCCTTATTACACGCTTTAAATGGTTTTATAATCTCATTATTGATTTCAAGTTGATTTTTTTACATTTTTTGTTAAAACAGATTATAATTGAATGCTTACCTTGGGAAACGTGAAGCTAAAACCCTCTATTGACAAGAAAAGTCCATTTACTGTCGCTCATGCCTACAAAAGCTTTATTACTCGCTTTAAATGGTTTTGTAATCTCATTATCGATTTTAAATTGAATTGTTTTATGTTTTTATTTAAAACAGATTAAAATTGAATGTTTACCTTAGGAAACATTAAGCTAAAACCCTCTATTAACAGGAAAAGTCCATTTATTGTCGCTCATGCCGTCAAAAGCCTTATTACTCGCTTTAAATGCTTTTATAATCTCATTATTGATTTCAAGTTGAATTTTTTACATTTTTTGTTAAAACAGATTATAATTGAATGCTTACCTTGGGAAACGTGAAGCTAAAACCCTCTATTGACAAGAAAAGTCCATTTACTGTCGCTCATGCCTACAAAAGCTTTATTACTCGCTTTAAATGGTTTTGTAATCTCATTATCGATTTTAAATTGAATTGTTTTATGTTTTTATTTAAAACAGATTAAAATTGAATGTTTACCTCAGGAAACATTAAGCTAAAACCCTCTATTAACAGGAAAAGTCCATTTATTGTCGCTCATGCCGTCAAAAGCCTTATTACTCGCTTTAAATGCTTTTATAATCTCATTATTGATTTCAAGTTGAATTTTTTACATTTTTCGTTAAAACAGATTATAATTGAATGCTTACCTTGGGAAACGTGAAGCTAAAACTCTTTATTGACAAGAAAAATCAATTTATTATCGCTCATGCCTTCAAAAGCTTTATTACTCGCCTTAAATGGTTTCATGATCTCATTATTGATTTTGAGTTGAATTTTTTTATATTTTTTTTAAAACTGATTATAATTGAATGTTTACCTCGGGAAACGTGTGGCTAAAGCCTTCATTTGACATAAAAAAAGGATTTATAGTCACTCATGCCTTGAAAATCTTTATTACTCGCTTTCAATGGTTTTATAGTCTCATTATTGATTTCAAGTGGAATTTTTTTCATCTTTAGTTAAAACAGATTATAATTGAATGTTTACCTCGGGAAACGTTAAGCTAAAACCCTCTATTAATAGGAAAACTCCATTTATTGTCGCTCATGCTTTCAAAAGGCTTGTTACACGCTTTAAATGGTTTCCTAATCTCATTATTGATTTTGAGTTGAATTTTTTTACAGTTTTTTAAAATTAATTATAATTGAATGTTGACCTCGAGAAACATGCGGCTAAAGCCCACATTTGACATAAAAAGAGCATTTATAGTCACTCATGCCTTCAAAATCCTTATTACTCGCTTTCAATGGTTTTATAGTCTCATTATTTATTTCAAGTTGAATTGTTGTACATTTTTAGTTGAAACAGTTTAAAATTGAATATTTACCTCAGGAAACGTTAGGCTAAAACCCTCTATTAACAGGAAAAATGCATTTTTTGTTGCTAATGCCTTCAAAAGCCATATAACTCGCTTTAAATGGTTTTATAATCTCATTATTGATTTCAAGTTGAATTTTTTACATTTTTTGTTAAAACAGATTATAATTGAAAGCTTACCTTGGGAAACGTGAAGCTAAAACCCTCTATTGACAAGAAAAGTCCATTTACTGTCGCTCATGCCTAGAAAAGCCTTATTACTCGCTTTAAATAGTTTTATAATCTCATTATTGATTTTAAATTGAATTTTTTTCTATATTTATTTAATACAGACTAAAATTGAATGTTTACCTCAAGAAACGTTAAGCTAAAACCCTCTATTAACATGAAAAAGTTCATTTATTGTCGCTCATGCCTTCAAAAGCCTTATTACTCGCTTTAAATGCTTTTATAATCTCATTATTGATTTCAAGTTGAATTTTTTACATTTTTTGTGAAAACATATTATAATTGAATGCTTACCTTGGGAAACGTGAAGCTAAAACTCTCTATTGACAAGAAAAGTCCATTTACTGTTGCTCATGCCTACAAAAGCTTTATTACTCGCTTTAAATGGTTTTATAATCTCATTATTGATTTTAAATATAATTGTTTTATGTTTTTATTTAAAACAGATTAAAATTGAATGTTTACCTCAGGAAACGTTAAGCTAACACCCTCTATTAACAGGAAAAGTCCATTTATTGTCGCTCATGCCGCCAAAAGCCTTATTACTCGCTTTAAATGGTTTTATAATCTCATTATTGATTTCAAGTTTAATTTTTTACATTTTTTGTGAAAACATATTATAATTGAATGCTTACCTTGGGAAACGTGAAGCTAAAACTCTCTATTGTCAAGAAAAGTCCATTTATTGTCGTTTATGCCTACAAAAGCTTTATTACACACTTTAAATGGTTTTATAATCTCATTATTGATTTTAAATTGAATTGTTTTATGTTTTTAGTTAAAACAGATTAAAATTGAATGTTTACCTCAGGAAACGTTAAGCTAAAACCCTCTATTAACAGGAAAAGTCCATTTATTGTCGCTCATGCCGTCAAAAGCCTTATTACTCGCTTTAAATGGTTTTATAATCTCATTATTGATTTCAAGTTGAATTTTTTACATTTTTTGTTAAAGCAGATTATAACTGAATGCTTACCTTGGGAAACGTGAAGCTAAAACCCTCTATTGACAAGAAAAGTCCATTTACTGTCGCTCATGCCTACAAAAGCTTTATTACTCGCTTTAAATGGTTTTGTAATCTCATTATCGATTTTAAATTGAATTGTTTTATGTTTTTATTTAAAACAGATGAAAATTGAATGTTTACCTCAGGAAACGTTAAGCTAAAACCCTCTATTAACAGGAAAAGTCCATTTATTGTCGCTCATGCCGTCAAAAGCCTTATTACTCGCTTTAAATGGTTTTATAATCTCATTATTGATTTCAAGTTTAATTTTTTACATTTTTTGTGAAAACATATTATAATTGAATGCTTACCTTGGGAAACGTGAAGCTAAAACTCTCTATTGTCAAGAAAAGTCCATTTATTGTCGTTTATGCCTACAAAAGCTTTATTACACACTTTAAATGGTTTTATAATCTCATTATTGATTTTAAATTGAATTGTTTTATGTTTTTAGTTAAAACAGATTAAAATTGAATGTTTACCTCAGGAAACGTTAAGCTAAAACCCTCTATTAACAGGAAAAGTCCATTTATTGTCGCTCATGCCGTCAAAAGCCTTATTACTCGCTTTAAATGGTTTTATAATCTCATTATTGATTTCAAGTTGAATTTTTTACATTTTTTGTTAAAGCAGATTATAACTGAATGCTTACCTTGGGAAACGTGAAGCTAAAACCCTCTATTGACAAGAAAAGTCCATTTACTGTCGCTCATGCCTACAAAAGCTTTATTACTCGCTTTAAATGGTTTTGTAATCTCATTATCGATTTTAAATTGAATTGTTTTATGTTTTTATTTAAAACAGATGAAAATTGAATGTTTACCTCAGGAAACGTTAAGCTAAAACCCTCTATTAACAGGAAAAGTCCATTTATTGTCGCTCATGCCGTCAAAAGCCTTATTACTCGCTTTAAATGGTTTTATAATCTCATTATTGATTTCAAGTTTAATTTTTTACATTTTTTGTGAAAACATATTATAATTGAATGCTTACCTTGGGAAACGTGAAGCTAAAACTCTCTATTGTCAAGAAAAGTCCATTTATTGTCGTTTATGCCTACAAAAGCTTTATTACACACTTTAAATGGTTTTATAATCTCATTATTGATTTTAAATTGAATTGTTTTATGTTTTTAGTTAAAACAGATTAAAATTGAATGTTTACCTCAGGAAACGTTAAGCTAAAACCCTCTATTAACAGGAAAAGTCCATTTATTGTCGCTCATGCCGTCAAAAGCCTTATTACTCGCTTTAAATGGTTTTATAATCTCATTATTGATTTCAAGTTGAATTTTTTACATTTTTTGTTAAAGCAGATTATAACTGAATGCTTACCTTGGGAAACGTGAAGCTAAAACCCTCTATTGACAAGAAAAGTCCATTTACTGTCGCTCATGCCTACAAAAGCTTTATTACTCGCTTTAAATGGTTTTGTAATCTCATTATCGATTTTAAATTGAATTGTTTTATGTTTTTATTTAAAAAAGATGAAAATTGAATGTTTACCTCAGGAAACGTTAAGCTAAAACCCTCTATTAACAGGAAAAGTCCATTTATTGTCGTTCATGCCGTCAAAAGCCTTATTACTCGCTTTAAATGCTTTTATAATCTCATTATTGATTTCAAGTTGAATTTTTTACATTTTTTGTTAAAACAGATTATAATTGAATGCTTACCTTGGGAAACGTGAAGCTAAAACTCTTTATTGACAAGAAAAATCAATTTATTATCGCTCATGCCTTCAAAAGCTTTATTACTCGCCTTAAATGGTTTCATGATCTCATTATTGATTTTGAGTTGAATTTTTTTATATTTTTTTTAAAACTGATTATAATTGAATGTTTACCTCGGGAAACGTTTGGGTAAAGCCTTCATTTGACATAAAAAAAGGATTTATAGTCACTCATGCCTTGAAAATCTTTATTACTCGCTTTCAATGGTTTTATAGTCTCATTATTGATTTCAAGTGGAATTTTTTTCATCTTTAGTTAAAACAGATTATAATTGAATGTTTACCTCGGGAAACGTTAAGCTAAAACCCTCTATTAATAGGAAAACTCCATTTATTGTCGCTCATGCCTTCAAAAGGCTTGTTACACGCTTTAAATGGTTTCCTAATCTCATTATTGATTTTGAGTTGAATTTTTTTACAGTTTTTTAAAATTAATTATAATTGAATGTTGACCTCGAGAAACATGCGGCTAAAGCCCACATTTGACATAAAAAGAGCATTTATAGTCACTCATGCCTTCAAAATCCTTATTACTCGCTTTCAATGGTTTTATAGTCTCATTATTTATTGCAAGTTGAATTTTTGTACATTTTTAGTTGAAACAGTTTAAAATTGAATGTTTACCTCAGGAAACGTTAGGCTAAAACCCTCTATTAACAGGAAAAATGCATTTTTTGTTGCTAATGCCTTCAAAAGCCATATAACTCGCTTTAAATGGTTTTATAATCTCATTATTGATTTCAAGTTGAATTTTTTATATTTTTTGTTAAAACAGATTATAATTGAAAGCTTACCTTGGGAAACGTGAAGCTAAAACCCTCTATTGACAAGAAAAGTCCATTTACTGTCGCTCATGCCTACAAAAGCCTTATTACTCGCTTTAAATAGTTTTATAATCTCATTATTGATTTTAAATTGAATTTTTTTCTATATTTATTTAATACAGACTAAAATTGAATGTTTACCTCAGGAAACGTTAAGCTAAAACCCTCTATTAACATGAAAAAGTTCATTTATTGTCGCTCATGCCTTCAAAAGCCTTATTCCTCGGTTTAAATGCTTTTATAATCTCATTATTGATTTCAAGTTGAATTTTTTACATTTTTTGTGAAAACATATTATAATTGAATGCTTACCTTGGGAAACGTGAAGCTAAAACTCTCTATTGACAAGAAAAGTCCATTTACTGTTGCTCATGCCTACAAAAGCTTTATTACTCGCTTTAAATGGTTTTATAATCTCATTATTGATTTTAAATATAATTGTTTTATGTTTTTATTTAAAACAGATTAAAATTGAATGTTTACCTCAGGAAACGTTAAGCTAACACCCTCTATTAACAGGAAAAGTCCATTTATTGTCGCTCATGCCGCCAAAAGCCTTATTACTCGCTTTAAATGGTTTTATAATCTCATTATTGATTTCAAGTTTAATTTTTTACATTTTTTGTGAAAACATATTATAATTGAATGCTTACCTTGGGAAACGTGAAGCTAAAACTCTCTATTGTCAAGAAAAGTCCATTTATTGTCGTTTATGCCTACAAAAGCTTTATTACACACTTTAAATGGTTTTATAATCTCATTATTGATTTTAAATTGAATTGTTTTATGTTTTTAGTTAAAACAGATTAAAATTGAATGTTTACCTCAGGAAACGTTAAGCTAAAACCCTCTATTAACAGGAAAAGTCCATTTATTGTCGCTCATGCCGTCAAAAGCCTTATTACTCGCTTTAAATGGTTTTATAATCTCATTATTGATTTCAAGTTGAATTTTTTACATTTTTTGTTAAAGCAGATTATAACTGAATGCTTACCTTGGGAAACGTGAAGCTAAAACCCTCTATTGACAAGAAAAGTCCATTTACTGTCGCTCATGCCTACAAAAGCTTTATTACTCGCTTTAAATGGTTTTGTAATCTCATTATCGATTTTAAATTGAATTGTTTTATGTTTTTATTTAAAACAGATGAAAATTGAATGTTTACCTCAGGAAACGTTAAGCTAAAACCCTCTATTAAAAGGAAAAGTCCATTTATTGTCGCGCATGCCGTCAAAAGCCTTATTACACGCTTTAAATGGTTTTATAATCTCATTATTGATTTCAAGTTGATTTTTTTACATTTTTTGTTAAAACAGATTATAATTGAATGCTTACCTTGGGAAACGTGAAGCTAAAACCCTCTATTGACAAGAAAAGTCCATTTACTGTCGCTCATGCCTACAAAAGCTTTATTACTCGCTTTAAATTGTTTTGTAATCTCATTATCGATTTTAAATTGAATTGTTTTATGTTTTTATTTAAAACAGATTAAAATTGAATGTTTACCTTAGGAAACGTTAAGCTAAAACCCTCTATTAACAGGAAAAGTCCATTTATTGTCGCTCATGCCGTCAAAAGCCTTATTACTCGCTTTAAATGCTTTTATAATCTCATTATTGATTTCAAGTTGAATTTTTTACATTTTTCGTTAAAACAGATTATAATTGAATGCTTACCTTGGGAAACGTGAAGCTAAAACTCTTTATTGACAAGAAAAATCAATTTATTATCGCTCATGCCTTCAAAAGCTTTATTACTCGCCTTAAATGGTTTCATGATCTCATTATTGATTTTGAGTTGAATTTTTTTATATTTTTTTTAAAACAGATGAAAATTGAATGTTTACCTCGGGAAACGTGTGGCTAAAGCCTTCATTTGACATAAAAAAAGGATTTATAGTCACTCATGCCTTGAAAATCTTTATTACTCGCTTTCAATGGTTTTATAGTCTCATTATTGATTTCAAGTGGAATTTTTTTCATCTTTAGTTAAAACAGATTATAATTGAATGTTTACCTCGGGAAACGTTAAGCTAAAACCCTCTATTAATAGGAAAACTCCATTTATTGTCGCTCATGCCTTCAAAAGGCTTGTTACACGCTTTAAATGGTTTCCTAATCTCATTATTGATTTTGAGTTGAATTTTTTTACGGTTTTTTAAAATTAATTATAATTGAATGTTGACCTCGAGAAACATGCGGCTAAAGCCCACATTTGACATAAAAAGAGCATTTATAGTCACTCATGCCTTCAAAATCCTTATTACTCGCTTTCAATGGTTTTATAGTCTCATTATTTATTGCAAGTTGAATTTTTGTACATTTTTAGTTGAAACAGTTTAAAATTGAATGTTTACCTCAGGAAACGTTAGGCTAAAACCCTCTATTAACAGGAAAAATGCATTTTTTGTTGCTAATGCCTTCAAAAGCCATATAACTCGCTTTAAATGGTTTTATAATCTCATTATTGATTTCAAGTTGAATTTTTTACATTTTTTGTTAAAGCAGATTATAACTGAATGCTTACCTTGGGAAACGTGAAGCTAAAACCCTCTATTGACAAGAAAAGTCCATTTACTGTCGCTCATGCCTACAAAAGCTTTATTACTCGCTTTAAATGGTTTTGTAATCTCATTATCGATTTTAAATTGAATTGTTTTATGTTTTTATTTAAAACAGATGAAAATTGAATGTTTACCTCAGGAAACGTTAAGCTAAAACCCTCTATTAACAGGAAAAGTCCATTTATTGTCGCGCATGCCGTCAAAAGCCTTATTACACGCTTTAAATGGTTTTATAATCTCATTATTGATTTCAAGTTGATTTTTTTACATTTTTTGTTAAAACAGATTATAATTGAATGCTTACCTTGGGAAACGTGAAGCTAAAACCCTCTATTGACAAGAAAAGTCCATTTACCGTCGCTCATGCCTACAAAAGCTTTATTACTCGCTTTAAATGGTTTTGTAATCTCATTATCGATTTTAAATTGAATTGTTTTATGTTTTTATTTAAAACAGATTAAAATTGAATGTTTACCTCAGGAAACGTTAAGCTAAAACCCTCTATTAACAGGAAAAGTCCATTTATTGTCGCTCATGCCGTCAAAAGCCTTATTACTCGCTTTAAATGCTTTTATAATCTCATTATTGATTTCAAGTTGAATTTTTTACATTTTTTGTTAAAACAGATTATAATTGAATGCTTACCTTGGGAAACGTGAAGCTAAAACTCTTTATTGACAAGAAAAATCAATTTATTATCGCTCATGCCTTCAAAAGCTTTATTACTCGCCTTAAATGGTTTCATGATCTCATTATTGATTTTGAGTTGAATTTTTTTATATTTTTTTTAAAACTGATTATAATTGAATGTTTACCTCGGGAAACGTTTGGCTAAAGCCTTCATTTGACATAAAAAAAGGATTTATAGTCACTCATGCCTTGAAAATCTTTATTACTCGCTTTCAATGGTTTTATAGTCTCATTATTGATTTCAAGTGGAATTTTTTTCATCTTTAGTTAAAACAGATTATAATTGAATGTTTACCTCGGGAAACGTTAAGCTAAAACCCTCTATTAATAGGAAAACTCCATTTATTGTCGCTCATGCCTTCAAAAGGCTTGTTACACGCTTTAAATGGTTTCCTAATCTCATTATTGATTTTGAGTTGAATTTTTTTACAGTTTTTTAAAATTAATTATAATTGAATGTTGACCTCGAGAAACATGCGGCTAAAGCCCACATTTGACATAAAAAGAGCATTTATAGTCACTCATGCCTTCAAAATCCTTATTACTCGCTTTCAATGGTTTTATAGTCTCATTATTTATTGCAAGTTGAATTTTTGTACATTTTTAGTTGAAACAGTTTAAAATTGAATGTTTACCTCAGGAAACGTTAGGCTAAAACCCTCTATTAACAGGAAAAATGCATTTTTTGTTGCTAATGCCTTCAAAAGCCATATAACTCGCTTTAAATGGTTTTATAATCTCATTATTGATTTCAAGTTGAATTTTTTATATTTTTTGTTAAAACAGATTATAATTGAAAGCTTACCTTGGGAAACGTGAAGCTAAAACCCTCTATTGACAAGAAAAGTCCATTTACTGTCGCTCATGCCTACAAAAGCCTTATTACTCGCTTTAAATAGTTTTATAATCTCATTATTGATTTTAAATTGAATTTTTTTCTATATTTATTTAATACAGACTAAAATTGAATGTTTACCTCAGGAAACGTTAAGCTAAAACCCTCTATTAACATGAAAAAGTTCATTTATTGTCGCTCATGCCTTCAAAAGCCTTATTCCTCGGTTTAAATGCTTTTATAATCTCATTATTGATTTCAAGTTGAATTTTTTACATTTTTTGTGAAAACATATTATAATTGAATGCTTACCTTGGGAAACGTGAAGCTAAAACTCTCTATTGACAAGAAAAGTCCATTTACTGTTGCTCATGCCTACAAAAGCTTTATTACTCGCTTTAAATGGTTTTATAATCTCATTATTGATTTTAAATATAATTGTTTTATGTTTTTATTTAAAACAGATTAAAATTGAATGTTTACCTCAGGAAACGTTAAGCTAACACCCTCTATTAACAGGAAAAGTCCATTTATTGTCGCTCATGCCGCCAAAAGCCTTATTACTCGCTTTAAATGGTTTTATAATCTCATTATTGATTTCAAGTTTAATTTTTTACATTTTTTGTGAAAACATATTATAATTGAATGCTTACCTTGGGAAACGTGAAGCTAAAACTCTATATTGTCAAGAAAAGTCCATTTATTGTCGTTTATGCCTACAAAAGCTTTATTACACACTTTAAATGGTTTTATAATCTCATTATTGATTTTAAATTGAATTGTTTTATGTTTTTAGTTAAAACAGATTAAAATTGAATGTTTACCTCAGGAAACGTTAAGCTAAAACCCTCTATTAACAGGAAAAGTCCATTTATTGTCGCTCATGCCGTCAAAAGCCTTATTACTCGCTTTAAATGGTTTTATAATCTCATTATTGATTTCAAGTTGAATTTTTTACATTTTTTGTTAAAGCAGATTATAACTGAATGCTTACCTTGGGAAACGTGAAGCTAAAACCCTCTATTGACAAGAAAAGTCCATTTACTGTCGCTCATGCCTACAAAAGCTTTATTACTCGCTTTAAATGGTTTTGTAATCTCATTATCGATTTTAAATTGAATTGTTTTATGTTTTTATTTAAAACAGATGAAAATTGAATGTTTACCTCAGGAAACGTTAAGCTAAAACCCTCTATTAAAAGGAAAAGTCCATTTATTGTCGCGCATGCCGTCAAAAGCCTTATTACACGCTTTAAATGGTTTTATAATCTCATTATTGATTTCAAGTTGATTTTTTTACATTTTTTGTTAAAACAGATTATAATTGAATGCTTACCTTGGGAAACGTGAAGCTAAAACCCTCTATTGACAAGAAAAGTCCATTTACTGTCGCTCATGCCTACAAAAGCTTTATTACTCGCTTTAAATTGTTTTGTAATCTCATTATCGATTTTAAATTGAATTGTTTTATGTTTTTATTTAAAACAGATTAAAATTGAATGTTTACCTTAGGAAACGTTAAGCTAAAACCCTCTATTAACAGGAAAAGTCCATTTATTGTCGCTCATGCCGTCAAAAGCCTTATTACTCGCTTTAAATGCTTTTATAATCTCATTATTGATTTCAAGTTGAATTTTTTACATTTTTCGTTAAAACAGATTATAATTGAATGCTTACCTTGGGAAACGTGAAGCTAAAACTCTTTATTGACAAGAAAAATCAATTTATTATCGCTCATGCCTTCAAAAGCTTTATTACTCGCCTTAAATGGTTTCATGATCTCATTATTGATTTTGAGTTGAATTTTTTTATATTTTTTTTAAAACAGATGAAAATTGAATGTTTACCTCGGGAAACGTGTGGCTAAAGCCTTCATTTGACATAAAAAAAGGATTTATAGTCACTCATGCCTTGAAAATCTTTATTACTCGCTTTCAATGGTTTTATAGTCTCATTATTGATTTCAAGTGGAATTTTTTTCATCTTTAGTTAAAACAGATTATAATTGAATGTTTACCTCGGGAAACGTTAAGCTAAAACCCTCTATTAATAGGAAAACTCCATTTATTGTCGCTCATGCCTTCAAAAGGCTTGTTACACGCTTTAAATGGTTTCCTAATCTCATTATTGATTTTGAGTTGAATTTTTTTACGGTTTTTTAAAATTAATTATAATTGAATGTTGACCTCGAGAAACATGCGGCTAAAGCCCACATTTGACATAAAAAGAGCATTTATAGTCACTCATGCCTTCAAAATCCTTATTACTCGCTTTCAATGGTTTTATAGTCTCATTATTTATTGCAAGTTGAATTTTTGTACATTTTTAGTTGAAACAGTTTAAAATTGAATGTTTACCTCAGGAAACGTTAGGCTAAAACCCTCTATTAACAGGAAAAATGCATTTTTTGTTGCTAATGCCTTCAAAAGCCATATAACTCGCTTTAAATGGTTTTATAATCTCATTATTGATTTCAAGTTGAATTTTTTACATTTTTTGTTAAAGCAGATTATAACTGAATGCTTACCTTGGGAAACGTGAAGCTAAAACCCTCTATTGACAAGAAAAGTCCATTTACTGTCGCTCATGCCTACAAAAGCTTTATTACTCGCTTTAAATGGTTTTGTAATCTCATTATCGATTTTAAATTGAATTGTTTTATGTTTTTATTTAAAACAGATGAAAATTGAATGTTTACCTCAGGAAACGTTAAGCTAAAACCCTCTATTAACAGGAAAAGTCCATTTATTGTCGCGCATGCCGTCAAAAGCCTTATTACACGCTTTAAATGGTTTTATAATCTCATTATTGATTTCAAGTTGATTTTTTTACATTTTTTGTTAAAACAGATTATAATTGAATGCTTACCTTGGGAAACGTGAAGCTAAAACCCTCTATTGACAAGAAAAGTCCATTTACCGTCGCTCATGCCTACAAAAGCTTTATTACTCGCTTTAAATGGTTTTGTAATCTCATTATCGATTTTAAATTGAATTGTTTTATGTTTTTATTTAAAACAGATTAAAATTGAATGTTTACCTCAGGAAACGTTAAGCTAAAACCCTCTATTAACAGGAAAAGTCCATTTATTGTCGCTCATGCCGTCAAAAGCCTTATTACTCGCTTTAAATGCTTTTATAATCTCATTATTGATTTCAAGTTGAATTTTTTACATTTTTTGTTAAAACAGATTATAATTGAATGCTTACCTTGGGAAACGTGAAGCTAAAACTCTTTATTGACAAGAAAAATCAATTTATTATCGCTCATGCCTTCAAAAGCTTTATTACTCGCCTTAAATGGTTTCATGATCTCATTATTGATTTTGAGTTGAATTTTTTTATATTTTTTTTAAAACTGATTATAATTGAATGTTTACCTCGGGAAACGTTTGGCTAAAGCCTTCATTTGACATAAAAAAAGGATTTATAGTCACTCATGCCTTGAAAATCTTTATTACTCGCTTTCAATGGTTTTATAGTCTCATTATTGATTTCAAGTGGAATTTTTTTCATCTTTAGTTAAAACAGATTATAATTGAATGTTTACCTCGGGAAACGTTAAGCTAAAACCCTCTATTAATAGGAAAACTCCATTTATTGTCGCTCATGCTTTCAAAAGGCTTGTTACACGCTTTAAATGGTTTCCTAATCTCATTATTGATTTTGAGTTGAATTTTTTTACAGTTTTTTAAAATTAATTATAATTGAATGTTGACCTCGAGAAACATGCGGCTAAAGCCCACATTTGACATAAAAAGAGCATTTATAGTCACTCATGCCTTTAAAATCCTTATTACTCGCTTTCAATGGTTTTATAGTCTCATTATTTATTTCAAGTTGAATTTTTGTACATTTTTAGTTGAAACAGTTTAAAATTGAATGTTTACCTCAGGAAACGTTAGGCTAAAACCCTCTATTAACAGGAAAAATGTATTTTTTGTTGCTAATGCCTTCAAAAGCCATATAACTCGCTTTAAATGGTTTTATAATCTCATTATTGATTTCAAGTTGAATTTTTTACATTTTTTGTTAAAACAGATTATAATTGAAAGCTTACCTTGGGAAACGTGAAGCTAAAACCCTCTATTGACAAGAAAAGTCCATTTACTGTCGCTCATGCCTACAAAAGCCTTATTACTCGCTTTAAATAGTTTTATAATCTCATTATTGATTTTAAATTGAATTTTTTTCTATATTTATTTAATACAGACTAAAATTGAATGTTTACCTCAGGAAACGTTAAGCTAAAACCCTCTATTAACATGAAAAAGTTCATTTATTGTCGCTCATGCCTTCAAAAGCCTTATTCCTCGGTTTAAATGCTTTTATAATCTCATTATTGATTTCAAGTTGAATTTTTTACATTTTTTGTGAAAACATATTATAATTGAATGCTTACCTTGGGAAACGTGAAGCTAAAACTCTCTATTGACAAGAAAAGTCCATTTACTGTTGCTCATGCCTACAAAAGCTTTATTACTCGCTTTAAATGGTTTTATAATCTCATTATTGATTTTAAATATAATTGTTTTATGTTTTTATTTAAAACAGATTAAAATTGAATGTTTACCTCAGGAAAGGTTAAGCTAACACCCTCTATTAACAGGAAAAGTCCATTTATTGTCGCTCATGCCGCCAAAAGCCTTATTACTCGCTTTAAATGGTTTTATAATCTCATTATTGATTTCAAGTTTAATTTTTTACATTTTTTGTGAAAACATATTATAATTGAATGCTTACCTTGGGAAACGTGAAGCTAAAACTCTCTATTGTCAAGAAAAGTCCATTTATTGTCGTTTATGCCTACAAAAGCTTTATTACACACTTTAAATGGTTTTATAATCTCATTATTGATTTTAAATTGAATTGTTTTATGTTTTTAGTTAAAACAGATTAAAATTGAATGTTTACCTCAGGAAACGTTAAGCTAAAACCCTCTATTAACAGGAAAAGTCCATTTATTGTCGCTCATGCCGTCAAAAGCCTTATTACTCGCTTTAAATGGTTTTATAATCTCATTATTGATTTCAAGTTGAATTTTTTACATTTTTTGTTAAAGCAGATTATAACTGAATGCTTACCTTGGGAAACGTGAAGCTAAAACCCTCTATTGACAAGAAAAGTCCATTTACTGTCGCTCATGCCTACAAAAGCTTTATTACTCGCTTTAAATGGTTTTGTAATCTCATTATCGATTTTAAATTGAATTGTTTTATGTTTTTATTTAAAACAGATGAAAATTGAATGTTTACCTCAGGAAACGTTAAGCTAAAACCCTCTATTAAAAGGAAAAGTCCATTTATTGTCGCGCATGCCGTCAAAAGCCTTATTACACGCTTTAAATGGTTTTATAATCTCATTATTGATTTCAAGTTGATTTTTTTACATTTTTTGTTAAAACAGATTATAATTGAATGCTTACCTTGGGAAACGTGAAGCTAAAACCCTCTATTGACAAGAAAAGTCCATTTACTGTCGCTCATGCCTACAAAAGCTTTATTACTCGCTTTAAATGGTTTTGTAATCTCATTATCGATTTTAAATTGAATTGTTTTATGTTTTTATTTAAAACAGATTAAAATTGAATGTTTACCTCAGGAAACGTTAAGCTAAAACCCTCTATTAACAGGAAAAGTCCATTTATTGTCGCTCATGCCGTCAAAAGCCTTATTACTCGCTTTAAATGCTTTTATAATCTCATTATTGATTTCAAGTTGAATTTTTTACATTTTTCGTTAAAACAGATTATAATTGAATGCTTACCTTGGGAAACGTGAAGCTAAAACTCTTTATTGACAAGAAAAATCAATTTATTATCGCTCATGCCTTCAAAAGCTTTATTACTCGCCTTAAATGGTTTCATGATCTCATTATTGATTTTGAGTTGAATTTTTTTATATTTTTTTTAAAACAGATGAAAATTGAATGTTTACCTCGGGAAACGTGTGGCTAAAGCCTTCATTTGACATAAAAAAAGGATTTATAGTCACTCATGCCTTGAAAATCTTTATTACTCGCTTTCAATGGTTTTATAGTCTCATTATTGATTTCAAGTGGAATTTTTTTCATCTTTAGTTAAAACAGATTATAATTGAATGTTTACCTCGGGAAACGTTAAGCTAAAACCCTCTATTAATAGGAAAACTCCATTTATTGTCGCTCATGCCTTCAAAAGGCTTGTTACACGCTTTAAATGGTTTCCTAATCTCATTATTGATTTTGAGTTGAATTTTTTTACAGTTTTTTAAAATTAATTATAATTGAATGTTGACCTCGAGAAACATGCGGCTAAAGCCCACATTTGACATAAAAAGAGCATTTATAGTCACTCATGCCTTCAAAATCCTTATTACTCGCTTTCAATGGTTTTATAGTCTCATTATTTATTTCAAGTTGAATTGTTGTACATTTTTAGTTGAAACAGTTTAAAATTGAATGTTTACCTCAGGAAACGTTAGGCTAAAACCCTCTATTAACAGGAAAAATGCATTTTTTGTTGCTAATGCCTTCAAAAGCCATATAACTCGCTTTAAATGGTTTTATAATCTCATTATTGATTTCAAGTTGAATTTTTTACATTTTTTGTTAAAACAGATTATAATTGAAAGCTTACCTTGGGAAACGTGAAGCTAAAACCCTCTATTGACAAGAAAAGTCCATTTACTGTCGCTCATGCCTACAAAAGCCTTATTACTCGCTTTAAATAGTTTTATAATCTCATTATTGATTTTAAATTGAATTTTTTTCTATATTTATTTAATACAGACTAAAATTGAATGTTTACCTCAAGAAACGTTAAGCTAAAACCCTCTATTAACATGAAAAAGTTCATTTATTGTCGCTCATGCCTTCAAAAGCCTTATTACTCGCTTTAAATGCTTTTATAATCTCATTATTGATTTCAAGTTGAATTTTTTACATTTTTTGTGAAAACATATTATAATTGAATGCTTACCTTGGGAAACGTGAAGCTAAAACTCTCTATTGACAAGAAAAGTCCATTTACTGTTGCTCATGCCTACAAAAGCTTTATTACTCGCTTTAAATGGTTTTATAATCTCATTATTGATTTTAAATATAATTGTTTTATGTTTTTATTTAAAACAGATTAAAATTGAATGTTTACCTTAGGAAAGGTTAAGCTAACACCCTCTATTAACAGGAAAAGTCCATTTATTGTCGCTCATGCCGCCAAAAGCCTTATTACTCGCTTTAAATGGTTTTATAATCTCATTATTGATTTCAAGTTTAATTTTTTACATTTTTTGTGAAAACATATTATAATTGAATGCTTACCTTGGGAAACGTGAAGCTAAAACTCTCTATTGTCAAGAAAAGTCCATTTATTGTCGTTTATGCCTACAAAAGCTTTATTACACACTTTAAATGGTTTTATAATCTCATTATTGATTTTAAATTGAATTGTTTTATGTTTTTAGTTAAAACAGATTAAAATTGAATGTTTACCTCAGGAAACGTTAAGCTAAAACCCTCTATTAACAGGAAAAGTCCATTTATTGTCGCTCATGCCGTCAAAAGCCTTATTACTCGCTTTAAATGGTTTTATAATCTCATTATTGATTTCAAGTTGAATTTTTTACATTTTTTGTTAAAGCAGATTATAACTGAATGCTTACCTTGGGAAACGTGAAGCTAAAACCCTCTATTGACAAGAAAAGTCCATTTACTGTCGCTCATGCCTACAAAAGCTTTATTACTCGCTTTAAATGGTTTTGTAATCTCATTATCGATTTTAAATTGAATTGTTTTATGTTTTTATTTAAAACAGATGAAAATTGAATGTTTACCTCAGGAAACGTTAAGCTAAAACCCTCTATTAAAAGGAAAAGTCCATTTATTGTCGCGCATGCCGTCAAAAGCCTTATTACACGCTTTAAATGGTTTTATAATCTCATTATTGATTTCAAGTTGATTTTTTTACATTTTTTGTTAAAACAGATTATAATTGAATGCTTACCTTGGGAAACGTGAAGCTAAAACCCTCTATTGACAAGAAAAGTCCATTTACTGTCGCTCATGCCTACAAAAGCTTTATTACTCGCTTTAAATGGTTTTGTAATCTCATTATCGATTTTAAATTGAATTGTTTTATGTTTTTATTTAAAACAGATTAAAATTGAATGTTTACCTCAGGAAACGTTAAGCTAAAACCCTCTATTAACAGGAAAAGTCCATTTATTGTCGCTCATGCCGTCAAAAGCCTTATTACTCGCTTTAAATGCTTTTATAATCTCATTATTGATTTCAAGTTGAATTTTTTACATTTTTCGTTAAAACAGATTATAATTGAATGCTTACCTTGGGAAACGTGAAGCTAAAACTCTTTATTGACAAGAAAAATCAATTTATTATCGCTCATGCCTTCAAAAGCTTTATTACTCGCCTTAAATGGTTTCATGATCTCATTATTGATTTTGAGTTGAATTTTTTTATATTTTTTTTAAAACAGATGAAAATTGAATGTTTACCTCGGGAAACGTGTGGCTAAAGCCTTCATTTGACATAAAAAAAGGATTTATAGTCACTCATGCCTTGAAAATCTTTATTACTCGCTTTCAATGGTTTTATAGTCTCATTATTGATTTCAAGTGGAATTTTTTTCATCTTTAGTTAAAACAGATTATAATTGAATGTTTACCTCGGGAAACGTTAAGCTAAAACCCTCTATTAATAGGAAAACTCCATTTATTGTCGCTCATGCCTTCAAAAGGCTTGTTACACGCTTTAAATGGTTTCCTAATCTCATTATTGATTTTGAGTTGAATTTTTTTACAGTTTTTTAAAATTAATTATAATTGAATGTTGACCTCGAGAAACATGCGGCTAAAGCCCACATTTGACATAAAAAGAGCATTTATAGTCACTCATGCCTTCAAAATCCTTATTACTCGCTTTCAATGGTTTTATAGTCTCATTATTTATTTCAAGTTGAATTGTTGTACATTTTTAGTTGAAACAGTTTAAAATTGAATGTTTACCTCAGGAAACGTTAGGCTAAAACCCTCTATTAACAGGAAAAATGCATTTTTTGTTGCTAATGCCTTCAAAAGCCATATAACTCGCTTTAAATGGTTTTATAATCTCATTATTGATTTCAAGTTGAATTTTTTACATTTTTTGTTAAAACAGATTATAATTGAAAGCTTACCTTGGGAAACGTGAAGCTAAAACCCTCTATTGACAAGAAAAGTCCATTTACTGTCGCTCATGCCTACAAAAGCCTTATTACTCGCTTTAAATAGTTTTATAATCTCATTATTGATTTTAAATTGAATTTTTTTCTATATTTATTTAATACAGACTAAAATTGAATGTTTACCTCAAGAAACGTTAAGCTAAAACCCTCTATTAACATGAAAAAGTTCATTTATTGTCGCTCATGCCTTCAAAAGCCTTATTACTCGCTTTAAATGCTTTTATAATCTCATTATTGATTTCAAGTTGAATTTTTTACATTTTTTGTGAAAACATATTATAATTGAATGCTTACCTTGGGAAACGTGAAGCTAAAACTCTCTATTGACAAGAAAAGTCCATTTACTGTTGCTCATGCCTACAAAAGCTTTATTACTCGCTTTAAATGGTTTTATAATCTCATTATTGATTTTAAATATAATTGTTTTATGTTTTTATTTAAAACAGATTAAAATTGAATGTTTACCTCAGGAAACGTTAAGCTAAAACCCTCTATTAACAGGAAAAGTCCATTTATTGTCGCTCATGCCGCCAAAAGCCTTATTACTCGCTTTAAATGGTTTTATAATCTCATTATTGATTTCAAGTTTAATTTTTTACATTTTTTGTGAAAACATATTATAATTGAATGCTTACCTTGGGAAACGTGAAGCTAAAACTCTCTATTGTCAAGAAAAGTCCATTTATTGTCGTTTATGCCTACAAAAGCTTTATTACACACTTTAAATGGTTTTATAATCTCATTATTGATTTTAAATTGAATTGTTTTATGTTTTTAGTTAAAACAGATTAAAATTGAATGTTTACCTCAGGAAACGTTAAGCTAAAACCCTCTATTAACAGGAAAAGTCCATTTATTGTCGCTCATGCCGTCAAAAGCCTTATTACTCGCTTTAAATGGTTTTATAATCTCATTATTGATTTCAAGTTGATTTTTTTACATTTTTTGTTAAAGCAGATTATAACTGAATGCTTACCTTGGGAAACGTGAAGCTAAAACCCTCTATTGATAAGAAAAGTCCATTTACTGTCGCTCATGCCTACAAAAGCTTTATTACTCGCTTTAAATGGTTTTGTAATCTCATTATCGATTTTAAATTGAATTGTTTTATGTTTTTATTTAAAACAGATTAAAATTGAATGTTTACCTCAGGAAACGTTAAGCTAAAACCCTCTATTAACAGGAAAAGTCCATTTATTGTCGCTCATGCCGTCAAAAGCCTTATTACTCGCTTTAAATGCTTTTATAATCTCATTATTGATTTCAAGTTGAATTTTTTACATTTTTCGTTAAAACAGATTATAATTGAATGCTTACCTTGGGAAACGTGAAGCTAAAACTCTTTATTGACAAGAAAAATCAATTTATTATCGCTCATGCCTTCAAAAGCTTTATTACTCGCCTTAAATGGTTTCATGATCTCATTATTGATTTTGAGTTGAATTTTTTTATATTTTTTTTAAAATTGATTATAATTGAATGTTTACCTCGGGAAACGTGTGGCTAAAGCCTTCATTTGACATAAAAAAAGGATTTATAGTCACTCATGCCTTGAAAATCTTTATTACTCGCTTTCAATGGTTTTATAGTCTCATTATTGATTTCAAGTGGAATTTTTTTCATCTTTAGTTAAAACAGATTATAATTGAATGTTTACCTCGGGAAACGTTAAGCTAAAACCCTCTATTAATAGGAAAACTCCATTTATTGTCGCTCATGCCTTCAAAAGGCTTGTTACACGCTTTAAATGGTTTCCTAATCTCATTATTGATTTTGAGTTGAATTTTTTTACAGTTTTTTAAAATTAATTATAATTGAATGTTGACCTCGAGAAACATGCGGCTAAAGCCCACATTTGACATAAAAAGAGCATTAGTCACTCATGCCTTCAAAATCCTTATTACTCGCTTTCAATGGTTTTATAGTCTCATTATTTATTTCAAGTTGAATTGTTGTACATTTTTAGTTGAAACAGTTTAAAATTGAATGTTTACCTCAGGAAACGTTAGGCTAAAACCCTCTATTAACAGGAAAAATGCATTTTTTGTTGCTAATGCCTTCAAAAGCCATATAACTCGCTTTAAATGGTTTTATAATCTCATTATTGATTTCAAGTTGAATTTTTTACATTTTTTGTTAAAACAGATTATAATTGAAAGCTTACCTTGGGAAACGTGAAGCTAAAACCCTCTATTGACAAGAAAAGTCCATTTACTGTCGCTCATGCCTACAAAAGCCTTATTACTCGCTTTAAATAGTTTTATAATCTCATTATTGATTTTAAATTGAATTTTTTTCTATATTTATTTAATACAGACTAAAATTGAATGTTTACCTCAAGAAACGTTAAGCTAAAACCCTCTATTAACATGAAAAAGTTCATTTATTGTCGCTCATGCCTTCAAAAGCCTTATTACTCGCTTTAAATGCTTTTATAATCTCATTATTGATTTCAAGTTGAATTTTTTACATTTTTTGTGAAAACATATTATAATTGAATGCTTACCTTGGGAAACGTGAAGCTAAAACTCTCTATTGACAAGAAAAGTCCATTTACTGTTGCTCATGCCTACAAAAGCTTTATTACTCGCTTTAAATGGTTTTATAATCTCATTATTGATTTTAAATATAATTGTTTTATGTTTTTATTTAAAACAGATTAAAATTGAATGTTTACCTCAGGAAACGTTAAGCTAAAACCCTCTATTAACAGGAAAAGTCCATTTATTGTCGCTCATGCCGTCAAAAGCCTTATTACTCGCTTTAAATGGTTTTATAATCTCATTATTGATTTCAAGTTTAATTTTTTACATTTTTTGTGAAAACATATTATAATTGAATGCTTACCTTGGGAAACGTGAAGCTAAAACTCTCTATTGTCAAGAAAAGTCCATTTATTGTCGTTTATGCCTACAAAAGCTTTATTACACACTTTAAATGGTTTTATAATCTCATTATTGATTTTAAATTGAATTGTTTTATGTTTTTAGTTAAAACAGATTAAAATTGAATGTTTACCTCAGGAAACGTTAAGCTAAAACCCTCTATTAACAGGAAAAGTCCATTTATTGTCGCTCATGCCGTCAAAAGCCTTATTACTCGCTTTAAATGGTTTTATAATCTCATTATTGATTTCAAGTTGAATTTTTTACATTTTTTGTTAAAGCAGATTATAACTGAATGCTTACCTTGGGAAACGTGAAGCTAAAACCCTCTATTGACAAGAAAAGTCCATTTACTGTCGCTCATGCCTACAAAAGCTTTATTACTCGCTTTAAATGGTTTTGTAATCTCATTATCGATTTTAAATTGAATTGTTTTATGTTTTTATTTAAAACAGATGAAAATTGAATGTTTACCTCAGGAAACGTTAAGCTAAAACCCTCTATTAAAAGGAAAAGTCCATTTATTGTCGCGCATGCCGTCAAAAGGCTTATTACACGCTATAAATGGTTTTATAATCTCATTATTGATTTCAAGTTGATTTTTTTACATTTTTTGTTAAAACAGATTATAATTGAATGCTTACCTTGGGAAACGTGAAGCTAAAACCCTCTATTGACAAGAAAAGTCCATTTACTGTCGCTCATGCCTACAAAAGCTTTATTACTCGCTTTAAATGGTTTTGTAATCTCATTATCGATTTTAAATTGAATTGTTTTATGTTTTTATTTAAAACAGATTAAAATTGAATGTTTACCTCAGGAAACGTTAAGCTAAAACCCTCTATTAACAGGAAAAGTCCATTTATTGTCGCTCATGCCGTCAAAAGCCTTATTACTCGCTTTAAATGCTTTTATAATCTCATTATTGATTTCAAGTTGAATTTTTTACATTTTTCGTTAAAACAGATTATAATTGAATGCTTACCTTGGGAAACGTGAAGCTAAAACTCTTTATTGACAAGAAAAATCAATTTATTATCGCTCATGCCTTCAAAAGCTTTATTACTCGCCTTAAATGGTTTCATGATCTCATTATTGATTTTGAGTTGAATTTTTTTATATTTTTTTTAAAACAGATGAAAATTGAATGTTTACCTCGGGAAACGTGTGGCTAAAGCCTTCATTTGACATAAAAAAAGGATTTATAGTCACTCATGCCTTGAAAATCTTTATTACTCGCTTTCAATGGTTTTATAGTCTCATTATTGATTTCAAGTGGAATTTTTTTCATCTTTAGTTAAAACAGATTATAATTGAATGTTTACCTCGGGAAACGTTAAGCTAAAACCCTCTATTAATAGGAAAACTCCATTTATTGTCGCTCATGCCTTCAAAAGGCTTGTTACACGCTTTAAATGGTTTCCTAATCTCATTATTGATTTTGAGTTGAATTTTTTTACAGTTTTTTAAAATTAATTATAATTGAATGTTGACCTCGAGAAACATGCGGCTAAAGCCCACATTTGACATAAAAAGAGCATTTATAGTCACTCATGCCTTCAAAATCCTTATTACTCGCTTTCAATGGTTTTATAGTCTCATTATTTATTTCAAGTTGAATTGTTGTACATTTTTAGTTGAAACAGTTTAAAATTGAATGTTTACCTCAGGAAACGTTAGGCTAAAACCCTCTATTAACAGGAAAAATGCATTTTTTGTTGCTAATGCCTTCAAAAGCCATATAACTCGCTTTAAATGGTTTTATAATCTCATTATTGATTTCAAGTTGAATTTTTTACATTTTTTGTTAAAACAGATTATAATTGAAAGCTTACCTTGGGAAACGTGAAGCTAAAACCCTCTATTGACAAGAAAAGTCCATTTACTGTCGCTCATGCCTACAAAAGCCTTATTACTCGCTTTAAATAGTTTTATAATCTCATTATTGATTTTAAATTGAATTTTTTTCTATATTTATTTAATACAGACTAAAATTGAATGTTTACCTCAAGAAACGTTAAGCTAAAACCCTCTATTAACATGAAAAAGTTCATTTATTGTCGCTCATGCCTTCAAAAGCCTTATTACTCGCTTTAAATGCTTTTATAATCTCATTATTGATTTCAAGTTGAATTTTTTACATTTTTTGTGAAAACATATTATAATTGAATGCTTACCTTGGGAAACGTGAAGCTAAAACTCTCTATTGACAAGAAAAGTCCATTTACTGTTGCTCATGCCTACAAAAGCTTTATTACTCGCTTTAAATGGTTTTATAATCTCATTATTGATTTTAAATATAATTGTTTTATGTTTTTATTTAAAACAGATTAAAATTGAATGTTTACCTCAGGAAACGTTAAGCTAAAACCCTCTATTAACAGGAAAAGTCCATTTATTGTCGCTCATGCCGCCAAAAGCCTTATTACTCGCTTTAAATGGTTTTATAATCTCATTATTGATTTCAAGTTTAATTTTTTACATTTTTTGTGAAAACATATTATAATTGAATGCTTACCTTGGGAAACGTGAAGCTAAAACTCTCTATTGTCAAGAAAAGTCCATTTATTGTCGTTTATGCCTACAAAAGCTTTATTACACACTTTAAATGGTTTTATAATCTCATTATTGATTTTAAATTGAATTGTTTTATGTTTTTAGTTAAAACAGATTAAAATTGAATGTTTACCTCAGGAAACGTTAAGCTAAAACCCTCTATTAACAGGAAAAGTCCATTTATTGTCGCTCATGCCGTCAAAAGCCTTATTACTCGCTTTAAATGGTTTTATAATCTCATTATTGATTTCAAGTTGATTTTTTTACATTTTTTGTTAAAGCAGATTATAACTGAATGCTTACCTTGGGAAACGTGAAGCTAAAACCCTCTATTGATAAGAAAAGTCCATTTACTGTCGCTCATGCCTACAAAAGCTTTATTACTCGCTTTAAATGGTTTTGTAATCTCATTATCGATTTTAAATTGAATTGTTTTATGTTTTTATTTAAAACAGATTAAAATTGAATGTTTACCTCAGGAAACGTTAAGCTAAAACCCTCTATTAACAGGAAAAGTCCATTTATTGTCGCTCATGCCGTCAAAAGCCTTATTACTCGCTTTAAATGCTTTTATAATCTCATTATTGATTTCAAGTTGAATTTTTTACATTTTTCGTTAAAACAGATTATAATTGAATGCTTACCTTGGGAAACGTGAAGCTAAAACTCTTTATTGACAAGAAAAATCAATTTATTATCGCTCATGCCTTCAAAAGCTTTATTACTCGCCTTAAATGGTTTCATGATCTCATTATTGATTTTGAGTTGAATTTTTTTATATTTTTTTTAAAATTGATTATAATTGAATGTTTACCTCGGGAAACGTGTGGCTAAAGCCTTCATTTGACATAAAAAAAGGATTTATAGTCACTCATGCCTTGAAAATCTTTATTACTCGCTTTCAATGGTTTTATAGTCTCATTATTGATTTCAAGTGGAATTTTTTTCATCTTTAGTTAAAACAGATTATAATTGAATGTTTACCTCGGGAAACGTTAAGCTAAAACCCTCTATTAATAGGAAAACTCCATTTATTGTCGCTCATGCCTTCAAAAGGCTTGTTACACGCTTTAAATGGTTTCCTAATCTCATTATTGATTTTGAGTTGAATTTTTTTACAGTTTTTTAAAATTAATTATAATTGAATGTTGACCTCGAGAAACATGCGGCTAAAGCCCACATTTGACATAAAAAGAGCATTAGTCACTCATGCCTTCAAAATCCTTATTACTCGCTTTCAATGGTTTTATAGTCTTATTATTTATTTCAAGTTGAATTGTTGTACATTTTTAGTTGAAACAGTTTAAAATTGAATGTTTACCTCAGGAAACGTTAGGCTAAAACCCTCTATTAACAGGAAAAATGCATTTTTTGTTGCTAATGCCTTCAAAAGCCATATAACTCGCTTTAAATGGTTTTATAATCTCATTATTGATTTCAAGTTGAATTTTTTACATTTTTTGTTAAAACAGATTATAATTGAAAGCTTACCTTGGGAAACGTGAAGCTAAAACCCTCTATTGACAAGAAAAGTCCATTTACTGTCGCTCATGCCTACAAAAGCCTTATTACTCGCTTTAAATAGTTTTATAATCTCATTATTGATTTTAAATTGAATTTTTTTCTATATTTATTTAATACAGACTAAAATTGAATGTTTACCTCAAGAAACGTTAAGCTAAAACCCTCTATTAACATGAAAAAGTTCATTTATTGTCGCTCATGCCTTCAAAAGCCTTATTACTCGCTTTAAATGCTTTTATAATCTCATTATTGATTTCAAGTTGAATTTTTTACATTTTTTGTGAAAACATATTATAATTGAATGCTTACCTTGGGAAACGTGAAGCTAAAACTCTCTATTGACAAGAAAAGTCCATTTACTGTTGCTCATGCCTACAAAAGCTTTATTACTCGCTTTAAATGGTTTTATAATCTCATTATTGATTTTAAATATAATTGTTTTATGTTTTTATTTAAAACAGATTAAAATTGAATGTTTACCTCAGGAAACGTTAAGCTAAAACCCTCTATTAACAGGAAAAGTCCATTTATTGTCGCTCATGCCGTCAAAAGCCTTATTACTCGCTTTAAATGGTTTTATAATCTCATTATTGATTTCAAGTTTAATTTTTTACATTTTTTGTGAAAACATATTATAATTGAATGCTTACCTTGGGAAACGTGAAGCTAAAACTCTCTATTGTCAAGAAAAGTCCATTTATTGTCGTTTATGCCTACAAAAGCTTTATTACACACTTTAAATGGTTTTATAATCTCATTATTGATTTTAAATTGAATTGTTTTATGTTTTTAGTTAAAACAGATTAAAATTGAATGTTTACCTCAGGAAACGTTAAGCTAAAACCCTCTATTAACAGGAAAAGTCCATTTATTGTCGCTCATGCCGTCAAAAGCCTTATTACTCGCTTTAAATGGTTTTATAATCTCATTATTGATTTCAAGTTGAATTTTTTACATTTTTTGTTAAAGCAGATTATAACTGAATGCTTACCTTGGGAAACGTGAAGCTAAAACCCTCTATTGACAAGAAAAGTCCATTTACTGTCGCTCATGCCTACAAAAGCTTTATTACTCGCTTTAAATGGTTTTGTAATCTCATTATCGATTTTAAATTGAATTGTTTTATGTTTTTATTTAAAACAGATGAAAATTGAATGTTTACCTCAGGAAACGTTAAGCTAAAACCCTCTATTAACAGGAAAAGTCCATTTATTGTCGCGCATGCCGTTAAAAGCCTTATTACACGCTATAAATGGTTTTATAATCTCATTATTGATTTCAAGTTGATTTTTTTACATTTTTTGTTAAAACAGATTATAATTGAATGCTTACCTTGGGAAACGTGAAGCTAAAACCCTCTATTGACAAGAAAAGTCCATTTACTGTCGCTCATGCCTACAAAAGCTTTATTACTCGCTTTAAATGGTTTTGTAATCTCATTATCGATTTTAAATTGAATTGTTTTATGTTTTTATTTAAAACAGATTAAAATTGAATGTTTACCTCAGGAAACGTTAAGCTAAAACCCTCTATTAACAGGAAAAGTCCATTTATTGTCGCTCATGCCGTCAAAAGCCTTATTACTCGCTTTAAATGCTTTTATAATCTCATTATTGATTTCAAGTTGAATTTTTTACATTTTTCGTTAAAACAGATTATAATTGAATGCTTACCTTGGGAAACGTGAAGCTAAAACTCTTTATTGACAAGAAAAATCAATTTATTATCGCTCATGCCTTCAAAAGCTTTATTACTCGCCTTAAATGGTTTCATGATCTCATTATTGATTTTGAGTTGAATTTTTTTATATTTTTTTTAAAACAGATGAAAATTGAATGTTTACCTCGGGAAACGTGTGGCTAAAGCCTTCATTTGACATAAAAAAAGGATTTATAGTCACTCATGCCTTGAAAATCTTTATTACTCGCTTTCAATGGTTTTATAGTCTCATTATTGATTTCAAGTGGAATTTTTTTCATCTTTAGTTAAAACAGATTATAATTGAATGTTTACCTCGGGAAACGTTAAGCTAAAACCCTCTATTAATAGGAAAACTCCATTTATTGTCGCTCATGCCTTCAAAAGGCTTGTTACACGCTTTAAATGGTTTCCTAATCTCATTATTGATTTTGAGTTGAATTTTTTTACAGTTTTTTAAAATTAATTATAATTGAATGTTGACCTCGAGAAACATGCGGCTAAAGCCCACATTTGACATAAAAAGAGCATTTATAGTCACTCATGCCTTCAAAATCCTTATTACTCGCTTTCAATGGTTTTATAGTCTCATTATTTATTTCAAGTTGAATTGTTGTACATTTTTAGTTGAAACAGTTTAAAATTGAATGTTTACCTCAGGAAACGTTAGGCTAAAACCCTCTATTAACAGGAAAAATGCATTTTTTGTTGCTAATGCCTTCAAAAGCCATATAACTCGCTTTAAATGGTTTTATAATCTCATTATTGATTTCAAGTTGAATTTTTTACATTTTTTGTTAAAACAGATTATAATTGAAAGCTTACCTTGGGAAACGTGAAGCTAAAACCCTCTATTGACAAGAAAAGTTCATTTACTGTCGCTCATGCCTACAAAAGCCTTATTACTCGCTTTAAATAGTTTTATAATCTCATTATTGATTTTAAATTGAATTTTTTTCTATATTTATTTAATACAGACTAAAATTGAATGTTTACCTCAAGAAACGTTAAGCTAAAACCCTCTATTAACATGAAAAAGTTCATTTATTGTCGCTCATGCCTTCAAAAGCCTTATTACTCGCTTTAAATGCTTTTATAATCTCATTATTGATTTCAAGTTGAATTTTTTACATTTTTTGTGAAAACATATTATAATTGAATGCTTACCTTGGGAAACGTGAAGCTAAAACTCTCTATTGACAAGAAAAGTCCATTTACTGTTGCTCATGCCTACAAAAGCTTTATTACTCGCTTTAAATGGTTTTATAATCTCATTATTGATTTTAAATATAATTGTTTTATGTTTTTATTTAAAACAGATTAAAATTGAATGTTTACCTCAGGAAACGTTAAGCTAAAACCCTCTATTAACAGGAAAAGTCCATTTATTGTCGCTCATGCCGCCAAAAGCCTTATTACTCGCTTTAAATGGTTTTATAATCTCATTATTGATTTCAAGTTTAATTTTTTACATTTTTTGTGAAAACATATTATAATTGAATGCTTACCTTGGGAAACGTGAAGCTAAAACTCTCTATTGTCAAGAAAAGTCCATTTATTGTCGTTTATGCCTACAAAAGCTTTATTACACACTTTAAATGGTTTTATAATCTCATTATTGATTTTAAATTGAATTGTTTTATGTTTTTAGTTAAAACAGATTAAAATTGAATGTTTACCTCAGGAAACGTTAAGCTAAAACCCTCTATTAACAGGAAAAGTCCATTTATTGTCGCTCATGCCGTCAAAAGCCTTATTACTCGCTTTAAATGGTTTTATAATCTCATTATTGATTTCAAGTTGATTTTTTTACATTTTTTGTTAAAGCAGATTATAACTGAATGCTTACCTTGGGAAACGTGAAGCTAAAACCCTCTATTGATAAGAAAAGTCCATTTACTGTCGCTCATGCCTACAAAAGCTTTATTACTCGCTTTAAATGGTTTTGTAATCTCATTATCGATTTTAAATTGAATTGTTTTATGTTTTTATTTAAAACAGATTAAAATTGAATGTTTACCTCAGGAAACGTTAAGCTAAAACCCTCTATTAACAGGAAAAGTCCATTTATTGTCGCTCATGCCGTCAAAAGCCTTATTACTCGCTTTAAATGCTGTTATAATCTCATTATTGATTTCAAGTTGAATTTTTTACATTTTTCGTTAAAACAGATTATAATTGAATGCTTACCTTGGGAAACGTGAAGCTAAAACTCTTTATTGACAAGAAAAATCAATTTATTATCGCTCATGCCTTCAAAAGCTTTATTACTCGCCTTAAATGGTTTCATGATCTCATTATTGATTTTGAGTTGAATTTTTTTATATTTTTTTTAAAACTGATTATAATTGAATGTTTACCTCGGGAAACGTGTGGCTAAAGCCTTCATTTGACATAAAAAAAGGATTTATAGTCACTCATGCCTTGAAAATCTTTATTACTCGCTTTCAATGGTTTTATAGTCTCATTATTGATTTCAAGTGGAATTTTTTTCATCTTTAGTTAAAACAGATTATAATTGAATGTTTACCTCGGGAAACGTTAAGCTAAAACCCTCTATTAATAGGAAAACTCCATTTATTGTCGCTCATGCCTTCAAAAGGCTTGTTACACGCTTTAAATGGTTTCCTAATCTCATTATTGATTTTGAGTTGAATTTTTTTACAGTTTTTTAAAATTAATTATAATTGAATGTTGACCTCGAGAAACATGCGGCTAAAGCCCACATTTGACATAAAAAGAGCATTTATAGTCACTCATGCCTTCAAAATCCTTATTACTCGCTTTCAATGGTTTTATAGTCTCATTATTTATTTCAAGTTGAATTGTTGTACATTTTTAGTTGAAACAGTTTAAAATTGAATGTTTACCTCAGGAAACGTTAGGCTAAAACCCTCTATTAACAGGAAAAATGCATTTTTTGTTGCTAATGCCTTCAAAAGCCATATAACTCGCTTTAAATGGTTTTATAATCTCATTATTGATTTCAAGTTGAATTTTTTACATTTTTTGTTAAAACAGATTATAATTGAAAGCTTACCTTGGGAAACGTGAAGCTAAAACCCTCTATTGACAAGAAAAGTTCATTTACTGTCGCTCATGCCTACAAAAGCCTTATTACTCGCTTTAAATAGTTTTATAATCTCATTATTGATTTTAAATTGAATTTTTTTCTATATTTATTTAATACAGACTAAAATTGAATGTTTACCTCAAGAAACGTTAAGCTAAAACCCTCTATTAACATGAAAAAGTTCATTTATTGTCGCTCATGCCTTCAAAAGCCTTATTACTCGCTTTAAATGCTTTTATAATCTCATTATTGATTTCAAGTTGAATTTTTTACATTTTTTGTGAAAACATATTATAATTGAATGCTTACCTTGGGAAACGTGAAGCTAAAACTCTCTATTGACAAGAAAAGTCCATTTACTGTTGCTCATGCCTACAAAAGCTTTATTACTCGCTTTAAATGGTTTTATAATCTCATTATTGATTTTAAATATAATTGTTTTATGTTTTTATTTAAAACAGATTAAAATTGAATGTTTACCTCAGGAAACGTTAAGCTAAAACCCTCTATTAACAGGAAAAGTCCATTTATTGTCGCTCATGCCGCCAAAAGCCTTATTACTCGCTTTAAATGGTTTTATAATCTCATTATTGATTTCAAGTTTAATTTTTTACATTTTTTGTGAAAACATATTATAATTGAATGCTTACCTTGGGAAACGTGAAGCTAAAACTCTCTATTGTCAAGAAAAGTCCATTTATTGTCGTTTATGCCTACAAAAGCTTTATTACACACTTTAAATGGTTTTATAATCTCATTATTGATTTTAAATTGAATTGTTTTATGTTTTTAGTTAAAACAGATTAAAATTGAATGTTTACCTCAGGAAACGTTAAGCTAAAACCCTCTATTAACAGGAAAAGTCCATTTATTGTCGCTCATGCCGTCAAAAGCCTTATTACTCGCTTTAAATGGTTTTATAATCTCATTATTGATTTCAAGTTGATTTTTTTACATTTTTTGTTAAAGCAGATTATAACTGAATGCTTACCTTGGGAAACGTGAAGCTAAAACCCTCTATTGATAAGAAAAGTCCATTTACTGTCGCTCATGCCTACAAAAGCTTTATTACTCGCTTTAAATGGTTTTGTAATCTCATTATCGATTTTAAATTGAATTGTTTTATGTTTTTATTTAAAACAGATTAAAATTGAATGTTTACCTCAGGAAACGTTAAGCTAAAACCCTCTATTAACAGGAAAAGTCCATTTATTGTCGCTCATGCCGTCAAAAGCCTTATTACTCGCTTTAAATGCTGTTATAATCTCATTATTGATTTCAAGTTGAATTTTTTACATTTTTCGTTAAAACAGATTATAATTGAATGCTTACCTTGGGAAACGTGAAGCTAAAACTCTTTATTGACAAGAAAAATCAATTTATTATCGCTCATGCCTTCAAAAGCTTTATTACTCGCCTTAAATGGTTTCATGATCTCATTATTGATTTTGAGTTGAATTTTTTTATATTTTTTTTAAAACTGATTATAATTGAATGTTTACCTCGGGAAACGTGTGGCTAAAGCCTTCATTTGACATAAAAAAAGGATTTATAGTCACTCATGCCTTGAAAATCTTTATTACTCGCTTTCAATGGTTTTATAGTCTCATTATTGATTTCAAGTGGAATTTTTTTCATCTTTAGTTAAAACAGATTATAATTGAATGTTTACCTCGGGAAACGTTAAGCTAAAACCCTCTATTAATAGGAAAACTCCATTTATTGTCGCTCATGCCTTCAAAAGGCTTGTTACACGCTTTAAATGGTTTCCTAATCTCATTATTGATTTTGAGTTGAATTTTTTTACAGTTTTTTAAAATTAATTATAATTGAATGTTGACCTCGAGAAACATGCGGCTAAAGCCCACATTTGACATAAAAAGAGCATTTATAGTCACTCATGCCTTCAAAATCCTTATTACTCGCTTTCAATGGTTTTATAGTCTCATTATTTATTTCAAGTTGAATTGTTGTACATTTTTAGTTGAAACTGTTTAAAATTGAATGTTTACCTCAGGAAACGTTAGGCTAAAACCCTCTATTAACAGGAAAAATGCATTTTTTGTTGCTAATGCCTTCAAAAGCCATATAACTCGCTTTAAATGGTTTTATAATCTCATTATTGATTTCAAGTTGAATTTTTTACATTTTTTGTTAAAACAGATTATAATTGAAAGCTTACCTTGGGAAACGTGAAGCTAAAACCCTCTATTGACAAGAAAAGTCCATTTACTGTCGCTCATGCCTACAAAAGCCTTATTACTCGCTTTAAATAGTTTTATAATCTCATTATTGATTTTAAATTGAATTTTTTTCTATATTTATTTAATACAGACTAAAATTGAATGTTTACCTCAAGAAACGTTAAGCTAAAACCCTCTATTAACATGAAAAAGTTCATTTATTGTCGCTCATGCCTTCAAAAGCCTTATTACTCGCTTTAAATGCTTTTATAATCTCATTATTGATTTCAAGTTGAATTTTTTACATTTTTTGTGAAAACATATTATAATTGAATGCTTACCTTGGGAAACGTGAAGCTAAAACTCTCTATTGACAAGAAAAGTCCATTTACTGTTGCTCATGCCTACAAAAGCTTTATTACTCGCTTTAAATGGTTTTATAATCTCATTATTGATTTTAAATATAATTGTTTTATGTTTTTATTTAAAACAGATTAAAATTGAATGTTTACCTCAGGAAACGTTAAGCTAAAACCCTCTATTAACAGGAAAAGTCCATTTATTGTCGCTCATGCCGTCAAAAGCCTTATTACTCGCTTTCAATGGTTTTATAATCTCATTATTGATTTCAAGTTTAATTTTTTACATTTTTTGTGAAAACATATTATAATTGAATGCTTACCTTGGGAAACGTGAAGCTAAAACTCTCTATTGTCAAGAAAAGTCCATTTATTGTCGTTTATGCCTACAAAAGCTTTATTACACACTTTAAATGGTTTTATAATCTCATTATTGATTTTAAATTGAATTGTTTTATGTTTTTAGTTAAAACAGATTAAAATTGAATGTTTACCTCAGGAAACGTTAAGCTAAAACCCTCTATTAACAGGAAAAGTCCATTTATTGTCGCTCATGCCGTCAAAAGCCTTATTACTCGCTTTAAATGGTTTTATAATCTCATTATTGATTTCAAGTTGAATTTTTTACATTTTTTGTTAAAGCAGATTATAACTGAATGCTTACCTTGGGAAACGTGAAGCTAAAACCCTCTATTGACAAGAAAAGTCCATTTACTGTCGCTCATGCCTACAAAAGCTTTATTACTCGCTTTAAATGGTTTTGTAATCTCATTATCGATTTTAAATTGAATTGTTTTATGTTTTTATTTAAAACAGATGAAAATTGAATGTTTACCTCAGGAAACGTTAAGCTAAAACCCTCTATTAACAGGAAAAGTCCATTTATTGTCGCGCATGCCGTCAAAAGCCTTATTACACGCTTTAAATGGTTTTATAATCTCATTATTGATTTCAAGTTGATTTTTTTACATTTTTTGTTAAAACAGATTATAATTGAATGCTTACCTTGGGAAACGTGAAGCTAAAACCCTCTATTGACAAGAAAAGTCCATTTACTGTCGCTCATGCCTACAAAAGCTTTATTACTCGCTTTAAATGGTTTTGTAATCTCATTATCGATTTTAAATTGAATTGTTTTATGTTTTTATTTAAAACAGATGAAAATTGAATGTTTACCTCAGGAAACGTTAAGCTAAAACCCTCTATTAACATGAAAAAGTTCATTTATTGTCGCTCATGCCTTCAAAAGCCTTATTACTTGCTTTAAATGGTTTTATAATATCATTATTGACTTCAAGTTGAATTTTTTACATTTTTTGTTAAAACAGATTATAATTGAATGCTTACTTTGGGAAACGTGAAGCTAAAACTCTCTATTGACAAGAAAAGTCCAGTTATTATCGTTCATGCCTTCAAAAGCCTTATTACTCGCTTTAAATGGCTTTATAATCTCATTATTTATTTCAAGTTGACTTGTTTACATTTTTCGTTAAAACATATTATAATTGAATGCTTACCTTGGGAAACGTGAAGCTAAAACCCTCTATTGACAAGAAAAGTCCATTTACTGTGGCTCTTGCCTACAAAAGTCTTATTACTCGCTTTAAATGGTTTTATAATTTCATTATTGATTTTAGATTGAATTTTTTTATATTTTTATTTAAAACAGATTAAAATTAAATGTTAACCTCAGGAAACGTTAAGCTAAAACCCTCTATTAACAGGAAAAGTCAATTTATTGTCGCTCATGCCTTCAAAAGCCTTATTATTCGCTTTAAATGGTTTTATAATCTCAGTATTGATTTCAAGTTGAATTTTTTACATTTTTTTGTTAAAATAGATTATAATTGAATGCTTACCTTAGGAAACGTGAAGCTAAAACTCTTTATTAATAGGAAAAGTCCATTTATTGTCGCTCATGCCTTCAAAAGGCTTATTACATGCTTTAAATGGTTTCCTAATCTCATTATTGATTTTGAGTTGAATTTTTTTACATTTTTTTAAAACTAATTATAATTGAATGTTGACCTCAAGAAACGTGGGGCTAAAGCCCTCATTTGACATAAAAAGAGCATTTATAGTCACTCATGCCTTAAAAATCCTTATTACTCGCTTTCAATGGTTTTATAGTCTCATTATTTATTTCAAGTTGAATTTTTTTACATTTTTAGTTGAAACAGTTTAAAATTGAATGTTTACCTCAGGAAACTTTAGGCTAAAACCCTCTATTAACAGGAAAATTGCATTTATTGTCACTCATGCCTTCAAAAGCCTTATTACTCGCTTTAAATGGTTTTATAATCTCATTATTGATTTCAAGTTGAATTTTTTACATTTTTTGATAAAGCAGATTATAACTGAATGCTTACCTTGGGGAACGTTAAGCTAAAACCCTCTATTGACAAGAAAAGTCCATTTACTGTCTCTCATGCCTACAAAAGCTTTATTACTTGCTTTAAATGGTTTTGTAATCTCATTATCGATTTTAAATTGAATTATTTTATGTTTTTATTTAAAACAGATTAAAATTGAATGTTTACCTCAGGAAACGTTAAGCTAAAACCCTCTATTAACAGGAAAAGTCCATTTATTGTCGCTCATGCCGTCAAAAGCCTTATTACACGCTTTAAATGGCTTTATAATCTCATTATTGATTTCAAGTTGAATTTTTTACATTTTTTGTTAAAACAGATTATAATTGAATGCTTACCTTGGGAAACGTGAAGCTAAAACCCTCTATTGACAAGAAAAGTCCATTTACTGTCGCTCATGCCTACAAAAGCTTTATTACTCGCTTTAAATGGTTTTATAATCTCATTATTGATTTTAAATTGAATTGTTTTATGTTTTTATTTAAAACTGATTAAAATTGAATGTTTACCTCAGGAAACGTTAAGCTAAAACCCTCTATTAACAGGAAAAGTCCATTTATTGTCGCTCATGCCGTCAAAAGCCTTATTACACGCTTTAAATGGCTTTATAATCTCATTATTGATTTCAAGTTGAATTTTTTACATTTTTTGTTAAAACAGATTATAATTGAATGCTTACCTTGGGAAACGTGAAGCTAAAACCCTCTATTGACAAGAAAAGTCCATTTACTGTCGCTCATGCCTACAAAAGCTTTATTACTCGCTTTAAATGGTTTTATAATCTCATTATTGATTTTAAATTGAATTGTTTTATGTTTTTATTTAAAACTGATTAAAATTGAATGTTTACCTCAGGAAACGTTAAGCTAAAACCCTCTATTAATAGGAAAAGTCCATTTATTGTCGCTCATGCCGTCAAAAGCCTTATTACTCGCTTTAAATGCTTTTATAATCTCATTATTGATTTCAAGTTGAATTTTTTACTTTTTTCATTAAAACAGATTATAATTGAATGCTTACCTTGGGAAACGTGAAGCTAAAACTCTTTATTGACAAGAAAAATCAATTTATTATCGCTCATGCCTTCAAAAGCCTTATTACTCGCCTTAAATGGTTTCATGATCTCATTATTGATTTTGAGTTGAATTTTTTTATATTTTTTTAAAAACTGATTATAATTGAATGTTTACCTCGGGAAACGTGTGGCTAAAGCCTTCATTTGACATAAAAAATGGATTTATCGTCACTCATGCCTTCAAAATCTTTGTTACTCGCTTTCAATGATTTTATAGTCTCATTATTGATTTCAAGTGGAATTTTTTTCATCTTTAGTTAAAACAGATTATAATTGAATGTTTACCTTGGGAAACGTTAAGCTAAAACCCTCTATTAATAGGAAAACTCCATTTATTGTCGCTCATGCCTTCAAAAGGCTTATTACACGCTTTAAATGGTTTCCTAATCTCATTATTGATTTTGAGTTGAATTTTTTTACATTTTTTTAAAATTAATTATAATTGAATGTTGACCTCAAGAAACATGCGGCTAAAGCCCACATTTGACATAAAAAGAGCATTTATAGTCACTTATGCCTTCAAAATCCTTATTACTCGCTTTCAATGGTTTTATAGTCTCATTATTTATTTCAAGTTGAATTTTTTTACATTTTTAGTTGAAACAGTTTAAAATTGAATGTTTACCTCAGGAAACTTTAGGCTAAAACCCTCTATTAACAAGAAAAATGCATTTATTGTCGCTCATGCTTTCAAAAGCCTTATTACGCGCTTTAAATGGTTTTACAATCTCATTATTGATTTCAAGTTGAATTTTTTACATTTTTTGTTAAAACAGATTATAGTTGAATGCTTACCTTGGGAAACGTGAAGCTAAAACCCTCTATTGACAAGAAAAGTCCATTTATTGTCGTTCATGCCTACAAAAGCTTTATTACTCACTTTAAATGGTTTTATAATCTCATTATTGATTTTAAATTGAATTGTTTTATGTTTTTATTTAAAACAGATTAAAATTGAATGTTTACCTCAGGAAACTTTAAGCTAAAACCCTCTATTAACAGGAAAAGTCCATTTATTGTCGCTCATGCTGTCAAAAGCCTTATTACTCGCTTTAAATGGTTTTATAATCTCATTATTGATTTCAAGTTGATTTTTTTACATTTTTTGTGAAAACATATTATAATTGAATGCTTACCTTGGGAAACGTGAAGCTAAAACTCTCTATTGACAAGAAAAGTCCATTTACTGTTGCTCATGACTACAAAAGCTTTATTACTCGCTTTAAATGGTTTTATAATCTCATTATTGATTTTAAATATAATTGTTTTATGTTTTTATTTAAAACAGATTAAAATTGAATGTTTACCTCAGGAAACGTTAAGATAAAACCCTCTATTAACAGGAAAAATCCATTTATTGTCGCTCATGCAGTCAAAAGCCTTATTACTCGCTTGAAATGGTTTTATAATCTCATTATTGATTTCAAGTTGAATTTTTTACATTTTTTGTTAAAACAGATTATAATTGAATGCTTACCTTGGGAAACGTGAAGTTAAAACCCTCTATTGACAAGAAAAGTCCATTTACTGTCGCTCATGCCTACGAAAGCTTTATTACTCGTTTTAAATGGTTTTATAATCTCATTATTGATTTTAAATTGAATTGTTTTATGTTTTTATTTAAAACAGATTAAAATTGAATGTTTACCTCAGGAAACGTTAAGCTAAAACCCTCTATTAACAGGAAAAGTCCATTTATTGTCGCTCATGCCGTCAAAAGCCTTATTACTCGCTTTAAATGGTTTTATAATCTCATTATTGATTTCAAGTTTAATTTTTTACATTTTTTGTTATAACAGATTATAATTGAATGCTTACCTTGGGAAACGTGAAGCCAAATCTCTTTATTGACAAGAAAAGTCCATTTATTATCGCTCATGCCTTTAAAAGCCTTATTACTCGCTTTAAATGGTTTCATGATCTCATTATTGATTTTAGGCTGAATTTTTTTATATTTCTTTTAAAACTGATTATAATTAATTGTTTATCTCGGGAAACGTGTGGCTAAAGCCTTCATTTGATATAAAAAAAGGATTTATAGTCAGTTATGCCTTCAAAATCTTTATTACTCGCTTTCAATGGTTTTATTATCTCATTATTGATTTCAAGTGGAATTTTTTTACATCTTTAGTTAAAACAGATTATAATTGAATGTTTACCTCGGGAAACGTTAAGCTAAAACCCTCTATTAATAGGAAAACTCCATTTATTGTCGCTCATGCCTTCAAAAGGCTTATTACACGCTTTAAATGGTTTCCTAATCTCATTATTGATTTATAGTTGAATTTTTTTACATTTTTTTTAAAACTAATTATAATTGAATGTTAACCTCGAGAAACGTGGGGCTGAAGCCCTCATTTGACATAAAAACAGCATTTATAGTCACTCATGCCTTCAAAATCCTTATTACACGCTTTCAATGGTTTTATAGTCTCATTATTTATTTCAAGTTGAATTTTTTTACATTTTTAGTTGAAACAGCATAAAATTGAATGTTTACCGCAGGAAACGTTAGGCTAAAACCCTCTATTAACAGGAAAAATACATTTATTGTCGCTCATGTCTTCAAAAGCCTTATTACTCGCTTGAAATGGTTTTATAATCTCATTATTGATTTCAAGTTGAATTTTTTATATTTTTTGTTAAAGCAGATTATAACTGAATGCTTACCTTGGGAAACGTGAAGCTAAAACCCTCTATTGACAAGAAAAGTCCATTTACTGTCGCTCATGCCTACAAAAGCTTTATTACTTGCTTTAAATGGTTTTGTAATCTCATTATCGATTTTAAATTGAATTGTTTTATGTTTTTATTTAAAACAGATTAAAATTGAATGTTTACCTCAGGAAACGTTAGGCTAAAACCCTCTATTAACAGGAAAAATGTATTTATTGTCGCTCATGTCTTCAAAAGCCTTATTACTCGCTTTAAATGGTTTTATAATCTCATTATTGATTTCAAGTTTAATTTTTTACATTTTTTGTTAAAACAGATAATAGTTGAATGCTTACCTTGGGAAACGTGAAGCTAAAACCCTCTATTGACAAGAAAAGTCCATTTATTGTCGCTCATGCCGTCAAAAGCCTTACTACTCACTTTAAATGGTTTTATAATCTCATTATTGATTTCAAGTTGAATTTTTTACATTTTTTGTTAAAACATATTATAATGGAATGCTTACCTTGGGAAACGTGAAGCAAAAACCCTCTATTGACGAGAAAAGTCCATTTACTGTCGCTGATGCGTACAAAAGCCTTATTACTCACTTTAAATGGTTTTATAATCTCATTATTCATTTTAAATTTTTTTATATTTTTATTTAAAACAGATTAAAATTGAATATTTACCTTAGGAAACGTTAGGCTAAAACCCTCTATTAACAGGGAAAATGCATTTATTGTCGCTCATGTCTTCAAAAGCCTTATTACTCGATTTAAATGGTTTTATAATCACATTATTGATTTCAAGTTGAATTTTTTACATTTTTTGTTAAAACAGATTATAATTGAATGCTTACCTTGGGAAACGTGAAGCTAAAACCCTCTATTGACAAGAAAAGTCCATTTACTGTCGCTCATGCCTACAAAAGCCTTATTACTCGTTTAAATGGTTTTATCATCTCTTTATTGATTTTAAATTGAATTTTTTTCTATTTTTATTTAAAACAGATTAAAATTGAATGTTTACCTCAGGAAACGTTAAGCTAAAACCCTCTATTAACAGGAAAAGTCCATTTATTGTCGCTCATGGCTTCAAAAGCCTTATTACTCGCTTTAAATGGTTTTATAATCTCATTATTGATTTCAAGTTGAATTTTTTACATTTGTTGTTAAAACAGATTATAATTGAATGCTTACCTTGGGAAACGTGAAGCTAAAACTCTCTATTGACAAGAAAAGTCCATTTATTATCGCTCATGCCTTCAAAAGCCTTATTACTCGCTTTAAATGGTTTTATAATCTCATTATTGATTTCAAGTTGAATTTTTTACATTTTTCATTACAACAGATTATAATTGAATGCTTACCTTGGGAAACGTGAAGCTAAAACCCTCTATTGACAAGAAAAGTCCATTTACTGTCGCTCTTGCCTACAAAAGTCTTATTACTCGCTTTAAATGGTTTTATAATCTCATTATTGATTTTAGATTGAATTTTTTTATATTTTCATTTAAAACAGATTAAAATTGAATGTTAACCTCAGGAAACGTTAAGCTAAAACCCTCTATTAACAAGAAAAGTCCATTTATTGTCGTTCATGCCTTCAAAAGCCTTTTTATTCGCTTTAAATGGTTTTATAATCTCAGTATTGATTTCAAGTTGAATTTTTTACATTTTTTTGTTAAAACAGATTATAATTGAATGCTTACCTTGGGAAACGTGAAGCTAAAACTCTCTATTAATAGGAAAAGTCCATTTATTGTCGCTCATGCCTTCAAAAGGCTTATTACAGGCTTTAAATGGTTTCCTAATCTCATTATTGATTTTGAGTTGAATTTTTTTACATTTTTTTTAAAACTAATTATAATTGAATGTTGACCTCGAGAAAAGTGGGGCTAAAGCCCTCATTTGACATAAAAAGAGCATTTATAGTCACTCATTCCTTCAAAATCTTTATTACTCGCTTTCAATGGTTTTATAATCTCGTTATTTATTTCAAGTTGAATTTTTTTACATTTTTAGTTGAAACAGTTTAAAATTGAATGTTTACCTCAGGAAACTTTAGGCTAAAACCCTCTATTAACAGGAAAAATGCATTTATTGTCGCTCATGCCTTCAAAAGGCTTATTACATGCTTTAAATGGTTTCCTAATCTCATTATTGATTTTGAGTTGAATTTTTTTACATTTTTTTAAAATTAATTATAATTGAATGTTGACCTCGAGAAACATGCGGCTAAAGGCCACATTTGACATAAAAAGAGCATTTATAGTCACTTATGCCTTCAAAATCCTTATTACTCGCTTTCAATGGTTTTATAGTCTCCTTATTTATTTCAAGTTGAATTTTTTTACATTTTTAGTTGAAACAGTTTAAAATTGATTGTTTACCTCAGGAAACTTTAGGCTAAAACCCTCTATTAACAGGAAAATGCATTTATTGTCGCTCATGCCTTCAAAAGCCTTATTACGCGCTTTAAATGGTTTTATAATCTCATTATTGATTTCAAGTTGAATTTTTTACATTTTTTGTTAAAACAGATTATAGTTGAATGCTTACCTTGGGAAACGTGAAGCTAAAACCCTCTATTGACAAGAAAAGTCCATTTATTGTAGTTCATGCCTACAAAAGCTTTATTACTCACTTTAAATGGTTTTATAATCTCATTATTGATTTTAAATTGAATTGTTTTATGTTTTTATTTAAAACAGATTAAAATTGAATGTTTACCTCAGGAAACGTTAAGCTAAAACCCTCTATTAACAGGAAAAGTCCATTTATTGTCGCTCATGCCTACAAAAGCTTTATTACTCGCTTTAAATGGTTTTATAATCTCATTATTGATTTTAAATTGAATTGTTTTATGTTTTTTTTTTAAAACAGATTAAAATTGAATGTTTACCTCAGGAAACATTAAGCTAAAACCCTCTATTAACAGGAAAAGTCCATTTATTGTCGCACATGCCGTCAAAAGCCTTATTACTCGCTTTAAATGGTTTTATAATCTCATTATTGATTTCAAGTTGAATTTTTTACATTTTTCGTTAAAACAGATTATAATTGAATGCTTACCTTGGGAAACGTGAAGCTAAAACTCTTTATTGACAAGAAAAATCAATTTATTATCGCTCATGCCTTCAAAAGCCTTATTACTCGCCTTAAATAGTTTCATGATCTCATTATTGATTTTGAGTTGAATTTTTTTTTATTTTTTTTAAAACTGATTATAATTAAATGTTTACCTCGGGAAACGTGTTGCTAAAGCCTTCATTTGACATAAAAAATGGATTTATAGTCACTCATGCCTTCAAAATCATTATTACTCGCTTTCAATGGTTTTATAGTCTCATTATTGATTTCAAGTGGAATTTTTTTCATCTTTAGTTAAAACAGATTATAATTGAATGTTTACCTCAGGAAACGTTAAGCTAAAACCCTCTATTAATAGGAAAACTCCATTTATTGTCGCTCATGCCTTCAAAAGGCTTGTTACACGCTTTAAATGGTTTCCTAATCTCATTATTGATTTTGAGTTCAATTTTTTTACGTTTTTTTAAAATTAATTATAATTGAATGTTGACCTCGAGAAACATGCGGCTAAAGCCCACATTTGACATAAAAAGAGCATTTATAGTCACTTATGCCTTCAAAATCCTTATTACTCGCTTTCAATGGTTTTATAGTCTCATTATTTATTTCAAGTTGAATTTTTTTACATTTTTAGTTGAAACAGTTTAAAATTGAATGTTTACCTCAGGAAAGGTTAGGCTAAAACCCTCTATTAACAGGAAAAATGCATTTATTGTTGCTAATGCCTTCAAAAGCCATATTACTCGCTTTAAATGGTTTTATAATCTCATTATTGATTTCAAGTTGAATTTTTTACATTTTTTGTTAAAACAGATTATAATTGAATGCTTACCTTGGGAAACGTGAAGCTAAAACCCTATATTGACAAGAAAAGTCCATTTATTGTCGTTCATGCCTACAAAAGCTTTATTACTCACTTTAAATTGTTTTATAATCTCATTATTGATTTTAAATTGAATTGTTTTATGTTTTTATTTAAAACAGATTATAATTGATTGTTTACCTCAGGAAACGTTAAGCTAAAACCCTCTATTAATAGGAAAACTCCATTTATTGTCGCTCATGCCTTCAAAAGGCTTGTTACACGCTTTAAATGGTTTCCTAATCTCATTATTGATTTTGAGTTCAATTTTTTTACATTTTTTTAAAATTAATTATAATTGAATGTTGACCTCGAGAAACATGCGGCTAAAGCCCACATTTGACATAAAAAGAGCATTTATAGTCACTTATGCCTTCAAAATCCTTATTACTCGCTTTCAATGGTTTTATAGTCTCATTATTTATTTCAAGTTGAATTTTTTTACATTTTTAGTTGAAACAGTTTAAAATTGAATGTTTACCTCAGGAAACTTTAGGCTAAAACCCTCTATTAACAGGAAAAATGCATTTATTGTCGCTCATGCCTTCAAAAGCCTTATTACGCGCTTTAAATGGTTTTATAATCTCATTATTGATTTCAAGTTGAATTTTTTACATTTTTCGTTAAAACAGATTATAGTTGAATGCTTACCTTGGGAAACGTGAAGCTAAAACCCTCTATTGACAAGAAAAGTCCATTTATTGTCGTTCATGCCTACAAAATCTTTATTACTCACTTTAAATTATTTTATAATCTCATTGTTGATTTTAAATTGAATTGTTTTATGTTTTTATTTAAAACAGATTAAAATTGAATGTTTACCTCAGGAAACGTTAAGCTAAAACCCTCTATTAACAGGAAAAGTCCATTTATTGTCGCTCATGCCGTCAAAAGCCTTATTACTCGCTTTAAATGCTTTTATAATCTCATTATTGATTTCAAGTTGAATTTTTTACATTTTTTGTGAAAACATATTATAATTGAATGCTTACCTTGGGAAACGTGAAGCTAAAACTCTCTATTGACAAGAAAAGTCCATTTACTGTTGCTCATGCCTACAAAAGCTTTATTACTCGCTTTAAATGGTTTTATAATCTCATTATTGATTTTAAATATAATTGTTTTATGTTTTTATTTAAAACAGATTAAAATTGAATGTTTACCTCAGGAAACGTTAAGCTAAAACCCTCTATTAACAGGAAAAGTCCATTTATTGTCGCTCATGCCGCCAAAAGCCTTATTACTCGCTTTAAATGGTTTTATAATCTCATTATTGATTTCAAGTTTAATTTTTTACATTTTTTGTGAGAACATATTATAATTGAATGCTTACCTTGGGAAACGTGAAGCTAAAACTCTCTATTGTCAAGAAAAGTCCATTTATTGTCGTTTATGCCTACAAAAGCTTTATTACTCACTGTAAATGGTTTTATAATCTCATTATTGATTTTAAATTGAATTGTTTTATGTTTTTATTTAAAACAGATTAAAATTGAATGTTTACCTCAGGAAACTTTAGGCTAAAACCCTCTATTAACAGGAAAAATGCATTTATTGTCGCTCATGCGTTCAAAAGCCTTATTACGCGTTTTAAATGGTTTTATAATCTCATTATTGATTTCAAGTTGAATTTTTTACATTTTTTGTTAAAACAGATTATAGTTGAATGCTTACCTTGGGAAACGTGAAGCTAAAACCCTCTATTGACAATAAAAGTCTATTTATTGTCGTTCATGCCTACAAAAGCTTTATTACTCACTTTAAATGGTTTTATAATCTCATTATTGATTTTAAATTGAATTGTTTTATGTTTTTATTTAAAACAGATTAAAATTGAATGTTTACCTCAGGAAACGTTAAGCTAAAACCCTCTATTAACAGGAAAAGTCCATTTATTGTCGCTCATGCCGTCAAAAGCCTTATTACTCGCTTTAAATGGTTTTATAATCTCATTATTGATTTCAAGTTGAATTTTTTACATTTTTTGTGAAAACATATTATAATTGAATGCTTACCTTGGGAAACGTGAAGCTAAAACTCTCTATTGACAAGAAAAGTCCATTTACTGTTGCTCATGCCTACAAAAGCTTTATTACTCGCTTTAAATGGTTTTATAATCTCATTATCGATTTTAAATATAATTGTTTTATGTTTTTATTCAAAACAGATTAAAATTGAATGTTTACCTTAGGAAACGTTAAGCTAAAACCCTCTATTAACCGGAAAAGTCCATTTATTGTCGCTCATGCCGTCAAAAGCCTTATTACTCGCTTTAAATGGTTTTATAATCTCATTATTGATTTCAAGTTGAATTTTTTACATTTTTTGTTAAAGCAGATTATAACTGAATGGTTACCTTGGGAAACGTGAAGCTAAAACCCTCTATTGACAAGAAAAGTCCATTTACTGTCGCTCATGCCTACAAAAGCTTTATTACTCGCTTTAAATGGTTTTGTAATCTCATTATCGATTTTAAATTGAATTGTTTTATGTTTTTATTTAAAACAGATTAAAATTAAATGTTTACCTCAGGAAATGTTAAGCTAAAACCCTCTATTAATAGGAAAAGTCCATTTATTGTCGCTCATGCCGTCAAAAGCCTTATTACACGCTTTAGATGGTTTTATAATCTCATTATTGATTTCAAGTTGAATTTTTTACATTTTTTATTAAAACATATTATAATTGAATGCTTACCTTGGGAAACGTGAAGCTAAAACCCTCTATTGACAAGAAAAGTCCATTTACTGTCGCTCATGCCTACAAAAGTTTTATTACTCGCTTTAAATGGTTTTATAATCTCATTATTGATTTTAAATTGAATTGTTTTATGTTTTTATTTAAAACAAATTAAAATTGAATGTTTACCTCAGGAAACGTTAAGCTAAAACCCTCTATTAATAGGAAAAGTCCATTTATTGTCCCTCATGCCGTCAAAAGCCTTATTACTGACTTTAAATGCTTTTATAATCTCATTATTGAGTTCAAGTTGAATTTTTTACATTTTTCGTTAAAACAGATTATAATTGATTGCTTACCTTCGGAAACGTGAAGCTAAAACTCTTTATTGACAAGAAAAGTCCATTTATTATCGCTCATGCCTTCAAAAGCCTTATTACTCGCTTTAAATGGTTTCATGATCTCATTATTAATTTTGAGTTGAATTGTTTTATATTTTTTTTTAAAACTGATTATAATTGAATGTTTACCTCGGGAAACGTGTGGCTAAAGCCTTCATTTGACATAAAAAAAGGATTTATAGTCATTCATGCCTTCAAAATCTTTATTACTCGCTTTCAATGGTTTTATAGTCTCATTATTGATTTCAAGTGGAATTTTTTTACATCTTTAGTTAAAAAAGATTATAATTGAATGTTTACCTTGGGAAACGTTAAGCTAAAACCCTCTATTAATAGGAAAACTCTATTTATTATCGCTCATGCCTTCAAAAGGCTTATTACACGCTTTAAATGGTTTCCTAATCTCATTATTGATTTTGAGTTGAATATTTTTACATTTTTTTAAAACTAATTATAATTGAATGTTGACCTCGAGAAACGTGGGGCTAAAGCCCTCATTTGACATAAAAATAGCATTTATAGTCACTCATGCCTTCGAAATCCTTATTACTCGCTTTCAATGGTTTTATAGTCTCATTATTTATTTCAAGTTGAATTTTTTTACATTTTTAGTTGAAACAGTTTAAAATTGAATGTTTACCTCAGGAAACTTTAGGCTAAAACCCTCTATTAACAATAAAAGTCCATTTATTGTAGCTCATGCCGTCAAAAGCCTTATTACTCGCTTTAAATGGTTTTATAATCTCATTATTGATTTCAAGTTGAATTTTTTACATTTTTTGTGAAAACATATTATAATTGAATGCTTACCTTGGGAAACGTGAAGCTAAAACTCTCTATTGACAAGAAAAGTCAATTTATTGTTGCTCATGCCTACAAAAGCTTTATTACTCGCTTTAAATGGTTTTATAATCTCATTATTGATTTTCAATATAATTGTTTTATGTTTTTATTTAAAACAGATTAAAATTGAATGTTTACCTCAGGAAACGTTAAGCTAAAACCCTCTATTAACAGGAAAAGTCCATTTATTGTCGCTCATGCCGTCAAAAGCCTTATTACTCGCTTTAAATGGTTTTATAATCTCATTATTGATTTCAAGTTGAATTTTTTACTTTTTTTGTTAAAGCAGATTATAACTGAATGCTTACCTTGGGAAACGTGAAGCTAAAACCCTCTATTGACAAGAAAAGTCCATTTACTGTCGCTCATGCCTACCAAAGCTTTATTACTCGCTTTAAATGGTTTTGTAATCTCATTATCGATTTTAAATTGAATTGTTTTATGTTTTTATTTAAAACAGATTAAAATTAAATGTTTACCTCAGGAAATGTTAAGCTAAAACCCTCTATTAACAGGAAAAGTCCATTTATTGTCGCTCATGCCGTCAAAAGCCTTATTACACGCTTTAAATGGTTTTATAATCTCATTATTGATTTCAAGTTGAAATTTTTACATTTTTTGTTAAAACAGATTATAATTGAATGCTTACCTTGGGAAACGTGAAGCTAAAACCCTCTATTGACAAGAAAAGTCCATTTACTGTCGCTCATGCCTACAAAAGCTTTATTACTCGCTTTAAATGGTTTTATAATCTCATTATTGATTTTCAATTGAATTGTTTTATGTTTTTATTTAAAAAAGATTAAAATTGAATGTTTACCTCAGGAAACGTTAAGCTAAAACCCTCTATTAACAGGAAAAGTCCATTTATTGTCGCTCATGCCGTCAAAAGCCTTATTACTCGCTTTAAATGCTTTTATAATCTCAGTATTGATTTCAAGTTGAATTTTTTACATTTTTCGTTAAAACAGATTATAATTGAATGCTTACCTTGGGAAACGTGAAGCTAAAACTCTTTATTGACAAGAAAAATCAATTTATTATCGCTCATGCCTTCAAAAGCCTTATTACTCGCCTTAAATGGTTTCATAATCTCATTATTGATTTTGAGTTGAATTTTTTTATATTTTTTTTAAAACTGATTATAGTTGAATGTTTACCTCGGGAAACGTGTGGCTAAAGCCTTCATTTGACATAAAAAATGGATTTATAGTCACTCATGCCTTCAAAATCTTTATTACTCGCTTTCAATGGTTTTATTGTCTCATTATTGATTTCAAGTGGAATCTTTTTCATCTTTAGTTAAAACAGATTATAATTGAATGTTTACCTCGGGAAACGTTAAGCTAAAACCCTCTATTAATAGGAAAACTCCATTTATTGTCGCTCATGCCTTCAAAAGGCTTGTTACACGCTTTAAATGGTTTCTTAATCTCATTGTTGATTTTGAGTTGAATTTTTTTACATTTTTTTAAAATTAATTATAATTGAATGTTGACCTCGAGAAACATACGGCTAAAGCCCACATTTGACATAAAAAGAGCATTTATAGTCACTTATGCCTTCAAAATCCTTATTACTCGCTTTCAATGGTTTTATAGTCTCATTATTTATTTCAAGTTGAATTTTTTTACATTTTTAGTTGAAACAGTTTAAAATTGAATGTTTACCTCAGGAAACTTTAGGCTAAAACCCTCTATTAACAGGAAATATGCATTTATTATCGCTCATGCCTTCAAAAGCCTTATTACGCGCTTTAAATGGTTTTATAATCTCATTATTGATTTCAAGTTGAATTTTTTACATTTTTTGTTAAAACAGATTATAGTTGAATGCTTACCTTGGGAAACGTGAAGTTAAAACCCTCTATTGACAAGAAAAGTCCATTTATTGTCGTTCATGCCTACAAAAGCTTTATTACTCACTTTAAATGGTTTTATAATCTCATTATTGATTTTAAATTGAATTGTTTTATGTTTTTATTTAAAACAGATTAAAATTGAATGTTTACCTCAGGAAACGTTAAGCTAAAACCCTCTATTAACAGGAAAAGTCCATTTATTGTCGCTCATGCCTACAAAAGCTTTATTACTCGCTTTAAATGGTTTTATAATCTCATTATTGATTTTAAATTGAATTGTTTTATGTTTTTTTTTAAAACAGATTAAAATTGAATGTTTACCTCAGGAAACGTTAAGCTAAAACCCTCTATTAACAGGAAAAGTCCATTTATTGTCGCTCATGCCGTCAAAAGCCTTATTACTCGCTTTAAATGGTTTTATAATCTCATTATTGATTTCAAGTTGAATTTTTTACATTTTTCGTTAAAACAGATTATAATTGAATGCTTACCTTGGGAAACGTGAAGCTAAAACTCTTTATTGACAAGAAAAATCAATTTATTATCGCTCATGCCTTCAAAAGCCTTATTACTCGCCTTAAATAGTTTCATGATCTCATTATTGATTTTGAGTTGAATTTTTTTTTATTTTTTTTAAAACTGATTATAATTGAATGTTTACCTCGGGAAACGTGTTGCTAAAGCCTTCATTTGACATAAAAAATGGATTTATAGTCACTCATGCCTTCAAAATCATTATTACTCGCTTTCAATGGTTTTATAGTCTCATTATTGATTTCAAGTGGAATTTTTTTCATCTTTAGTTAAAATAGATTATAATTGAATGTTTACCTCAGGAAACGTTAAGCTAAAACCCTCTATTAATAGGAAAACTCCATTTATTGTCGCTCATGCCTTCAAAAGGCTTGTTACACGCTTTAAATGGTTTCCTAATCTCATTATTGATTTTGAGTTGAATTTTTTTACATTTTTTTAAAATTAATTATAATTGAATGTTGACCTCGAGAAACATGCGGCTAAAGCCCACATTTGACATAAAAAGAGCATTTATAGTCACTTATGCCTTCAAAATCCTTATTACTCGCTTTCAATGGTTTTATAGTCTCCTTATTTATTTCAAGTTGAATTTTTTTACATTTTTAGTTGAAACAGTTTAAAATTGAATGTTTACCTCAGGAAACTTTAGGCTAAAACCCTCTATTAACAGGAAAATGCATTTATTGTCGCTCATGCCTTCAAAAGCCTTATTACGCGCTTTAAATGGTTTTATAATCTCATTATTGATTTCAACTTGAATTTTTTACATTTTTTGTTAAAACAGATTATAGTTGAATGCTTACCTTGGGAAACGTGAAGCTAAAACCCTCTATTGACAAGAAAAGTCCATTTATTGTCGTTCATGCCTACAAAATCTTTATTACTCACTTTAAATTATTTTATAATCTCATTATTGATTTTAAATTGAATTGTTTTATGTTTTTATTTAAAACAGATTAAAATTGAATGTTTACCTCAGGAAACGTTAAGCTAAAACCCTCTATTAACAGGAAAAGTCCATTTATTGTCGCTCATGCCGTCAAAAGCCTTATTACTCGCTTTAAATGCTTTTATAATCTCATTATTGATTTCAAGTTGAATTTTCTACATTTTTTGTGAAAACATATTATAATTGAATGCTTACCTTGGGAAACGTGAAGTTAAAACTCTTTATTGACAAGAAAAATCAATTTATTATCGCTCATGCCTTCAAAAGCCTTATTACTCGCCTTAAATGGTTTCATGATCTCATTATTGATTTTGAGTTGAATTTTTTTATATTTTTTTTAAAACTGATTATAATTGAATGTTTACCTCGGGAAACGTGTGGCTAAAGCCTTCATTTGACATAAAAAATGGATTTATAGTCACTCATGCCTTCAAAATCTTTATTACTCGCTTTCAATGGTTTTATAGTCTCATTATTGATTTCAAGTGGAATTTTTTTCATCTTTAGTCAAAACAGATTATAATTGAATGTTTACCTCGGGAAACGTTAAGCTAAAACCCTCTATTAATAGGAAAACTCCATTTATTGTCGCTCATGCCTTCAAAAGGCTTGTTACACGCTTTAAATGGTTTCCTAACCTCATTATTGATTTTGAGTTGAATTGTTTTAGATTTTTTTAAAATTAATTATAATTGAATGTTGACCTCGAGAAACATGCGGCTAAAGCCCACATTTGACATAAAAAGAGCATTTATAGTCACTTATGCCTTCAAAATCCTTATTACTCACTTTCAATGGTTTTATAGTCTCATTATTTATTTCAAGTTGAATTTTTTTCCATTTTTAGTTGAAACAGTTTAAAATTGAATGTTTACCTCAGGAAACTTTAGGCTAAAACCCTCTATTAACAGGAAAAATGCATTTATTGTCGCTCATGCGTTCAAAAGCCTTATTACGCGTTTTAAATGGTTTTATAATCTCATTATTGATTTCAAGTTGAATTTTTTATATTTTTTGTTAAAACAGATTATAGTTGAATGCTTACCTTGGGAAACGTGAAGCTAAAACCCTCTATTGACAATAAAAGTCTATTTATTGTCGTTCATGCCTACAAAAGCTTTATTACTCACTTTAAATGGTTTTATAATCTCATTATTGATTTTAAATTGAATTGTTTTATGTTTTTATTTAAAACAGATTAAAATTGAATGTTTACCTCAGGAAACGTTAAGCTAAAACCCTCTATTAACAGGAAAAGTCCATTTATTGTCTCTCATGCCGTCAAAAGCCTTATTACTCGCTTTAAATGGTTTTATAATCTCATTATTGATTTCAAGTTGAATTTTTTACATTTTTTGTGAAAACATATTATAATTGAATGCTTACCTTGGGAAACGTGAAGCTAAAACTCTCTATTGACAAGAAAAGTCCATTTACTGTTGCTCATGCCTACAAAAGCTTTATTACTCGCTTTAAATGGTTTTATAATCTCATTATTGATTTTAAATATAATTGTTTTATGTTTTTATTCAAAACAGATTAAAATTGAATGTTTACCTTAGGAAACGTTAAGCTAAAACCCTCTATTAACCGAAAAAGTCCATTTATTGTCGCTCATGCCGTCAAAAGCCTTATTACTCGCTTTAAATGGTTTTATAATCTCATTATTGATTTCAAGTTGAATTTTTTACATTTTTTGTTAAAGCAGATTATAACTGAATGCTTACCTTAGGAAACGTGAAGCTAAAACCCTCTATTGACAAGAAAAGTCCATTTACTGTCGCTCATGCCTACAAAAGCTTTATTACTCGCTTTAAATGGTTTTGTAATCTCATTATCGATTTTAAATTGAATTGTTTTATGTTTTTATTTAAAACAGATTAAAATTAAATGTTTACCTCAGGAAATGTTAAGCTAAAACCCTCTATTAATAGGAAAAGTCCATTTATTGTCGCTCATGCCGTCAAAAGCCTTATTACACGCTTTAGATGGTTTGATAATCTCATTATTGATTTCAAGTTGAATTTTTTACATTTTTTGTTAAAACATATTATAATTGAATGCTTACCTTGGGAAACGTGAAGCTAAAACCCTCTATTGACAAGAAAAGTCCATTTACTGTCGCTCATGCCTACAAAAGTTTTATTACTCGCTTTAAATGGTTTTATAATCTCATTATTGATTTTAAATTGAATTGTTTAATGTTTTTATTTAAAACAGATTAAAATTGAATGTTTACCTCAGGAAACGTTAAGCTAAAACCCTCTATTAATAGGAAAAGTCCATTTATTGTCCCTCATGCCGTCAAAAGCCTTATTACTGACTTTAAATGCTTTTATAATCTCATTATTGATTTCAAGTTGAATTTTTTACATTTTTCGTTAAAACAGATTATAATTGATTGCTTACCTTCGGAAACGTGAAGCTAAAACTCTTTATTGACAAGAAAAGTCCAATTATTATCGCTCATGCCTTCAAAAGCCTTATTACTCGCTTTAAATGGTTTCATGATCTCATTATTGATTTTGAGTTGAATTTTTTTATATTTTTTTTAAAACTGATTATAATTGAATGTTTACCTCGGGAAACGTGTGGCTAAAGCCTTCATTTGACATAAAAATAGCATTTATAGTCACTCATGCCTTCGAAATCCTTATTACTCGCTTTCAATGGTTTTATAGTCTCATTATTTATTTCAAGTTGAATTTTTTTACATTTTTAGTTGAAACAGTTTATAATTGAATGTTTACCTCAGGAAACTTTAGGCTAAAACCCTCTATTAACAAGAAAAGTCCATTTATTGTAACTCATGCCGTCAAAAGCCTTATTACTCGCTTTAAATGGTTTTATAATCTCATTATTGATTTCAAGTTGAATTTTTTACATTTTTTGTGAAAACATATTATAATTGAATGCTTACCTTGGGAAACGTGAAGCTAAAACTCTCTATTGACAAGAAAAGTCAATTTATTGTTGCTCATGCCTACAAAAGCTTTATTACTCGCTTTAAATGGTTTTATAATCTCATTATTGATTTTAAATATAATTGTTTTATGTTTTTATTTAAAACAGATTAAAATTGAATGTTTACCTCAGGAAACGTTAAGCTAAAACCCTCTATTAACAGGAAAAGTCCATTTATTGTCGCTCATGCCGTCAAAAGCCTTATTATTCGCTTTAAATGGTTTTATAATCTCATTATTGATTTCAAGTTGAATTTTTTACTTTTTTTGTTAAAGCAGATTATAACTGAATGCTTACCTTGGGAAACGTGAAGCTAAAACCCTCTATTGACAAGAAAAGTCCATTTACTGTCGCTCATGCCTACCAAAGCTTTATTACTCGCTTTAAATGGTTTTGTAATCTCATTATCGATTTTAAATTGAATTGTTTTATGTTTTTATTTAAAACAGATTAAAATTAAATGTTTACCTCAGGAAATGTTAAGCTAAAACCCTCTATTAACAGGAAAAGTCCATTTATTGTCGCTCATGCCGTCAAAAGCCTTATTACACGCTTTAAATGGTTTTATAATCTCATTATTGATTTCAAGTTGAAATTTTTACATTTTTTGTTAAAACAGATTATAATTGAATGCTTACCTTGGGAAACGTGAAGCTAAAACCCTCTATTGACAAGAAAAGTCCATTTACTGTCGCTCATGCCTACAAAAGCTTTATTACTCGCTTTAAATGGTTTTATAATCTCATTATTGATTTTCAATTGAATTGTTTTATGTTTTTATTTAAAAAATATTAAAATTGAATGTTTACCTCAGGAAACGTTAAGCTAAAACCCTCTATTAACAGGAAAAGTCCATTTATTGTCGCTCATGTTGTCAAAAGCCTTATTACTCGCTTTAAATGCTTTTATAATCTCAGTATTGATTTCAAGTTGAATTTTTTACATTTTTCGTTAAAACAGATTATAATTGAATGCTTACCTTGGGAAACGTGAAGCTAAAACTCTTTATTGACAAGAAAAATCAATTTATTATCGCTCATGCCTTCAAAAGCCTTATTACTCGCCTTAAATGGTTTCATAATCTCATTATTGATTTTGCGTTGAATTTTTTTATATTTTTTTTAAAACTGATTATAGTTGAATGTTTACCTCGGGAAACGTGTGGCTAAAGCCTTCATTTGACATAAAAAATGGATTTATAGTCACTCATGCCTTCAAAATCTTTATTACTCGCTTTCAATGGTTTTATTGTCTCATTATTGATTTCAAGTGGAATCTTTTTCATCTTTAGTTAAAACAGATTATAATTGAATGTTTACCTCGGGAAACGTTAAGCTAAAACCCTCTATTAATAGGAAAACTCCATTTATTGTCGCTCATGCCTTCAAAAGGCTTGTTACACGCTTTAAATGGTTTCTTAATCTCATTGTTGATTTTGAGTTGAATTTTTTTACATTTTTTTAAAATTAATTATAATTGAATGTTGACCTCGAGAAACATGCGGCTAAAGCCCACATTTGACATAAAAAGAGCATTTATAGTCACTTATGCCTTCAAAATCCTTATTACTCGCTTTCAATGGTTTTATAGTCTCATTATTTATTTCAAGTTGAATTTTTTTACATTTTTAGTTGAAACAGTTTAAAATTGAATGTTTACCTCAGGAAAGTTTAGGCTAAAACCCTCTATTAACAGGAAATATGCATTTATTATCGCTCATGCCTTCAAAAGCCTTATTACGTGCTTTAAATGGTTTTATAATCTCATTATTGATTTCAAGTTGAATTTTTTACATTTTTTGTTAAAACAGATTATAGTTGAATGCTTACCTTGGGAAACGTGAAGCTAAAACCCTCTATTGACAAGAAAAGTTCATTTATTGTCGTTCATGCCTACAAAAGCTTTATTACTCACTTTAAATGGTTTTATAATCTCATTATTGATTTTAAATTGAATTGTTTTATGTTTTTATTTAAAACAGATTAAAATTGAATGTTTACCTCAGGAAACGTTAAGCTAAAACCCTCTATTAACAGGAAAAGTCCATTTATTGTAGCTCATGCCGTCAAAAGCCTTATTACTCGCTTTAAATGGTTTTATAATCTCATTATTGATTTCAAGTTGAATTTTTTACATTTTTTGTGAAAGCATACTATAATTGAATGCTTACCTTGGGAAACGTGAAGCTAAAACTCTCTATTGACAAGAAAAGTCCATTTACTGTTGCTCATGCCTACAAAAGCTTTATTACTCGCTTTAAATGGTTTTATAATCTCATTATTGATTTGAAATATAATTGTTTTATGTTTTTGTTTAAAACAGATTAAAATTGAATGTTTACCTCAGGAAACGTTAAGCTAAAACCCTCTATTAACAGGAAAAGTCCATTTATTGTCGCTCATGCCGTCAAAAGCCTTATTACTCGCTTTAAATGGTTTTATAATCTCATTATTGATTTCAAGTTGAATTTTTTACATTTTTTGTTAAAGCAGATTATAACTGAATGCTTACCTTGGGAAACGTGAAGATAAAACCCTCTATTGACAAGAAAAGTCCATTTACTGTCGCTCATTCCTACAAAAGCTTTATTACTCGCTTTAAATGGTTTTGTAATCTCATTATCGATTTTAAATTGAATTGTTTTATGTTTTTATTTGAAACATATTAAAATTAAATGTTTACCTCAGGAAATGTTAAGCTAAAACCCTCTATTAACAGGAAAAGTCCATTTATTGTCGCTCATGCCGTCAAAAGCCTTATTACACGCTTTAAATGGTTTTATAATCTCATTATTGATTTCAAGTTGAATTTTTTACATTTTTTGTTAAAACAGATTATAATTGAATGCTTACCTTGGGAAACGTGAAGCTAAAACCCTCTATTGACAAGAAAAGACCATTTACTGTCGCTCATGCCTACAAAAGCTTTATTACTCGCTTTAAGTGGTTTTATAATCTCATTATTGATTTTAAATTGAATTGTTTTATGTTTTTATTTAAAACAGATTAAAATTGAATGTTTACCTCAGGAAACGTTAAGCTAAAACCCTCTATTAACAGGAAAAGTCCATTTATTGTCGCTCATGCCGTCAAAAGCCTTATTACTCTCTTTAAATGCTTTTATAATCTCAGTATTGATTTCAAGTTGAATTTTTTACATTTTTCGTTAAAACAGATTATAATTGAATGCTTACCTTGGGAAACGTGAAGCTAAAACTCTTTATTGACAAGAAAAATCAATTTATTATCGCTCATGCCTTCAAAAGCCTTATTACTCGCCTTAAATGGTTTCATGATCTCATTATTGATTTTGAGTTGAATTTTTTTATATTTTTTTTAAAACTGATTATAGTTGAATGTTTACCTCGGGAAACGTGTGGCTAAAGCCTTCATTTGACATAAAAAATGGATTTATAGTCACTCATGCCTTCAAAATCTTTATTACTCGCTTTCAATGGTTTTATAGTCTCATTATTGATTTCAAGTGGAATCTTTTTCATCTTTAGTTAAAACAGATTATAATTGAATGTTTACCTCGGGAAACGTTAAGCTAAAACCCTCTATTAATAGGAAAACTCCATTTATTGTCGCTCATGCCTTCAAAAGGCTTGTTACACGCTTTAAATGGTTTCTTAATCTCATTGTTGATTTTGAGTTGAATTTTTTTACATTTTTTTAAAATTAATTATAATTGAATGTTGACCTTGAGAAACATGCGGCTAAAGCCCACATTTGACATAAAAAGAGCATTTATAGTCACTTATGCCTTCAAAATCCTTATTACTCGCTTTCAATGGTTTTATAGTCTCATTATTTATTTCAAGTTGAATTTTTTTACATTTTTAGTTGAAACAGTTTAAAATTGAATGTTTACCTCAGGAAACTTTAGGCTAAAACCCTCTATTAACAGGAAGAATGCATTTATTGTCGCTCATGCCTTCAAAAGCCTTATTACTTGCTTTAAATGGTTTTATAATCTCATTATTGATTTCAAGTTGAATTTCTTACATTTTTTGTTAAATAAGATTATAATTGAATGCTTACCTTGGGAAACGTGAAGCTAAAGCTCTCTATTGACAAGAAAAGTCCATTTATTATCGCTCATGCCTTTAAAAGCCTTATTACTCGCTTTAAATGGCTTTATAATCTCATTATTGATTTCAAGTTGAATTTTTTACATTTTTTGTTAAAACAGATTATAATTGAATGCTTACCTTGGGAAACGTGAAGCTAAAACCCTCTATTGACAAGAAAAGTCCATTTACTGTGGCTCTTGCCTACAAAAGTCTTGTTACTCGCTTTAAATGGTTTTATAATTTCATTATTGATTTTAGATTGAATTTTTTTATATTTTTATTTAAAACAGATTAAAATTGAATGTTAACCTCAGGAAACGTTAAGCTAAAACCGTCTATTAACAGGAAAAGTCAATTTATTGTCGCTCATGCCTTCAAAAGCCTTATTATTCGCTTTAAATGGTTTTATAATCTCAGTATTGATTTCAAGTTGATTTTTTTACATTTTTTTGTTAAAATAGATTATAATTGAATGCTTACCTTAGGAAACGTGAAGCTAAAACTCTTTATTAATAGGAAAAGTCCATTTATTGTCGCTCATGCCTTCAAAAGGCTTATTACACGCTTTAAATGGTTTCCTAATCTCATTATTGATTTTGAGTTGAATTTTTTTACATTTTTTTAAAACTAATTATAATTGAATGTTGACGTCAAGAAACGTGGGGCGAAAGCCCTCATTTGACATAAAAAGAGCATTTATAGTCACTCATGCCTTAAAAATCCTTATTACTCGCTTTCAATGGTTTTATAGTCTCATTATTTATTTCAAGTTGAATTTTTTTACATTTTTAGTTGAAACAGTTTAAAATTGAATGTTTTATACCTCAGGAAACTTTAGGCTAAAACCCTCTATTAACAGGAAAATTGCATTTATTGTCACTCATGCCTTCAAAAGCCTTATTACTCGCTTTAAATTGTTTTATAATCTCATTATTGATTTCAAGTTGAATTTTTTACATTTTTTGTTAAAGCAGATTATAACTGAATGCTTACCTTGGGAAACGTGAAGCTAAAACCCTCTATTGACAAGAAAAGTCCATTTACTGTCGCTCATGCCTACAAAAGCTTTATTACTCGCTTTAAATGGTTTTGTAATCTCATTATCGATTTTAAATTGAATTGTTTTATGTTTTTATTTAAAACAGATTAAAATTGAATGTTTACCTCAGGAAACGTTAGGCTAAAACCCTCTATTAACAGGAAAAATGTATTTATTGTCGCTCATGTCTTCAAAAGCCTTATTACTCGCTTTAAATGGTTTTATAATCTCATTATTGATTTCAAGTTTAATTTTTTACATTTTTTGTTAAAACAGATAATAGTTGAATGCTTACCTTGGGAAACGTGAAGCTAAAACCCTCTATTGACAAGAAAAGTCTATTTATTGTCGCTCATGCCGTCAAAAGCCTTACTACTCGCTTTAAATGGTTTTATAATCTCATTATTGATTTCAAGTTGAATTTTTTACATTTTTTGTTAAAACAGATTATAATTGAATGCTTACCTTGGGAAACGTGAAGCTAAAACCCTCTATTGACAAGAAAAGTCCATTTATTGTCGCTCATGCCGTCAAAAGCCTTACTACTCGCTTTAAATGGTTTTATAATCTCATTATTGATTTCAAGTTGAATTTTTTACATTTTTTGTTAAAACAGATTATAATTGAATGCTTACCTTGGGAAACGTGAAGCTAAAACCCTCTATTGACAAGAAAAGTCCATTTACTGTCGCTCATGCCTACAAAAGCTTTATTACTCGCTTGAAATGGTTTTGTAATCTCATTATTGATTTCAAGTTGAATTTTTTACATTTTTTGTTAAAACAGATTATAATTGAATGCTTACCTTGGGAAACGTGAAGCTAAAACTCTTTATTGACAAGAAAAATCAATTTATTATCGCTCATGCCTTCAAAAGCCTTATTACTCGCCTTAAATGGTTTCATGATCTCATTATGGATTTTGAGTTGAATTTTTTTATATTTTTTTTTAAAACTGATTATAATTGAATGTTTACCTCGGGAAACGTGTGGCTAGAGCCTTCATTTGACATAAAAAATGGATTTATAGTCACTCATGCCTTCAAAATCTTTATTACTCGCTTTCAATGGTTTTATAGTGTCATTATTGATTTCAAGTGGAATTTTTTTCATCTTTAGTTAAAACAGATTATAATTGAATGTTTACCTCGGGAAACGTTAAGCTAAAACCCTCTATTAATAGGAAAACTCCATTTATTGTCGCTCATGCCTTCAAAAGGCTTATTACGCGCTTTAAATGGTTTCCTAATCTCATTATTGATTTTGAGTTGAATTTTTTTACATTTTTTTAAAATTAATTATAATTGAATGTTGACCTCGAGAAACATGCGGCTAAAGCCCACATTTGACATAAAAAGAGCATTTATAGTCACTTATGTCTTCAAAATCCTTATTACTCACTTTCAATGGTTTTATAGTCTCATTATTTATTTCAAGTTGAATTTTTTTATATTTTTAGTTGAAACAGTTTAAAATTGAATGTTTACCTCAGGAAACTTTAGGCTAAAACCCTCTATTAACAGGAAAAATGCATTTATTGTCGCTCATGCCTTCAAAAGCCTTATTACGCGCTTTAAATGGTTTTATAATCTCATTATTGATTTCAAGTTGAATTTTTTACATTTTTTGTTAAAACAGATTATAGTTGAATGCTTACCTTGGGAAATGTGAAGCTAAAACTCTTTATTGACAAGAAAAGTCCATTTATTTTCGCTCATGCCTTTAAAAGCCTTATTACTTGCTTTAAATGGTTTCATGATCTCATTATTGATTTTAAGTTGAATTTTTTTAAATTTTTTTAAAACTGATTATAATTGAATGCTTACCTCGGGAAATGTGTGGCTAAAGCCTTCATTTGACATAAAAGAAGGATTTATAGTCACTCATGCCTTTAAAATCTTTATTACTCGCTTTCAATGGTTTTATAGTCTCATTATTGATTTCAAGTGAAATTTTTTTACATCTTTAGTTAAAACAGATTATAATTGAATGTTTACCTCGGGAAACGTTAAGCTAAAACCCTCTATTAATAGGAAAAGTCCATTTATTGTCGCCCATGCCTTCAAAAGGCTTATTACACGCTTTAAATGGTTTCCTAATCTCATTATTGATTTTGAGTTGAATTATTTAACATTTTTTTTAAAACTAATTATAATTGAAAGTTGACCTCGAGAAACGTGGGGTTAAAGCCCTCATTTGACATAAAAAGGGCGTTTATAGTCACTCATGCCTTCAAAATCCTTATTACTCGCTTTCAATGGTTTTATAGTCTCATTATTTATTTCAAGTTGAATTTTTTTACATTTTTAGTTGAAACAGTTTAAAATTGAATGTTTACCTCAGGAAACTTTAGGCTAAAACCCTCTATTAACAAGAAAAATGCATTTATTGTCGCTCATGCCTTCAAAAGCCATATTACTCGCTTTCAATGGTTTTATAATCTCATTATTGATTTCAAGTTGAATTTTTTACATTTTTTGTTAAAGCAGATTATAATTGAATGCTTACCTTGGGAAACGTGAAGCTAAAACCTTTTATTGACAAGAAAAGTCCATTTACTATCGCTCATGCGTACAAAAGCTTTATTACTCGCTTTAAATGGTTTTATAATCTAATTATTGATTTTAAATTGAATTGTTTTATGTTTTTATTTAAAACAGATTAAAATTGAATGTTTACCTCAGGAAACGTTAAGCTAAAACCCTCTATTAATAGGAAAAGTCCATTTATTGTCGCTCATGCCGTCAAAAGCCTTATTACTCACTTTAAATGGTTTTATAATCTCATTATTGATTTCAAGTTGAATTTTTTACATTTTTTGTTAAAACATATTATAAATGAATGCTTACCTTGGGAAACGTGAAGCTAAAACTCTTTATTGACAAGAAAAGTCCATTTATTTTTGCTCATGCCTTCAAAAGCCTTATTACTCTCTTTAAATGGTTTCATGATCTCATTATTGATTTTAAGTTGATTTTTTTATATTTTTTTAAAACTGATTATAATTGAATGCTTACCTCGGGAAACGTGTGGCTAAAGCCTTCATTTGACTTAAAAAAAAGGATTTATAGTCACTCATGCCTTTAAAATCTTTATTACTTGCTTTCAATGGTTTTATAGTCTCATTATTGATATCAAGTGGAATTTTTTTACATCTTTAGTTAAAACAGATTATAATTGAATGTTTACCTCGGGAAACGTTAAGCTAAAAACCCTCTATTAATAGGAAAAGTCCATTTATTGTCGCCCATGCCTTCAAAAGGCTTATTACACGCTTTAAATGGTTTCCTAATCTCATTATTGATTTTGAGTTGAATTGTTTTACATTTTTTTTAAAACTAATTATAATTGAATGTTGACCTCGAGAAACGTGGGGCTAAAGCCCTCATTTGACATAAAAAGGGCATTTATAGTCACTCATGCCTTCAAAATCCTTATTACTCGCTTTGAATGGTTTTATAGTCTCATTATTTATTTCAAGTTGAACTATTTTACATTTTTAGTTGAAACAGTTTAAAATTGAATGTTTACCTCAGGAAACTTTAGGCTAAAACCCTCTATTAACAGGAAAAATGCATTTATTGTCGCTCATGCCTTCAAAAGCCTTATTACTCGCTTTAAATGGTTTTATAATCTCATTATTGATTTCAAGTTGAATTTTTTACATTTTTTGTTAAAGCAGATTATAACTGAATGCTTACCTTGGGAAACGTGAAGCTAAAACCCTCAATTGACAAGAAAAGTCCATTTACTGTCGCTCATGCCTACAAAAGCTTTATTACTCGCTTTAAATGGTTGTATAATCTCATTATTGATTTTAAATTGAATTGTTTTATGTTTTTATTTAAAACAGATTAAAATTGAATGTTTACCTCAGGAAACGTTAAGGTAAAACCCTCTATTAACAGGAAAAGTTCATTTATTGTCGCTCATGCCGTCAAAAGCCTTATTACTCGCTTTAAATGGTTTTATAATCTCATTATTGACTTCAAGTTGAATTTTTTACATTTTTTGTTAAAACAGATTATAATTGAATGCTTAACTTTGGAAACGTGAAGCTAAAACCCTCTATTGACAAGAAAAGTCCATTTACTGTCGCTCATGCCTACAAAAGCTTTATTACTCGCTTTAAATGGTTTTATAATCTCATTATTGATTTTAAATTGAATTGTTTTATGTTTTTATTTAAAACAGATTAAAATTGAATGTTTACCTCAGCAAACGTTAAGCTAAAACCCTCTATTAACAGGAAAAGTCCATTTATTGTCGCTCATGCCGTCAAAAGCTTTATTACTCGCTTTAAATGGTTTTATAATCTCATTATTGATTTCAAGTTGAATTTTTTACATTGTTTGTTAAAACAGATTATAATTGAATGCTTACCTTGGGAAACGTGAAGCTAAAACCCTCTATTGATAAGAAAAGTCCATTTACTGTCGCTCATGCCTACAAAAGCTTTATTACTCGTTTTAAATGGTTTTATAATCTCATTATTGATTTTAAATTGAATTGTTTTCTGTTTTTATTTAAAACAGATTAAAATTGAATGTTTACCTTAGGAAACGTTAAGGTAAAACCCTCTATTAACAGGAAAAGTCCATTTATTGTCGCTCATGCCGTCAAAAGCCTTATTACTCGCTTTAAATGGTTTTATAATCTCATTATTGACTTCAAGTTGAATTTTTTACATTTTTTGTTAAAACAGATTATAATTGAATGCTTACCTTTGGAAACGTGAAGCTAAAACCCTCTATTGACAAGAAAAGTCCATTTACTGTCGCTCATGCCTACAAAAGCTTTATTACTCGCTTTAAATGGTTTTATAATCTCATTATTGATTTTAAATTGAATTGTTTTATGTTTTTATTTAAAACAGATTAAAATTGAATGTTTACCTCAGCAAACGTTAAGCTAAAACCCTCTATTAACAGGAAAAGTCCATTTATTGTCGCTCATGCCGTCAAAAGCCTTATTACTCGCTTTAAATGGTTTTATAATCTCATTATTGATTTCAAGTTGAATTTTTTACATTGTTTGTTAACACTGATTATAATTGAATGCTTACCTTGGGAAACGTGAAGCTAAAACCCTCTATTGACAAGAAAAGTCCATTTACTGTCGCTCATGCCTACAAAAGCTTTATTACTCGTTTTAAATGGTTTTATAATCTCATTATTGATTTTAAATTGAATTGTTTTATGTTTTTATTGAAACAGATTAAAATTGAATGTTTACTTCAGGAATTGTTAAGCTAAAACCTTCTTTTAACAGGAAAAGTCCATTTATTGTCGCTCATGTCGTGAAAAGCCTTATTATTCGCTCTAAATGGTTTTATAATCTCATTATTGATTTCAAGTTGAGTTTTTTACATTGTTTGTTAAAACAGATTATAATTGAATGCTTACCTTGGGAAATGTGAAGCTAAAACTCTTTATTGACAAGAAAAGTCCATTTATTATCGCTCATGCCTTCAAAAGCCTTATTACTCGCTTAAAATGGTTTCATGATCTCATTATTGATTTTAATCTGTATTTTTTTATATTTTTTTTAAAACTGATTATAATTGAATGTTTATCTCGGGAAACGTGTGGCTAAAGCCTTCATTTGACATAAAAAAAGGATTTATAGTCACTCATGCCTTCAAAATCTTTATTACTCGCTTTCAATGGTTTTATAGTCTCATAATTGATTTCAAGTGGAATTTTTTTACATCTTTAGTTAAAACAGATTATAATTGAATGTTTACATCAGGAAACGTTAAGCTAAAACCCTCTATTAATAGGAAAACACCATTTATTGTCGCTCATGCCTTCAAAAGGCTTATTACACGCTTTAAATGGTTTCCTAATCTCATTATTGATTTTGAGTAGAATTTTTGCATTTTTTTTAAAACTAATTATAATTGAATGTTGACCTCGAGAAACGTGGGGCTAAAGCGCTCATTTGACATAAAAAGAGCATTTATACTCACTTATGCCTTCAAAATCCTTATTACACGCTTTCAATGGTTTTATAGTCTCATTATTTATTTCAAGTTGAATTTTTTTACATTTTTAGTTGAAACAGTATAAAATTGAATGTTTACCGCAGGAAACGTTAGGCTTAAAACCCTCTATTAACAGGAAAAATGCATTTATTGTCGCTCATGCCTTCAAAAGCCTTATTACTCGCTTTAAATGGTTTTATAATCTCATTATTGATTTCAAGTTGAATTTTTTACATTTTTTGTTAAAACAGATTATAATTGAATGCTTACCTTGGGAAACGTGAAGCAAAAACCCTCTATTGACGAGAAAAGTCCATTTACTGTCGCTCATGCGTACAAAAGCCTTATTACTCACTTTAAATGGTTTTATAATCTCATTATTCATTTTAAATTGAATTTTTTTATATTTTTATTCAAAACAGATTAAAATTGAATGTTTACCTTAGGAAACGTTAGGCTAAAACCCTTTATTAACAGGAAAAATGCATTTATTGTCGCTCATGTCTTCAAAAGCCTTATTACTCGCTTTAAATGGTTTTATAATCACATTATTGATTTCAAGTTGAATTTTTTACATTTTTTGTTAAAATAGATTATAATTGAATGCTTACCTTGGGAAACGTGAAGCTAAAACCGTCTATTGACAAAAAAAGTCCATTTACTGTTGCTCATGCCTACGAAAGCCTTATTACTCGCTTTAAATGGTTTTATCATCTCTTTATTGATTTTAAATAAAATTTTTTTCTCTTTTTATTTAAAACAGATTAAAATTGAATGTTTACCTCAGGAATCGTTAAGCTAAAACCCTCTATTAACAGGAAAAGTCCATTTATTGTCGCTCATGCCTTCAAAAGCCTTATTACTCGCTTTAAATGGTTTTATAATCTCATTATTGATTTCAAGTTGAATTTTTACATTTTTTGTTAAAACAGATTATAATTGAATGCTTAGCTTGGGAAACGTGAAGCTAAAACACTCTATTGACAAGAGAAGTCCATTTATTATCGCTTATGCCTTCAAAAGCCTTATTACTCGCTTTAAATGGTTTTATAATCTCATTATTGATTTCACGTTGAATTTTTTACATTTTTTGTTAAAACAGATTATAATTGAATGCTTACCTTAGGAAACGTGAAGCTAAAACCCTCTATTGACAAGAAAAGTCCATTTACTGTCGCTCATGCCTACGAAAGCCTTATTACTCGCTTTAAATGGTTTTATCATCTCTTTATTGATTTTAAATTGAGTTTTTTTCTATTTTTATTTAAAACAGATTAAAATTGAATGTTTACCTCAGGAAACGTTAAGCTAAAACCCTCTATTAACAGGAAAAGTTCATTTATTGTCGCTCATGCCTTCAAAAGCCTTATTACTCGCTTTAAATGTTTTATAATCTCATTATTGATTTCAAGCTGAATTTTTTACATTTTTTGTTAAATCAGATTATAATTGAATGCTTACCTTGGGAAACGTGAAGCTAAAACTCTCTGTTGACAAGAAAAGTCCATTTATTATCGCTCATGCCTTCAAAAGCCTTATTACTCGCTTTAAATGGTTTTATAATCTCATTATTGATTTCAAGTTGAATTTTTTACATTTTTCATTAAAACAGATTATAATTGAATGCTTAACTTGGAAAATGTTAAGCTAAAACTTTCTATTGACAAGAAAAGTCCATTTATTATCGCTCATGCCTTCAAAAGCCTTATTACTCGCTTTAAATGGTTTTATAATCTCATTATTGATTTCAAGTTGAATTTTTTACATTTTTTGTTAAAACAGATTATAATTGAATGCTTAGCTTGGGAAACGTGAAGCTAAAACTCTCTACTGACAAGAGAAGTCCATTTATTATCGCTCATGCCTTCAAAAGCCTTATTACTCGCTTTAAATGGTTTTATAATCTCATTATTGATTTCACGTTGAATTTTTTACATTTTTTGTTAAAACAGATTATAATTGAATGCTTACCTTAGGAAACGTGAAGCTAAAACCCTCTATTGACAAGAAAAGTCCATTTACTGTCGCTCATGCCTACAAAAACCTTATTACTCGCTTTAAATGGTTTATCATCTCTTTATTGATTTTAAATTGAGTTTTTTTCTATTTTTATTTAAAACAGATTAAAATTGAATGTTTACCTCAGGAAACGTTAAGCTAAAACCCTCTATTAACAGGAAAAGTTCATTTATTGTCGCTCATGCCTTCAAAAGCCTTATTACTCGCTTTAAATGGTTTTATAATCTCATTATTGATTTCAAGTTGAATTTTTTACATTTTTTGTTAAATCAGATTATAATTGAATGCTTACCTTGGGAAACGTGAAGCTAAAACTCTCTGTTGACAAGAAAAGTCCATTTATTATCGTTCATGCCTTCAAAAGCCTTATTACTCGCTTTAAATGGTTTTATAATCTCATTATTGATTTCAAGTTGAATTTTTTACATTTTTCATTAAAACAGATTATAATTGAATGCTTAACTTGGAAAATGTTAAGCTAAAACTTTCTATTGAAAAGAAAAGTCCATTTATTATCGCTCATGCCTTCAAAAGCCTTATTACTCGCTTTAAATGGTTTTATAATCTCATTATTGATTTCAAGTTGAATGTTTTACATTTTTTGTTAAAACAGATTATAATTGAATGCTTACATTGGGAAACGTGAAGCTAAAACCCTCTATTGATAAGAAAAGTCAATTTACTGTCGCTCATGCCTACAAAAGCCTTATTACTCGCTTCGAATGGTTTTATAATCTGATTATTGATTTTCAATTGAATTCTTTTATATTTTTATTTGAAACAGATTAAAATTGAATGTTTACCTCAGCAAATGTTAGGCTAAAACGCTCTATTAATAGGAAAAATGCATTTACTGTCGCTCATGCCTTCAAAAGCCTTATTACTCGCTTTAAATGGTTTTATAATCTCATTATTGATTTCAAGTTGAATTTTTTACATTTTTTGTTAAAACAGATTATAATTGATTGCTTAGCTTGGGAAACGGGAAGCTAAAACTCTCTATTGACAAGAAAAGTCCATTTATTATCACTCATGCCTTCAAAAGCCTTATTACTCGCTTTAAATGGTTTTATAATCTCATTATTGATTTCAAGTTGAATTTTTTATATCTTTTTTTAAAACAGATTATAATTGAATGCTTACCTTGGGAAACGTGTGGCTAAAGCCTTCATTTGAATTTTTTTACATTTTTAGTTGAAACAGTTTAAAATTGAATGTTTACCTCAGGAAACGTTAGGCTAAAACCCTCTATTAACAGGAAAAATGCATTTATTGTCGCTCATGCCTTCAAAAGCCTTATTACTCACTTTCAATGGTTTTATAATCTCATTATTGATTTCAAGTTGAATTTTTTACATTTTTTGTTAAAGCAGATTATAACTGAATGCTTACCTTGGGAAACGTGAAGCTAAAACCCTCTATTGACAAGAAAAGTCCATTTACTGTCGCTCATGCCTACAAAAGCTTTATTACTCGCTTTAAATGGTTTTATAATCTCATTATTGATTTTAAATTGAATTTTTTTAAGTTTTTATTTAAAACAGATTAAAATTGAATGTTTACCTCAAGAAACGTTAACGTAAAACCCTCTATTAACAGGAAAAATTCATTTATTGTCGCTCACGCCGTCAAAAGCCTTATTACTCGCTTTAAATGGTTTTATAATCTCATTATTGATTTCAAGTTGAATTTTTTACATTTTTTGTTAAAACAGATTATAATTGAATGCTTACCTTGGGAAACGTGAAGCTAAAACCCTCTATTGACAAGAAAAGTCCATTTACTGTCGCTCATGCCTACAAAAGCTTTATTACTCGCTTTAAATGGTTTTATAATCTCATTATTGATTTTAAATTGAATTGTTTTATGTTTTTATTTAAAACAGATTAAAATTGAATGTTTACCTCAGGAAACATAAAAAGAGCATTTATAGTCACTTATGTCTTCAAAATCCTTATTACTCGCTTTCAATGGTTTTATAGTCTCATTATTTATTTCAAGTTGAATTTTTTTATATTTTTAGTTGAAACAGTTTAAAATTGAATGTTTACCTCAGGAAACTTTAGGCTAAAACCCTCTATTAACAGGAAAAATGCATTTATTGTCGCTCATGCCTTCAAAAGCCTTATTACGCGCTTTAAATGGTTTTATAATCTCATTATTGATTTCAAGTTGAATTTTTTACATTTTTTGTTAAAACAGATTATAGTTGAATGCTTACCTTGGGAAACGTGAAGCTAAAACTCTTTATTGACAAGAAAAGTCCATTTATTTTCGCTCATGCCTTCAAAAGCCTTATTACTTGCTTTAAATGGTTTCATGATCTCATTATTGATTTTAAGTTGAATTTTTTTAAATTTTTTTAAAACTGATTATAATTGAATGCTTACCTCGGGAAATGTGTGGCTAAAGCCTTCATTTGACATAAAAGAAGGATTTATAGTCACTCATGCCTTTAAAATCTTTATTACTCGCTTTCAATGGTTTTATAGTCTCATTATTGATTTCAAGTGGAATTTTTTTACATCTTTAGTTAAAACAGATTATAATTGAATGTTTACCTCGGGAAACGTTAAGCTAAAACCCTCTATTAATAGGAAAAGTCCATTTATTGTCGCCCATGCCTTCAAAAGGCTTATTACACGCTTTAAATGGTTTCCTAATCTCATTATTGATTTTGAGTTGAATTATTTAACATTTTTTTTAAAACTAATTATAATTGAAAGTTAACCTCGAGAAACGTGGGGCTAAAGCCCTCATTTGACATAAAAAGGGCATTTATAGTCACTCATGCCTTCAAAATCCTTATTACTCGCTTTCAATGGTTTTATAGTCTCATTATTTATTTCAAGTTGAATTTTTTTACATTTTTAGTTGAAACAGTTTAAAATTGAATGTTTTATACCTCAGGAAACTTTAGGCTAAAACCATCTATTAATAGGAAAATTGCATTTATTGTCACTCATGCCTTCAAAAGCCTTATTACTCGCTTTAAATTGTTTTATAATCTCATTATTGATTTCAAGTTGAATTTTTTACATTTTTTGTTAAAGCAGATTATAACTGAATGCTTACCTTGGGAAACGTGAAGCTAAAACCTTTTATTGACAAGAAAAGTCCATTTACTGTCGCTCATGCCTACAAAAGCTTTATTACTCGCTTTAAATGGTTTTGTAATCTCATTATCGATTTTAAATTGAATTGTTTTATGTTTTTATTTAAAACAGATTAAAATTGAATGTTTACCTCAGGAAACGTTAGGCTAAAACCCTCTATTAACAGGAAAAATGTATTTATTGTCGCTCATGTCTTCAAAAGCCTTATTACTCGCTTTAAATGGTTTTATAATCTCATTATTGATTTCAAGTTTAATTTTTTACATTTTTTGTTAAAACAGATAATAGTTGAATGCTTACCTTGGGAAACGTGAAGCTAAAACCCTCTATTGACAAGAAAAGTCTATTTATTGTCGCTCATGCCGTCAAAAGCCTTACTACTCGCTTTAAATGGTTTTATAATCTCATTATTGATTTCAAGTTGAATTTTTTACATTTTTTGTTAAAACAGATTATAATTGAATGCTTACCTTGGGAAACGTGAAGCTAAAACCCTCTATTGACAAGAAAAGTCCATTTATTGTCGCTCATGCCGTCAAAAGCCTTACTACTCGCTTTAAATGGTTTTATAATCTCATTATTGATTTCAAGTTGAATTTTTTACATTTTTTGTTAAAACAGATTATAATTGAATGCTTACCTTGGGAAACGTGAAGCTAAAACCCTCTATTGACAAGAAAAGTCCATTTACTGTCGCTCATGCCTACAAAAGCTTTATTACTCGCTTTAAATGGTTTTATAATCTCATTATTGATTTCAAGTTGAATTTTTTACATTTTTCGTTAAAACAGATTATAATTGAATGCTTACCTTGGGAAACGTGAAGCTAAAACTCTTTATTGACAAGAAAAATCAATTTATTATCGCTCATGCCTTCAAAAGCCTTATTACTCGCCTTAAATGGTTTCATGATCTCATTATGGATTTTGAGTTGAATTTTTTTATATTTTTTTTAAAACTGATTATAATTGAATGTTTACCTCGGGAAACGTGTGGCTAGAGCCTTCATTTGACATAAAAAATGGATTTATAGTCACTCATGCCTTCAAAATCTTTATTACTCGCTTTCAATGGTTTTATAGTGTCATTATTGATTTCAAGTGGAATTTTTTTCATCTTTAGTTAAAACAGATTATAATTGAATGTTTACCTCGGGAAACGTTAAGCTAAAACCCTCTATTAATAGGAAAACTCCATTTATTGTCGCTCATGCCTTCAAAAGGCTTATTACGCGCTTTAAATGGTTTCCTAATCTCATTATTGATTTTGAGTTGAATTTTTTTACATTTTCTTAAAATTAATTATAATTGAATGTTGACCTCGAGAAACATGCGGCTAAAGCCCACATTTGACATAAAAAGAGCATTTATAGTCACTTATGTCTTCAAAATCCTTATTACTCACTTTCAATGGTTTTATAGTCTCATTATTTATTTCAAGTTGAATTTTTTTATATTTTTAGTTGAAACAGTTTAAAATTGAATGTTTACCTCAGGAAACTTTAGGCTAAAACCCTCTATTAACAGGAAAAATGCATTTATTGTCGCTCATGCCTTCAAAAGCCTTATTACGCGCTTTAAATGGTTTTATAATCTCATTATTGATTTCAAGTTGAATTTTTTACATTTTTTGTTAAAACAGATTATAGTTGAATGCTTACCTTGGGAAACGTGAAGCTAAAACTCTTTATTGACAAGAAAAGTCCATTTATTTTCGCTCATGCCTTCAAAAGCCTTATTACTTGCTTTAAATGGTTTCATGATCTCATTATTGATTTTAAGTTGAATTTTTTTAAATTTTTTTAAAATTGATTATAATTGAATGCTTACCTCGGGAAATGTGTGGCTAAAGCCTTCATTTGACATAAAAGAAGGATTTATAGTCACTCATGCCTTTAAAATCTTTATTACTCGCTTTCAATGGTTTTATAGTCTCATTATTGATTTCAAGTGAAATTTTTTTACATCTTTAGTTAAAACAGATTATAATTGAATGTTTACCTCGGGAAACGTTAAGCTAAAACCCTCTATTAATAGGAAAAGTTCATTTATTGTCGCCCATGCCTTCAAAAGGCTTATTACACGCTTTAAATGGTTTCCTAATCTCATTATTGATTTTGAGTTGAATTATTTAACATTTTTTTTAAAACTAATTATAATTGAAAGTTGACCTCGAGAAACGTGGGGCTAAAGCCCTCATTTGACATAAAAAGGGCATTTATAGTCACTCATGCCTTCAAAATCCTTATTACTCGCTTTCAATGGTTTTATAGTCTCATTATTTATTTCAAGTTGAATTTTTTTACATTTTTAGTTGAAACAGTTTAAAATTGAATGTTTACCTCAGGAAACTTTAGGCTAAAACCCTCTATTAACAAGAAAAATGCATTTATTGTCGCTCATGCCTTCAAAAGCCATATTACTCGCTTTCAATGGTTTTATAATCTCATTATTGATTTCAAGTTGAATTTTTTACATTTTTTGTTAAAGCAGATTATAATTGAATGCTTACCTTGGGAAACGTGAAGCTAAAACCTTTTATTGACAAGAAAAGTCCATTTACTATCGCTCATGCCTACAAAAGCTTTATTACTCGCTTTAAATGGTTTTATAATCTAATTATTGATTTTAAATTGAGTTGTTTTATGTTTTTATTTAAAACAGATTAAAATTGAATGTTTACCTCAGGAAACGTTAAGCTAAAACCCTCTATTAATAGGAAAAGTCCATTTATTGTCGCTCATGCCGTCAAAAGCCTTATTACTCACTTTAAATGGTTTTATAATCTCATTATTGATTTCAAGTTGAATTTTTTACATTTTTTGTTAAAACATATTATAAATGAATGCTTACCTTGGGAAACGTGAAGCTAAAACCCTTTATTGACAAGAAAAGTCCATTTATTTTTTCTCATGCCTTCAAAAGCCTTATTACTCGCTTTAAATGGTTTCATGATCTCATTATTGATTTTAAGTTGAATTTTTTTATATTTTTTTAAAACTGATTATAATTGAATGCTTAACTCGGGAAACGTGTGGCTAAAGCCTTCATTTGACTTAAAAAAAGGATTTATAGTCACTCATGCCTTTAAAATCTTTATTACTTGCTTTCAATGGTTTTATAGTCTCATTATTGATTTCAAGTGGAATTTTTTTACATCTTTAGTTAAAACAGATTATAATTGAATGTTTACCTCGGGAAACGTTAAGCTAAAAACCCTCTATTAATAGGAAAAGTCCATTTATTGTCGCCCATGCCTTCAAAAGGCTTATTACACGCTTTAAATGGTTTCCTAATCTCATTATTGATTTTGAGTTGAATTGTTTTACATTTTTTTTAAAACTAATTATAATTGAATGTTGACCTCGAGAAACGTGGGGCTAAAGCCCTCATTTGACATAAAAAGGGCATTTATAGTCACTCATGCCTTCAAAATCCTTATTACTCGCTTTGAATGGTTTTATAGTCTCATTATTTATTTCAAGTTGAACTATTTTACATTTTTAGTTGAAACAGTTTAAAATTGAATGTTTACCTCAGGAAACTTTAGGCTAAAACCCTCTATTAACAGGAAAAATGCATTTATTGTCGCTAATGCCTTCAAAAGCTTTATTACTCACTTTAAATAGTTTTATAGTCTCATTATTGATTTCAAGTTGAATTTTTTACATTTTTTGTTAAAGCAGATTATAACTGAATGCTTACCTTGGGAAACGTGAAGCTAAAACCCTCAATTGACAAGAAAAGTCCATTTACTATTGCTCATGCCTACAAAAGCTTTATTACTCGCTTTAAATGGTTTTATAATCTCATTATTGATTTCAAATTGAATTGTTTTATGTTTTTATTTAAAACAGATTAAAATTGAATGTTTACCTCAGCAAACGTTAAGCTAAAACCCTCTATTAACAGGAAAAGTCCATTTATTGTCGCTCATGTCGTCAAAAGCTTTATTACTCGCTTTAAGTGGTTTTATAATCTCATTATTGATTTCAAGTTGAATTTTTTACATTGTTTGTTAAAACAGATTATAATTGAATGCTTACCTTGGGAAACGTGAAGCTAAAACCCTCTATTGATAAGAAAAGTCCATTTACTGTCGCTCATGCCTACAAAAGCTTTATTACTCGTTTTAAATGGTTTTATAATCTCATTATTGATTTTAAATTGAATTGTTTTCTGTTTTTATTTAAAACAGATTAAAATTGAATGTTTACCTCAGGAAACGTTAAGGTAAAACCCTCTATTAACAGGAAAAGTTCATTTATTGTCGCTCATGCCGTCAAAAGCCTTATTACTCGCTTTAAATGGTTTTATAATCTCATTATTGACTTCAAGTTGAATTTTTTACATTTTTTGTTAAAACAGATTATAATTGAATGCTTACATTTGGAAACGTGAAGCTAAAACCCTCTATTGACAAGAAAAGTCCATTTACTGTCGCTCATGCCTACAAAAGCTTTATTACTCGCTTTAAATGGTTTTATAATCTCATTATTGATTTTAAATTGAATTGTTTTATGTTTTTATTTAAAACAGATTAAAATTGAATGTTTACCTCAGCAAACGTTAAGCTAAAACCCTCTATTAACAGGAAAAGTCCATTTATTGTCGCTCATGCCTTTAAAAGCCTTATTACTCGCTTTAAATGGTTTTATAATCTCATTATTGATTTCAAGTTGAATTTTTTACATTGTTTGTTAAAACTGATTATAATTGAATGCTTACCTTGGGAAACGTGAAGCTAAAACCCTCTATTGACAAGAAAAGTCCATTTACTGTCGCTCATGCCTACAAAAGCTTTATTACTCGTTTTAAATGGTTTTATAATCTCATTATTGATTTTAAATTGAATTGTTTTATGTTTTTATTGAAAACAGATTAAAATTGAATGTTTACTTCAGGAATTGTTAAGCTAAAACCTTGTATTAACAGGAAAAGTCCATTTATTGTCGCTCATGCCGTGAAAAGCCTTATTATTCGCTCTAAATGGTTTTATAATCTCATTATTGATTTCAAGTTGAATTTTTTACATTGTTTGTTAAAACAGATTATAATTGAATGCTTACCTTGGGAAATGTGAAGCTAAAACTCTTTATTGACAAGAAAAGTCCATTTATTATCGCTCATGCCTTCAAAAGCCTTATTACTCGCTTAAAATGGTTTCATGATCTCATTATTGATTTTAATCTGAATTTTTTTATATTTTTTTTAAAACTGATTATAATTGAATGTTTATCTCGGGAAACGTGTGGCTAAAGCCTTCATTTGACATAAAAAAAGGATTTATAGTCACTCATGCCTTCAAAATCTTTATTACTCGCTTTCAAAGGTTTTATAGTCTCATAATTGATTTCAAGTGGAATTTTTTTACATCTTTAGTTAAAACAGATTATAATTGAATGTTTACATCAGGAAACGTTAAGCTAAAACCCTCTATTAATAGGAAAACTCCATTTATTGTCGCTCATGCCTTCAAAAGGCTTATTACACGCTTTAAATGGTTTCCTAATCTCATTATTGATTTTGAGTAGAATTTTTGCATCTTTTTTAAAACTAATTGTAATTGAATGTTGACCTCGAGAAACGTGGGGCTAAAGCGCTCATTTGACATAAAAAGAGCATTTATACTCACTTATGCCTTCAAAATCCTTATTACACGCTTTCAATGGTTTTATAGTCTCATTATTTATTTCAAGTTGAATTTTTTTACATTTTTAGTTGAAACAGTATAAAATTGAATGTTTACCGCAGGAAACGTTAGGCTAAAACCCTCTATTAACAAGAAAAATGCATTTATTGTCGCTCATGCCTTCAAAAGCATATTTACTCGCTTTAAATGGTTTTATAATCTCATTATTGATTTCAAGTTGAATTTTTTACATTTTTTGTTAAAACAGATTATAATTGAATGCTTACCTTGGGAAACGTGAAGCAAAAACCCTCTATTGACGAGAAAAGTCCATTTACTATCGCTCATGCGTACAAAAGCCTTATGACTCACTTTAAATGGTTTTATAATCTCATTATTCATTTTAAATTGAATTTTTTTATATTTTTATTCAAAACAGATTAAAATTGAATGTTTACCTTAGGAAACGTTAGGCTAAAACCCTTTATTAACAGGAAAAATGCATTTATTGTCGCTCATGTCTTCAAAAGCCTTATTACTCGCTTTAAATGGTTTTATAATCACATTATTGATTTCAAGTTGAATTTTTTACATTTTTTGTTAAAATAGATTATAATTGAATGCTTACCTTGGGAAACGTGAAGCTAAAACCGTCTATTGACAAGAAAAGTCCATTTACTGTTGCTCATGCCTACGAAAGCCTTATTACTCGCTTTAAATGGTTTTATCATCTCTTTATTGATTTTAAATAAAATTTTTTTCTATTTTTATTTAAAACAGATTAAAATTGAATGTTTACCTCAGGAAACGTTAAGCTAAAACCCTCTATTAATAGGAAAAGTCCATTTATTGTCGCTCATGCCGTCAAAAGCCTTATTACTCACTTTAAATGGTTTTATAATCTCATTATTGATTTCAAGTTGAATTTTTTACATTTTTTGTTAAAACATATTATAAATGAATGCTTACCTTGGGAAACGTGAAGCTAAAACTCTTTATTGACAAGAAAAGTCCATTTATTTTTGCTCATGCCTTCAAAAGCCTTATTACTCGCTTTAAATGGTTTCATGATCTCATTATTGATTTTAAGTTGAATTTTTTTATATTTTTTTAAAACTGATTATAATTGAATGCTTACCTCGGGAAACGTGTGGCTAAAGCCTTCATTTGACTTAAAAAAAGGATTTATAGTCACTCATGCCTTTAAAATCTTTATTACTTGGTTTCAATGGTTTTATAGTCTCATTATTGATTTCAAGTGGAATTTTTTTACATCTTTAGTTAAAACATATTATAATTGAATGTTTACCTCGAGAAACGTTAAGCTAAAAACCCTCTATTAATAGGAAAAGTCCATTTATTGTCGCTCATGCCTTCAAAAGGCTTATTACACGCTTTAAATGGTTTCCTAATCTCATTATTGATTTTGAGTTGAATTGTTTTACATTTTTTTTAAAACTAATTATAATTGAATGTTGACCTCAAGAAACGTGGGGTTAAAGCCCTCATTTGACATAAAAAGGGCATTTATAGTCACTCATGCCTTCAAAATCCTTATTACTCGCTTTCAATGGTTTTATAGTCTCATTATTTATTTCAAGTTGAACTATTTTACATTTTTAGTTGAAACAGTTTAAAATTGAATGTTTACCTCAGGAAACTTTAGGCTAAAACCCTCTATTAGCAGGAAAAATGCATTTATTGTCGCTCATGCCTTCAAAAGCTTTATTACTCACTTTAAATAGTTTTATAGTCTCATTATTGATTTCAAGTTGAATTTTTTACATTTTTTGTTAAAATAGATTATAAATGAATGCTTACCTTGGGAAACGTGAAGCTAAAACCGTCTATTGACAAGAAAAGTCCATTTACTGTCGCTCATGCCTACGAAAGCCTTATTACTCGCTTTAAATGGTTTTATCATCTCTTTATTGATTTTAAATTGAGTTTTTTTCTATTTTTATTTAAAACAGATTAAAATTGAATGTTTACCTCAGGAAACGTTAAGCTAAAACCCTCTATTAACAGGAAAAGTTCATTTATTGTCGCTCATGCCTTCAAAAGCCTTATTACTCGCTTTAAATGGTTTTATAATCTCATTATTGATTTCAAGTTGAATTTTTTACATTTTTTGTTAAATCAGATTATAATTGAATGCTTACCTTGGGAAACGTGAAGCTAAAACTCTCTGTTGACAAGAAAAGTCCATTTATTATCGCTCATGCCTTCAAAAGCCTTATTACTCGCTTTAAATGGTTTTATAATCCCATTATTGATCTCAAGTTGAATTTTTTACATTTTTCATTAAAACAGATTATAATTGAATGCTTAACTTGGAAAATGTTAAGCTAAAACTTTCTATTGACAAGAAAAGTCTATTTATTATCGCTCATGCCTTCAAAAGCCTTATTACTCGCTTTAAATGGTTTTATAATCTCATTATTGATTTCAAGTTAAATTTTTTACATTTTTTGTTAAAACAGATTATAATTGAATGCTTAGCTTGGGAAACGTGAAGCTAAAACTCTCTATTGACAAGAGAAGTCCATTTATTATCGCTCATGCCTTCAAAAGCCTTATTACTCGCTTTAAATGGTTTTATAATCTCATTATTGATTTCACGTTGAATTTTTTACATTTTTTGTTAAAACAGATTATAATTGAATGCTTACCTTAGGAAACGTGAAGCTAAAACCCTCTATTGACAAGAAAAGTCCATTTACTGTCGCTCATGCCTACAAAAGCCTTATTACTCGCTTTAAATGGTTTTATCATCTCTTTATTAATTTTAAATTGAGTTTTTTTCTATTTTTATTTAAAACAGATTAAAATTGAATGTTTACCTCAGGAAACGTTAAGCTAAAACCCTCTATTAACAGGAAAAGTTCATTTATTGTCGCTCATGCCTTCAAAAGCCTTATTACTCGCTTTAAATGGTTTTATAATCTCATTATTGATTTCAAGTTGAATTTTTTACATTTTTTGTTAAATCAGATTATAATTGAATGCTTACCTTGGGAAACGTGAAGCTAAAACTCTCTGTTGACAAGAAAAGTCCATTTATTATCGTTCATGCCTTCAAAAGCCTTATTACTCGCTTTAAATGGTTTTATAATCTCATTATTGATTTCAAGTTGAATTTTTTACCTTTTTCATTAAAACAGATTATAATTGAATGCTTAACTTGGAAAATGTTAAGCTAAAACTTTCTATTGACAAGAAAAGTCCATTTATTATCGCTCATGCCTTCAAAAGCCTTATTACTCGCTTTAAATGGTTTTATAATCTCATTATTGATTTCAAGTTGAATGTTTTACATTTTTTGTTAAAACAGATTATAATTGAATGCTTCCATTGGGAAACGTGAAGCTAAAACCCTCTATTGATAAGAAAAGTCAATTTACTGTCGCTCATGCCTACAAAAGCCTTATTACTCGCTTCGAATGGTTTTATAATCTGATTATTGATTTTCAATTGAATTCTTTTATATTTTTATTTAAAACAGATTAAAATTGAATGTTTACCTCAGCAAATGTTAGGCTAAAACGCTCTATTAATAGGAAAAATGCATTTACTGTCGCTCATGCCTTCAAAAGCCTTATTACTCGCTTTAAATGGTTTTATAATCTCATTATTGATTTCAAATTGAATTGTTTTATGTTTTTATTTAAAACAGATTAAAATTGAATGTTTACCTCAGCAAACGTTAAGCTAAAACCCTCTATTAACAGGAAAAGTCCATTTATTGTCGCTCATGTCGTCAAAAGCTTTATTACTCGCTTTAAATGGTTTTATAATCTCATTATTGATTTCACGTTGAATTTTTTACATTTTTTGTTAAAACAGATTATAATTGAATGCTTACCTTAGGAAACGTGAAGCTAAAACCCTCTATTGACAAGAAAAGTCCATTTACTGTCGCTCATGCCTACGAAAGCCTTATTACTCGCTTTAAATGGTTTTATCATCTCTTTATTGATTTTAAATTGAGTTTTTTTCTATTTTTATTTAAAACAGATTAAAATTGAATGTTTACCTCAGGAAACGTTAAGCTAAAACCCTCTATTAACAGGAAAAGTTCATTTATTGTCGCTCATGCCTTCAAAAGCCTTATTACTCGCTTTAAATGTTTTATAATCTCATTATTGATTTCAAGCTGAATTTTTTACATTTTTTGTTAAATCAGATTATAATTGAATGCTTACCTTGGGAAACGTGAAGCTAAAACTCTCTGTTGACAAGAAAAGTCCATTTATTATCGCTCATGCCTTCAAAAGCCTTATTACTCGCTTTAAATGGTTTTATAATCCCATTATTGATTTCAAGTTGAATTTTTTACATTTTTCATTAAAACAGATTATAATTGAATGCTTAACTTGGAAAATGTTAAGCTAAAACTTTCTATTGACAAGAAAAGTCCATTTATTATCGCTCATGCCTTCAAAAGCCTTATTACTCGCTTTAAATGGTTTTATAATCTCATTATTGATTTCAAGTTGAATTTTTTACATTTTTTGTTAAAACAGATTATAATTGAATGCTTAGCTTGGGAAACGTGAAGCTAAAACTCTCTATTGACAAGAGAAGTCCATTTATTATCGCTCATGCCTTCAAAAGCCTTATTACTCGCTTTAAATGGTTTTATAATCTCATTATTGATTTCACGTTGAATTTTTTACATTTTTTGTTAAAACAGATTATAATTGAATGCTTACCTTAGGAAACGTGAAGCTAAAACCCTCTATTGACAAGAAAAGTCCATTTACTGTCGCTCATGCCTACAAAAGCCTTATTACTCGCTTTAAATGGTTTTATCATCTCTTTATTGATTTTAAATTGAGTTTTTTTCTATTTTTATTTAAAACAGATTAAAATTGAATGTTTACCTCAGCAAACGTTAAGCTAAAACCCTCTATTAACAGGAAAAGTTCATTTATTGTCGCTCATGCCTTCAAAAGCCTTATTACTCGCTTTAAATGGTTTTATAATCTCATTATTGATTTCAAGTTGAATTTTTTACATTTTTTGTTAAATCAGATTATAATTGAATGCTTACCTTGGGAAACGTGAAGCTAAAACTCTCTGTTGACAAGAAAAGTCCATTTATTATCGTTCATGCCTTCAAAAGCCTTATTACTCGCTTTAAATGGTTTTATAATCTCATTATTGATTTCAAGTTGAATTTTTTACCTTTTTCATTAAAACAGATTATAATTGAATGCTTAACTTGGAAAATGTTAAGCTAAAACTTTCTATTGACAAGAGAAGTCCATTTATTATCGCTCATGCCTTCAAAAGCCTTATTACTCGCTTTAAATGGTTTTATAATCTCATTATTGATTTCACGTTGAATTTTTTACATTTTTTGTTAAAACAGATTATAATTGAATGCTTACCTTAGGAAACGTGAAGCTAAAACCCTCTATTGACAAGAAAAGTCCATTTACTGTCGCTCATGCCTACAAAAGCCTTATTACTCGCTTTAAATGGTTTTATCATCTCTTTATTGATTTTAAATTGTGTTTTTTTCTATTTTTATTTAAAACAGATTAAAATTGAATGTTTACCTCAAGAAACGTTAAGCTAAAACCCTCTATTAACAGGAAAAGTTCATTTATTGTCGCTCATGCCTTCAAAAGCCTTATTACTCGCTTTAAATGGTTTTATAATCTCATTATTGATTTCAAGTTGAATTTTTTACATTTTTTGTTAAATCAGATTATAATTGAATGCTTACCTTGGGAAACGTGAAGCTAAAACTCTCTGTTGACAAGAAAAGTCCATTTATTATCGTTCATGCCTTCAAAAGCCTTATTACTCGCTTTAAATGGTTTTATAATCTCATTATTGATTTCAAGTTGAATTTTTTACCTTTTTCATTAAAACAGATTATAATTGAATGCTTAACTTGGAAAATGTTAAGCTAAAACTTTCTATTGACAAGAAAAGTCCATTTATTATCGCTCATGCCTTCAAAAGCCTTATTACTCGCTTTAAATGGTTTTATAATCTCATTATTGATTTCAAGTTGAATGTTTTACATTTTTTGTTAAAACAGATTATAATTGAATGCTTACATTGGGAAACGTGAAGCTAAAACCCTCTATTGATAAGAAAAGTCAATTTACTGTCGCTCATGCCTACAAAAGCCTTATTACTCGCTTCGAATGGTTTTATAATCTGATTATTGATTTTCAATTGAATTCTTTTATATTTTTATTTAAAACAGATTAAAATTGAATGTTTACCTCAGCAAATGTTAGGCTAAAACGCTCTATTAATAGGAAAAATGCATTTACTGTCGCTCATGCCTTCAAAAGCCTTATTACTCGCTTTAAATGGTTTTATAATCTCATTATTGATTTCAAGTTGAATTTTTTACATTTTTTGTTAAAACAGATTATAATTGATTGCTTAGCTTGGGAAACGTGAAGCTAAAACTCTCTATTGACAAGAAAAGTCCATTTATTATCACTCATGCCTTCAAAAGCCTTATTACTCGCTTTAAATGGTTTTATAATCTCATTATTGATTTCAAGTTGAATTTTTTATATCTTTTTTTAAAACAGATTATAATTGAATGCTTACCTTGGGAAACGTGTGGCTAAAGCCTTCATTTGAATTTTTTTACATTTTTAGTTGAAACAGTTTAAAATTGAATGTTTACCTCAGGAAACGTTAGGCTAAAACCCTCTATTAACAGGAAAAATGCATTTATTGTCGCTCATGCCTTCAAAAGCCTTATTACTCGCTTTAAATGGTTTTATAATCTCATTATTGATTTCAAGTTGAATTTTTTACATTTTTTGTTAAAGCAGATTATAATTGAATGCTTACCTTGGGAAACGTGAAGCTAAAACCCTCTATTGACAAGAAAAGTCCATTTACTGTCGCTCATGCCTACAAAAGCTTTATTACTCGCTTTAAATGGTTTTATAATCTCATTATTGATTTTAAATTGAATTGTTTTATGTTTTTATTTAAAACAGATTAAAATTGAATGTTTACCTCAAGAAACGTTAACGTAAAACCCTCTATTAACAGGAAAAATTCATTTATTGTCGCTCATGCCGTCAAAAGCCTTATTACTCGCTTTAAATGGTTTTATAATCTCATTATTGATTTCAAGTTGAATTTTTTACATTTTTTGTTAAAACAGATTATAATTGAATGCTTACTTTGGGAAACGTGAAGCTAAAACCCTCTATTGACAAGAAAAGTCCATTTACTGTCGCTCATGCCTACAAAAGCTTTATTACTCGCTTTAAATGGTTTTATAATCTCATTATTGATTTTAAATTGAATTGTTTTATGTTTTTATTTAAAACAGATTAAAATTGAATGTTTACCTCAGGAAACATAAAAAGAGCATTTATAGTCACTTATGTCTTCAAAATCCTTATTACTCGCTTTCAATGGTTTTATAGTCTCATTATTTATTTCAAGTTGAATTTTTTTATATTTTTAGTTGAAACAGTTTAAAATTGAATGTTTACCTCAGGAAACTTTAGGCTAAAACCCTCTATTAACAGGAAAAATGCATTTATTGTCGCTCATGCCTTCAAAAGCCTTATTACGCGCTTTAAATGGTTTTATAATCTCATTATTGATTTCAAGTTGAATTTTTTACATTTTTTGTTAAAACAGATTATAGTTGAATGCTTACCTTGGGAAACGTGAAGCTAAAACTCTTTATTGACAAGAAAAGTCCATTTATTTTCGCTCATGCCTTCAAAAGCCTTATTACTTGCTTTAAATGGTTTCATGATCTCATTATTGATTTTAAGTTGAATTTTTTTAAATTTTTTTAAAACTGATTATAATTGAATGCTTACCTCGGGAAATGTGTGGCTAAAGCCTTCATTTAACATAAAAGAAGGATTTATAGTCACTCATGCCTTTAAAATCTTTATTACTCGCTTTCAATGGTTTTATAGTCTCATTATTGATTTCAAGTGGAATTTTTTTACATCTTTAGTTAAAACAGATTATAATTGAATGTTTACCTCGGGAAACGTTAAGCTAAAACCCTCTATTAATAGGAAAAGTCCATTTATTGTCGCCCATGCCTTCAGAAGGCTTATTACACGCTTTAAATGGTTTCCTAATCTCATTATTGATTTTGAGTTGAATTATTTAACATTTTTTTTAAAACTAATTATAATTGAAAGTTGACCTCGAGAAACGTGGGGCTAAAGCCCTCATTTGACATAAAAAGGGCATTTATAGTCACTCATGCCTTCAAAATCCTTATTACTCGCTTTCAATGGTTTTATAGTCTCATTATTTATTTCAAGTTGAATTTTTTTACATTTTTAGTTGAAACAGTTTAAAATTGAATGTTTACCTCAGGAAACTTTAGGCTAAAACCCTCTATTAACAAGAAAAATGCATTTATTGTCGCTCATGCCTTCAAAAGCCATATTACTCGCTTTCAATGGTTTTATAATCTCATTATTGATTTCAAGTTGAATTTTTTACATTTTTTGTTAAAGCAGATTATAATTGAATGCTTACCTTGGGAAACGTGAAGCTAAAACCTTTTATTGACAAGAAAAGTCCATTTACTATCGCTCATGCCTACAAAAGCTTTATTACTCGCTTTAAATGGTTTTATAATCTAATTATTGATTTTAAATTGAATTGTTTTATGTTTTTATTTAAAACAGATTAAAATTGAATGTTTACCTCAGGAAACGTTAAGCTAAAACCCTCTATTAATAGGAAAAGTCCATTTATTGTCGCTCATGCCGTCAAAAGCCTTATTACTCACTTTAAATGGTTTTATAATCTCATTATTGATTTCAAGTTGAATTTTTTACATTTTTTGTTAAAACATATTATAAATGAATGCTTACCTTGGGAAACATGAAGCTAAACTCTTTATTGACAAGAAAAGTCCATTTATTTTTGCTCATGCCTTCAAAAGCCTTATTACTCGCTTTAAATGGTTTCATGATCTCATTATTGATTTTAAGTTGAATTTTTTTATATTTTTTTAAAACTGATTATAATTGAATGCTTACCTCGGGAAACGTGTGGCTAAAGCCTTCATTTGACTTAAAAAAAGGATTTATAGTCACTCATGCCTTTAAAATCTTTATTACTTGCTTTCAATGGTTTTATAGTCTCATTATTGATTTCAAGTGGAATTTTTTTACATCTTTAGTTAAAACATATTATAATTGAATGTTTACCTCGGGAAACGTTAAGCTAAAAACCCTCTATTAATAGGAAAAGTCCATTTATTGTCGCCCATGCCTTCAAAAGGCTTATTACACGCTTTAAATGGTTTCCTAATCTCATTATTGATTTTGAGTTGAATTGTTTTACATTTTTTTTAAAACTAATTATAATTGAATGTTGACCTCGAGAAACGTGGGGTTAAAGCCCTCATTTGACATAAAAAGGGCATTTATAGTCACTCATGCCTTCAAAATCCTTATTACTCGCTTTCAATGGTTTTATAGTCTCATTATTTATTTCAAGTTGAACTATTTTACATTTTTAGTTGAAACAGTTTAAAATTGAATGTTTACCTCAGGAAACTTTAGGCTAAAACCCTCTATTAACAGGAAAAATGCATTTATTGTCGCTCATGCCTTCAAAAGCTTTATTACTCACTTTAAATAGTTTTATAGTCTCATTATTGATTTCAAGTTGAATTTTTTACATTTTTTGTTAAAGCAGATTATAACTGAATGCTTACCTTGGGAAACGTGAAGCTAAAACCCTCAATTGACAAGAAAAGTCCATTTACTGTCGCTCATGCCTACAAAAGCTTTATTACTCGCTTTAAATGGTTGTATAATCTCATTATTGATTTTAAATTGAATTGTTTTATGTTTTTATTTAAAACAGATTAAAATTGAATGTTTACCTCAGGAAACGTTAAGGTAAAACCCTCTATTAACAGGAAAAGTTCATTTATTGTCGCTCATGCCGTCAAAAGCCTTATTACTCGCTTTAAATGGTTTTATAATCTCATTATTGACTTCAAGTTGAATTTTTTACATTTTTTGTTAAAACAGATTATAATTGAATGCTTACCTTTGGAAACGTGAAGCTAAAACCCTCTATTGACAAGAAAAGTCCATTTACTGTCGCTCATGCCTACAAAAGCTTTATTACTCGCTTTAAATGGTTTTATAATCTCATTATTGATTTTAAATTGAATTGTTTTATGTTTTTATTTAAAACAGATTAAAATTGAATGTTTACCTCAGCAAACGTTAAGCTAAAACCCTCTATTAACAGGAAAAGTCCATTTATTGTCGCTCATGCCGTCAAAAGCTTTATTACTCGCTTTAAATGGTTTTATAATCTCATTATTGATTTCAAGTTGAATTTTTTACATTGTTTGTTAAAACAGATTATAATTGAATGCTTACCTTGGGAAACGTGAAGCTAAAACCCTCTATTGATAAGAAAAGTCCATTTACTGTCGCTCATGCCTACAAAAGCTTTATTACTCGTTTTAAATGGTTTTATAATCTCATTATTTATTTCAAGTTGAACTATTTTACATTTTTAGTTGAAACAGTTTAAAATTGAATGTTTACCTCAGGAAACGTTAGGCTAAAACCCTCTATTAACAGGAAAAATGCATTTATTGTCGCTCATGCCTTCAAAAGCCTTATTACTCGCTTTAAATGGTTTTATAATCTCATTATTGATTTCAAGTTGAATTTTTTACATTTTTTGTTAAAGCAGATTATAACTGAATGCTTACCTTGGGAAACGTGAAGCTAAAACCCTCTATTGACAAGAAAAGTCCATTTACTGTCGCTCATGCCTACAAAAGCTTTATTACTCGCTTTAAATGGTTGTATAATCTCATTATTGATTTTAAATTGAATTGTTTTATGTTTTTATTTAAAACAGATTAAAATTGAATGTTTACCTCAGGAAACGTTAAGGTAAAACCCTCTATTAACAGGAAAAGTTCATTTATTGTCGCTCATGCCGTCAAAAGCCTTATTACTCGCTTTAAATGGTTTTATAATCTCATTATTGACTTCAAGTTGAATTTTTTACATTTTTTGTTAAAACAGATTATAATTGAATGCTTACCTTGGGAAACGTGAAGCTAAAACCCTCTATTGACAAGAAAAGTCCATTTACTGTCGCTCATGCCTACAAAAGCTTTATTACTCGTTTTAAATGGTTTTATAATCTCATTATTGATTTTAAATTGAATTGTTTTATGTTTTTATTGAAAACAGATTAAAATTGAATGTTTACTTCAGGAATTGTTAAGCTAAAACCTTCTATTAACAGGAAAAGTCCATTTATTGTCGCTCATGCCGTGAAAAGCCTTATTATTCGCTCTAAATGGTTTTATAATCTCATTATTGATTTCAAGTTGAATTTTTTACATTGTTTGTTAAAACAGATTATAATTGAATGCTTACCTTGGGAAATGTGAAGCTAAAACTCTTTATTGACAAGAAAAGTCCATTTATTATCGCTCATGCCTTCAAAAGCCTTATTACTCGCTTAAAATGGTTTCATGATCTCATTATTGATTTTAATCTGAATTTTTTTATATTTTTTTTAAAACTGATTATAATTGAATGTTTATCTCGGGAAACGTGTGGCTAAAGCCTTCATTTGACATAAAAAAAGGATTTATAGTCACTCATGCCTTCAAAATCTTTATTACTCGCTTTCAATGGTTTTATAGTCTCATAATTGATTTCAAGTGGAATTTTTTTACATCTTTAGTTAAAACAGATTATAATTGAATGTTTACATCAGGAAACGTTAAGCTAAAACCCTCTATTAATAGGAAAACTCCATTTATTGTCGCTCATGCCTTCAAAAGGCTTATTACACGCTTTAAATGGTTTCCTAATCTCATTATTGATTTTGAGTAGAATTTTTGCATCTTTTTTAAAACTAATTATAATTGAATGTTGACCTCGAGAAACGTGGGGCTAAAGCGCTAATTTGACATAAAAAGAGCATTTATACTCACTTATGCCTTCAGAATCCTTATTACACGCTTTCAATGGTTTTATAGTCTCATTATTTATTTCAAGTTGAATTTTTTTACATTTTTAGTTGAAACAGTATAAAATTGAATGTTTACCGCAGGAAACGTTAGGCTAAAACCCTCTATTAACAGGAAAAATGCATTTATTGTCGCTCATGCCTTCAAAAGCCTTATTACTCGCTTTAAATGGTTTTATAATCTCATTATTGATTTCAAGTTGAATTTTTTACATTTTTTGTTAAAACAGATTATAATTGAATGCTTACCTTGGGAAACGTGAAGCAAAAACCCTCTATTGACGAGAAAAGTCCATTTACTGTCGCTCATGCGTACAAAAGCCTTATTACTCACTTTAAATGGTTTTATAATCTCATTATTCATTTTAAATTGAATTTTTTTATATTTTTATTCAAAACAGATTAAAATTGAATGTTTACCTTAGGAAACGTTAGGCTAAAACCCTTTATTAACAGGAAAAATGCATTTATTGTCGCTCATGTCTTCAAAAGCCTTATTACTCGCTTTAAATGGTTTTATAATCACATTATTGATTTCAAGTTGAATTTTTTACATTTTTTGTTAAAATAGATTATAATTGAATGCTTACCTTGGGAAACGTGAAGCTAAAACCGTCTATTGACAAGAAAAGTCCATTTACTGTTGCTCATGCCTACGAAAGCCTTATTACTCGCTTTAAATGGTTTTATCATCTCTTTATTGATTTTAAATAAAATTTTTTTCTATTTTTATTTAAAACAGATTAAAATTGAATGTTTACCTCAGGAATCGTTAAGCTAAAACCCTCTATTAACAGGAAAAGTCCATTTATTGTCGCTCATGCCTTCAAAAGCCTTATTACTCGCTTTAAATGGTTTTATAATCTCATTATTGATTTCAAGTTGAATTTTTTACATTTTTTGTTAAAACAGATTATAATTGAATGCTTAGCTTGGGAAACGTGAAGCTAAAACACTCTATTGACAAGAGAAGTCCATTTATTATCGCTTATGCCTTCAAAAGCCTTATTACTCGCTTTAAATGGTTTTATAATCTCATTATTGATTTCACGTTGAATTTTTTACATTTTTTGTTAAAACAGATTATAATTGAATGCTTACCTTAGGAAACGTGAAGCTAAAACCCTCTATTGACAAGAAAAGTCCATTTACTGTCGCTCATGCCTACGAAAGCCTTATTACTCGCTTTAAATGGTTTTATCATCTCTTTATTGATTTTAAATTGAGTTTTTTTCTATTTTTATTTAAAACAGATTAAAATTGAATGTTTACCTCAGGAAACGTTAAGCTAAAACCCTCTATTAACAGGAAAAGTTCATTTATTGTCGCTCATGCCTTCAAAAGCCTTATTACTCGCTTTAAATGTTTTATAATCTCATTACTGATTTCAAGCTGAATTTTTTACATTTTTTGTTAAATCAGATTATAATTGAATGCTTACCTTGGGAAACGTGAAGCTAAAACTCTCTGTTGACAAGAAAAGTCCATTTATTATCGCTCATGCCTTCAAAAGCCTTATTACTCGCTTTAAATGGTTTTATAATCTCATTATTGATTTCAAGTTGAATTTTTTACATTTTTCATTAAAACAGATTATAATTGAATGCTTAACTTGGAAAATGTTAAGCTAAAACTTTCTATTGACAAGAAAAGTCCATTTATTATCGCTCATGCCTTCAAAAGCCTTATTACTCGCTTTAAATGGTTTTATAATCTCATTATTGATTTCAAGTTGAATTTTTTACATTTTTTGTTAAAACAGATTATAATTGAATGCTTAGCTTGGGAAACGTGAAGCTAAAACTCTCTATTGACAAGAGAAGTCCATTTATTATCGCTCATGCCTTCAAAAGCCTTATTACTCGCTTTAAATGGTTTTATAAATGGTTTTATAATCTCATTATTGATTTCACGTTGAATTTTTTACATTTTTTGTTAAAACAGATTATAATTGAATGCTTACCTTAGGAAACGTGAAGCTAAAACCCTCTATTGACAAGAAAAGTCCATTTACTGTCGCTCATGCCTACAAAAGCCTTATTACTCGCTTTAAATGGTTTTATCATCTCTTTATTGATTTTAAATTGAGTTTTTTTCTATTTTTATTTAAAACAGATTAAAATTGAATGTTTACCTCAGGAAACGTTAAGCTAAAACCCTCTATTAACAGGAAAAGTTCATTTATTGTCGCTCATGCCTTCAAAAGCCTTATTACTCGCTTTAAATGGTTTTATAATCTCATTATTGATTTCAAGTTGAATTTTTTACATTTTTTGTTAAATCAGATTATAATTGAATGCTTACCTTGGGAAACGTGAAGCTAAAACTCTCTGTTGACAAGAAAAGTCCATTTATTATCGTTCATGCCTTCAAAAGCCTTATTACTCGCTTTAAATGGTTTTATAATCTCATTATTGATTTCAAGTTGAATTTTTTACATTTTTCATTAAAACAGATTATAATTGAATGCTTAACTTGGAAAATGTTAAGCTAAAACTTTCTATTGACAAGAAAAGTCCATTTATAATCGCTCATGCCTTCAAAAGCCTTATTACTCGCTTTAAATGGTTTTATAATCTCATTATTGATTTCAAGTTGAATGTTTTACATTTTTTGTTAAAACAGATTATAATTGAATGCTTACATTGGGAAACGTGAAGCTAAAACCCTCTATTGATAAGAAAAGTCAATTTACTGTCGCTCATGCCTACAAAAGCCTTATTACTCGCTTTGAATGGTTTTATAATCTGATTATTGATTTTAAATTGAATTATTTTATATTTTTATTTAAAACAGATTAAAATTGAATGTTTACCTCAGCAAATGTTAGGCTAAAACGCTCTATTAATAGGAAAAATGGATTTACTGTCGCTCATGCCTTCAAAAGCCTTATTACTCGCTTTAAATGGTTTTATAATCTCATTATTGATTTCAAGTTGAATTTTTTACATTTTTTGTTAAAACAGATTATAATTGATTGCTTAGCTTGGGAAACGTGAAGCTAAAACTCTCTATTGACAAGAAAAGTCCATTTATTATCACTCATGCCTTCAAAAGCCTTATTACTCGCTTTAAATGGTTTTATAATCTCATTATTGATTTGAAGTTGAATTTTTTATATCTTTTTTTAAAACAGATTATAATTGAATGCTTACCTTGGGAAACGTGTGGCTAAAGCCTTCATTTGAATTTTTTTACATTTTTAGTTGAAACAGTTTAAAATTGAATGTTTACCTCAGGAAACGTTAGGCTAAAACCCTCTATTAACAGGAAAAATGCATTTATTGTCGCTCATGCCTTCAAAAGCCTTATTACTCGCTTTAAATGGTTTTATAATCTCATTATTGATTTCAAGTTGAATTTTTTACATTTTTTGTTAAAGCAGATTATAACTGAATGCTTACCTTGGGAAACGTGAAGCTAAAACCCTCTATTGACAAGAAAAGTCCATTTACTGTCGCTCATGCCTACAAAAGCTTTATTACTCGCTTTAAATGGTTGTATAATCTCATTATTGATTTTAAATTGAATTGTTTTATGTTTTTATTTAAAACAGATTAAAATTGAATGTTTACCTCAGGAAACGTTAAGGTAAAACCCTCTATTAACAGGAAAAGTTCATTTATTGTCGCTCATGCCGTCAAAAGCCTTATTACTCGCTTTAAATGGTTTTATAATCTCATTATTGACTTCAAGTTGAATTTTTTACATTTTTTGTTAAAACGGATTATAATTGAATGCTTACCTTGGGAAACGTGAAGCTAAAACCCTCTATTGACAAGAAAAGTCCATTTACTGTCGCTCATGCCTACAAAAGCTTTATTACTCGTTTTAAATGGTTTTATAATCTCATTATTGATTTTAAATTGAATTGTTTTATGTTTTTATTGAAAACAGATTAAAATTGAATGTTTACTTCAGGAATTGTTAAGCTAAAACCTTCTATTAACAGGAAAAGTCCATTTATTGTCGCTCATGCCGTGAAAAGCCTTATTATTCGCTCTAAATGGTTTTATAATCTCATTATTGATTTCAAGTTGAATTTTTTACATTGTTTGTTAAAACAGATTATAATTGAATGCTTACCTTGGGAAATGTGAAGCTAAAACTCTTTATTGACAAGAAAAGTCCATTTATTATCGCTCATGCCTTCAAAAGCCTTATTACTCGCTTAAAATGGTTTCATGATCTCATTATTGATTTTAATCTGAATTTTTTTATATTTTTTTTAAAACTGATTATAATTGAATGTTTATCTCGGGAAACGTGTGGCTAAAGCCTTCATTTGACATAAAAAAAGGATTTATAGTCACTCATGCCTTCAAAATCTTTATTACTCGCTTTCAATGGTTTTATAGTCTCATAATTGATTTCAAGTGGAATTTTTTTACATCTTTAGTTAAAACAGATTATAATTGAATGTTTACATCAGGAAACGTTAAGCTAAAACCCTCTATTAATAGGAAAACTCCATTTATTGTCGCTCATGCCTTCAAAAGGCTTATTACACGCTTTAAATGGTTTCCTAATCTCATTATTGATTTTGAGTAGAATTTTTGCATCTTTTTTAAAACTAATTATAATTGAATGTTGACCTCGAGAAACGTGGGGCTAAAGCGCTAATTTGACATAAAAAGAGCATTTATACTCACTTATGCCTTCAAAATCCTTATTACACGCTTTCAATGGTTTTATAGTCTCATTATTTATTTCAAGTTGAATTTTTTTACATTTTTAGTTGAAACAGTATAAAATTGAATGTTTACCGCAGGAAACGTTAGGCTAAAACCCTCTATTAACAGGAAAAATGCATTTATTGTCGCTCATGCCTTCAAAAGCCTTATTACTCGCTTTAAATGGTTTTATAATCTCATTATTGATTTCAAGTTGAATTTTTTACATTTTTTGTTAAAACAGATTATAATTGAATGCTTACCTTGGGAAACGTGAAGCAAAAACCCTCTATTGACGAGAAAAGTCCATTTACTGTCGCTCATGCGTACAAAAGCCTTATTACTCACTTTAAATGGTTTTATAATCTCATTATTCATTTTAAATTGAATTTTTTTATATTTTTATTCAAAACAGATTAAAATTGAATGTTTACCTTAGGAAACGTTAGGCTAAAACCCTTTATTAACAGGAAAAATGCATTTATTGTCGCTCATGTCTTCAAAAGCCTTATTACTCGCTTTAAATGGTTTTATAATCACATTATTGATTTCAAGTTGAATTTTTTACATTTTTTGTTAAAATAGATTATAATTGAATGCTTACCTTGGGAAACGTGAAGCTAAAACCGTCTATTGACAAGAAAAGTCCATTTACTGTTGCTCATGCCTACGAAAGCCTTATTACTCGCTTTAAATGGTTTTATCATCTCTTTATTGATTTTAAATAAAATTTTTTTCTATTTTTATTTAAAACAGATTAAAATTGAATGTTTACCTCAGGAATCGTTAAGCTAAAACCCTCTATTAACAGGAAAAGTCCATTTATTGTCGCTCATGCCTTCAAAAGCCTTATTACTCGCTTTAAATGGTTTTATAATCTCATTATTGATTTCAAGTTGAATTTTTTACATTTTTTGTTAAAACAGATTATAATTGAATGCTTAGCTTGGGAAACGTGAAGCTAAAACACTCTATTGACAAGAGAAGTCCATTTATTATCGCTTATGCCTTCAAAAGCCTTATTACTCGCTTTAAATGGTTTTATAATCTCATTATTGATTTCACGTTGAATTTTTTACATTTTTTGTTAAAACAGATTATAATTGAATGCTTACCTTAGGAAACGTGAAGCTAAAACCCTCTATTGACAAGAAAAGTCCATTTACTGTCGCTCATGCCTACGAAAGCCTTATTACTCGCTTTAAATGGTTTTATCATCTCTTTATTGATTTTAAATTGAGTTTTTTTCTATTTTTATTTAAAACAGATTAAAATTGAATGTTTACCTCAGGAAACGTTAAGCTAAAACCCTCTATTAACAGGAAAAGTTCATTTATTGTCGCTCATGCCTTCAAAAGCCTTATTACTCGCTTTAAATGTTTTATAATCTCATTACTGATTTCAAGCTGAATTTTTTACATTTTTTGTTAAATCAGATTATAATTGAATGCTTACCTTGGGAAACGTGAAGCTAAAACTCTCTGTTGACAAGAAAAGTCCATTTATTATCGCTCATGCCTTCAAAAGCCTTATTACTCGCTTTAAATGGTTTTATAATCTCATTATTGATTTCAAGTTGAATTTTTTACATTTTTCATTAAAACAGATTATAATTGAATGCTTAACTTGGAAAATGTTAAGCTAAAACTTTCTATTGACAAGAAAAGTCCATTTATTATCGCTCATGCCTTCAAAAGCCTTATTACTCGCTTTAAATGGTTTTATAATCTCATTATTGATTTCAAGTTGAATTTTTTACATTTTTTGTTAAAACAGATTATAATTGAATGCTTAGCTTGGGAAACGTGAAGCTAAAACTCTCTATTGACAAGAGAAGTCCATTTATTATCGCTCATGCCTTCAAAAGCCTTATTACTCGCTTTAAATGGTTTTATAAATGGTTTTATAATCTCATTATTGATTTCACGTTGAATTTTTTACATTTTTTGTTAAAACAGATTATAATTGAATGCTTACCTTAGGAAACGTGAAGCTAAAACCCTCTATTGACAAGAAAAGTCCATTTACTGTCGCTCATGCCTACAAAAGCCTTATTACTCGCTTTAAATGGTTTTATCATCTCTTTATTGATTTTAAATTGAGTTTTTTTCTATTTTTATTTAAAACAGATTAAAATTGAATGTTTACCTCAGGAAACGTTAAGCTAAAACCCTCTATTAACAGGAAAAGTTCATTTATTGTCGCTCATGCCTTCAAAAGCCTTATTACTCGCTTTAAATGGTTTTATAATCTCATTATTGATTTCAAGTTGAATTTTTTACATTTTTTGTTAAATCAGATTATAATTGAATGCTTACCTTGGGAAACGTGAAGCTAAAACTCTCTGTTGACAAGAAAAGTCCATTTATTATCGTTCATGCCTTCAAAAGCCTTATTACTCGCTTTAAATGGTTTTATAATCTCATTATTGATTTCAAGTTGAATTTTTTACATTTTTCATTAAAACAGATTATAATTGAATGCTTAACTTGGAAAATGTTAAGCTAAAACTTTCTATTGACAAGAAAAGTCCATTTATAATCGCTCATGCCTTCAAAAGCCTTATTACTCGCTTTAAATGGTTTTATAATCTCATTATTGATTTCAAGTTGAATGTTTTACATTTTTTGTTAAAACAGATTATAATTGAATGCTTACATTGGGAAACGTGAAGCTAAAACCCTCTATTGATAAGAAAAGTCAATTTACTGTCGCTCATGCCTACAAAAGCCTTATTACTCGCTTTGAATGGTTTTATAATCTGATTATTGATTTTAAATTGAATTATTTTATATTTTTATTTAAAACAGATTAAAATTGAATGTTTACCTCAGCAAATGTTAGGCTAAAACGCTCTATTAATAGGAAAAATGGATTTACTGTCGCTCATGCCTTCAAAAGCCTTATTACTCGCTTTAAATGGTTTTATAATCTCATTATTGATTTCAAGTTGAATTTTTTACATTTTTTGTTAAAACAGATTATAATTGATTGCTTAGCTTGGGAAACGTGAAGCTAAAACTCTCTATTGACAAGAAAAGTCCATTTATTATCACTCATGCCTTCAAAAGCCTTATTACTCGCTTTAAATGGTTTTATAATCTCATTATTGATTTGAAGTTGAATTTTTTATATCTTTTTTTAAAACAGATTATAATTGAATGCTTACCTTGGGAAACGTGTGGCTAAAGCCTTCATTTGAATTTTTTTACATTTTTAGTTGAAACAGTTTAAAATTGAATGTTTACCTCAGGAAACGTTAGGCTAAAACCCTCTATTAACAGGAAAAATGCATTTATTGTCGCTCATGCCTTCAAAAGCCTTATTACTCGCTTTAAATGGTTTTATAATCTCATTATTGATTTCAAGTTGAATTTTTTACATTTTTTGTTAAAGCAGATTATAACTGAATGCTTACCTTGGGAAACGTGAAGCTAAAACCCTTTATTGACAAGAAAAGTCCATTTACTGTCGCTCATGCCTACAAAAGCTTTATTACTCGCTTTAAATGGTTGTATAATCTCATTATTGATTTTAAATTGAATTGTTTTATGTTTTTATTTAAAACAGATTAAAATTGAATGTTTACCTCAGGAAACGTTAAGGTAAAACCCTCTATTAACAGGAAAAGTTCATTTATTGTCGCTCATGCCGTCAAAAGCCTTATTACTCGCTTTAAATGGTTTTATAATCTCATTATTGACTTCAAGTTGAATTTTTTACATTTTTTGTTAAAACAGATTATAATTGAATGCTTACCTTGGGAAACGTGAAGCTAAAACCCTCTATTGACAAGAAAAGTCCATTTACTGTCGCTCATGCCTACAAAAGCTTTATTACTCGTTTTAAATGGTTTTATAATCTCATTATTGATTTTAAATTGAATTGTTTTATGTTTTTATTGAAAACAGATTAAAATTGAATGTTTACTTCAGGAATTGTTAAGCTAAAACCTTCTATTAACAGGAAAAGTCCATTTATTGTCGCTCATGCCGTGAAAAGCCTTATTATTCGCTCTAAATGGTTTTATAATCTCATTATTGATTTCAAGTTGAATTTTTTACATTGTTTGTTAAAACAGATTATAATTGAATGCTTACCTTGGGAAATGTGAAGCTAAAACTCTTTATTGACAAGAAAAGTCCATTTATTATCGCTCATGCCTTCAAAAGCCTTATTACTCGCTTAAAATGGTTTCATGATCTCATTATTGATTTTAATCTGAATTTTTTTATATTTTTTTAAAAACTGATTATAATTGAATGTTTATCTCGGGAAACGTGTGGCTAAAGCCTTCATTTGACATAAAAAAAGGATTTATAGTCACTCATGCCTTCAAAATCTTTATTACTCGCTTTCAATGGTTTTATAGTCTCATAATTGATTTCAAGTGGAATTTTTTTACATCTTTAGTTAAAACAGATTATAATTGAATGTTTACATCAGGAAACGTTAAGCTAAAACCCTCTATTAATAGGAAAACTCCATTTATTGTCGCTCATGCCTTCAAAAGGCTTATTACACGCTTTAAATGGTTTCCTAATCTCATTATTGATTTTGAGTAGAATTTTTGCATCTTTTTTAAAACTAATTATAATTGAATGTTGACCTCGAGAAACGTGGGGCTAAAGCGCTAATTTGACATAAAAAGAGCATTTATACTCACTTATGCCTTCAAAATCCTTATTACACGCTTTCAATGGTTTTATAGTCTCATTATTTATTTCAAGTTGAATTTTTTTACATTTTTAGTTGAAACAGTATAAAATTGAATGTTTACCGCAGGAAACGTTAGGCTAAAACCCTCTATTAACAGGAAAAATGCATTTATTGTCGCTCATGCCTTCAAAAGCCTTATTACTCGCTTTAAATGGTTTTATAATCTCATTATTGATTTCAAGTTGAATTTTTTACATTTTTTGTTAAAACAGATTATAATTGAATGCTTACCTTGGGAAACGTGAAGCAAAAACCCTCTATTGACGAGAAAAGTCCATTTACTGTCGCTCATGCGTACAAAAGCCTTATTACTCACTTTAAATGGTTTTATAATCTCATTATTCATTTTAAATTGAATTTTTTTATATTTTTATTCAAAACAGATTAAAATTGAATGTTTACCTTAGGAAACGTTAGGCTAAAACCCTTTATTAACAGGAAAAATGCATTTATTATCGCTCATGTCTTCAAAAGCCTTATTACTCGCTTTAAATGGTTTTATAATCACATTATTGATTTCAAGTTGAATTTTTTACATTTTTTGTTAAAATAGATTATAATTGAATGCTTACCTTGGGAAACGTGAAGCTAAAACCGTCTATTGACAAGAAAAGTCCATTTACTGTTGCTCATGCCTACGAAAGCCTTATTACTCGCTTTAAATGGTTTTATCATCTCTTTATTGATTTTAAATAAAATTTTTTTCTATTTTTATTTAAAACAGATTAAAATTGAATGTTTACCTCAGGAATCGTTAAGCTAAAACCCTCTATTAACAGGAAAAGTCCATTTATTGTCGCTCATGCCTTCAAAAGCCTTATTACTCGCTTTAAATGGTTTTATAATCTCATTATTGATTTCAAGTTGAATTTTTTACATTTTTTGTTAAAACAGATTATAATTGAATGCTTAGCTTGGGAAACGTGAAGCTAAAACACTCTATTGACAAGAGAAGTCCATTTATTATCGCTTATGCCTTCAAAAGCCTTATTACTCGCTTTAAATGGTTTTATAATCTCATTATTGATTTCACGTTGAATTTTTTACATTTTTTGTTAAAACAGATTATAATTGAATGCTTACCTTAGGAAACGTGAAGCTAAAACCCTCTATTGACAAGAAAAGTCCATTTACTGTCGCTCATGCCTACGAAAGCCTTATTACTCGCTTTAAATGGTTTTATCATCTCTTTATTGATTTTAAATTGAGTTTTTTTCTATTTTTATTTAAAACAGATTAAAATTGAATGTTTACCTCAGGAAACGTTAAGCTAAAACCCTCTATTAACAGGAAAAGTTCATTTATTGTCGCTCATGCCTTCAAAAGCCTTATTACTCGCTTTAAATGTTTTATAATCTCATTACTGATTTCAAGCTGAATTTTTTACATTTTTTGTTAAATCAGATTATAATTGAATGCTTACCTTGGGAAACGTGAAGCTAAAACTCTCTGTTGACAAGAAAAGTCCATTTATTATCGCTCATGCCTTCAAAAGCCTTATTACTCGCTTTAAATGGTTTTATAATCTCATTATTGATTTCAAGTTGAATTTTTTACATTTTTCATTAAAACAGATTATAATTGAATGCTTAACTTGGAAAATGTTAAGCTAAAACTTTCTATTGACAAGAAAAGTCCATTTATTATCGCTCATGCCTTCAAAAGCCTTATTACTCGCTTTAAATGGTTTTATAATCTCATTATTGATTTCAAGTTGAATTTTTTACATTTTTTGTTAAAACAGATTATAATTGAATGCTTAGCTTGGGAAACGTGAAGCTAAAACTCTCTATTGACAAGAGAAGTCCATTTATTATCGCTCATGCCTTCAAAAGCCTTATTACTCGCTTTAAATGGTTTTATAAATGGTTTTATAATCTCATTATTGATTTCACGTTGAATTTTTTACATTTTTTGTTAAAACAGATTATAATTGAATGCTTACCTTAGGAAACGTGAAGCTAAAACCCTCTATTGACAAGAAAAGTCCATTTACTGTCGCTCATGCCTACAAAAGCCTTATTACTCGCTTTAAATGGTTTTATCATCTCTTTATTGATTTTAAATTGAGTTTTTTTCTATTTTTATTTAAAACAGATTAAAATTGAATGTTTACCTCAGGAAACGTTAAGCTAAAACCCTCTATTAACAGGAAAAGTTCATTTATTGTCGCTCATGCCTTCAAAAGCCTTATTACTCGCTTTAAATGGTTTTATAATCTCATTATTGATTTCAAGTTGAATTTTTTACATTTTTTGTTAAATCAGATTATAATTGAATGCTTACCTTGGGAAACGTGAAGCTAAAACTCTCTGTTGACAAGAAAAGTCCATTTATTATCGTTCATGCCTTCAAAAGCCTTATTACTCGCTTTAAATGGTTTTATAATCTCATTATTGATTTCAAGTTGAATTTTTTACATTTTTCATTAAAACAGATTATAATTGAATGCTTAACTTGGAAAATGTTAAGCTAAAACTTTCTATTGACAAGAAAAGTCCATTTATAATCGCTCATGCCTTCAAAAGCCTTATTACTCGCTTTAAATGGTTTTATAATCTCATTATTGATTTCAAGTTGAATGTTTTACATTTTTTGTTAAAACAGATTATAATTGAATGCTTACATTGGGAAACGTGAAGCTAAAACCCTCTATTGATAAGAAAAGTCAATTTACTGTCGCTCATGCCTACAAAAGCCTTATTACTCGCTTTGAATGGTTTTATAATCTGAGTATTGATTTTAAATTGAATTCTTTTATATTTTTATTTAAAACAGATTAAAATTGAATGTTTACCTCAGCAAATGTTAGGCTAAAACGCTCTATTAATAGGAAAAATGGATTTACTGTCGCTCATGCCTTCAAAAGCCTTATTACTCGCTTTAAATGGTTTTATAATCTCATTATTGATTTCAAGTTGAATTTTTTACATTTTTTGTTAAAACAGATTATAATTGATTGCTTAGCTTGGGAAACGTGAAGCTAAAACTCTCTATTGACAAGAAAAGTCCATTTATTATCACTCATGCCTTCAAAAGCCTTATTACTCGCTTTAAATGGTTTTATAATCTCATTATTGATTTGAAGTTGAATTTTTTATATCTTTTTTTAAAACAGATTATAATTGAATGCTTACCTTGGGAAACGTGTGGCTAAAGCCTTCATTTGAATTTTTTTACATTTTTAGTTGAAACAGTTTAAAATTGAATGTTTACCTCAGGAAACGTTAGGCTAAAACCCTCTATTAACAGGAAAAATGCATTTATTGTCGCTCATGCCTTCAAAAGCCTTATTACTCGCTTTAAATGGTTTTATAATCTCATTATTGATTTCAAGTTGAATTTTTTACATTTTTTGTTAAAGCAGATTATAACTGAATGCTTACCTTGGGAAACGTGAAGCTAAAACCCTCTATTGACAAGAAAAGTCTATTTACTGTCGCTCATGCCTACAAAAGCTTTATTACTCGCTTTAAATGGTTGTATAATCTCATTATTGATTTTAAATTGAATTGTTTTATGTTTTTATTTAAAACAGATTAAAATTGAATGTTTACCTCAGGAAACGTTAAGGTAAAACCCTCTATTAACAGGAAAAGTTCATTTATTGTCGCTCATGCCGTCAAAAGCCTTATTACTCGCTTTAAATGGTTTTATAATCTCATTATTGACTTCAAGTTGAATTTTTTACATTTTTTGTTAAAACAGATTATAATTGAATGCTTACCTTGGGAAACGTGAAGCTAAAACCCTCTATTGACAAGAAAAGTCCATTTACTGTCGCTCATGCCTACAAAAGCTTTATTACTCGCTTTAAATGGTTTTATAATATCATTATTGATTTTAAATTGAATTGTTTTATGTTTTTATTTAAAACAGATTAAAATTGAATGTTTACCTCAGCAAACGTTAAGCTAAAACCCTCTATTAACAGGAAAAGTCCATTTATTGTCGCTCATGCCGTCAAAAGCCTTATTACTCGCTTTAAATGGTTTTATAATCTCATTATTGATTTCAAGTTGAATTTTTTACTTTTTTTGTTAAAACTGATTATAATTGAATGCTTACCTTGGGAAATGTGAAGCTAAAACCCTCTATTGACAAGAAAAGTCCATTTACTGTCGCTCATGCCTACAAAAGCTTTATTACTCGCTTTAAATGGTTTTATAATCTCATTATTGATTTTAAATTGAATTGTTTTATGTTTTTATTTAAAACAGATTAAAATTGAATGTTTACCTCAAGAAACGTTAACGTAAAACCCTCTATTAACAGGAAAAATTCATTTATTGTCGCTCATGCCGTCAAAAGCCTTATTACTCGCTTTAAATGGTTTTATAATCTCATTATTGATTTCAAGTTGAATTTTTTACATTTTTTGTTAAAACAGATTATAATTGAATGCTTACCTTGGGAAACGTGAAGCTAAAACCCTCTATTGACAAGAAAAGTCCATTTACTGTCGCTCATGCCTACAAAAGCTTTATTACTCGCTTTAAATGGTTTTATAATCTCATTATTGATTTTAAATTGAATTGTTTTTTGTTTTTATTTAAAACAGATTAAAATTGAATGTTTACCTCAGGAAACATAAAAAGAGCATTTATAGTCACTTATGTCTTCAAAATCCTTATTACTCGCTTTCAATGGTTTTATAGTCTCATTATTTATTTCAAGTTAAATTTTTTTATATTTTTAGTTGAAACAGTTTAAAATTGATTGTTTACCTCAGGAAACTTTAGGCTAAAACCCTCTATTAACAGGAAAAATGCATTTATTGTCGCTCATGCCTTCAAAAGCCTTATTACGCGCTTTAAATGGTTTTATAATCTCATTATTGATTTCAAGTTGAATTTTTTACATTTTTTGTTAAAACAGATTATAGTTGAATGCTTACCTTGGGAAACGTGAAGCTAAAACTCTTTATTGACAAGAAAAGTCCATTTATTTTCGCTCATGCCTTCAAAAGCCTTATTACTTGCTTTAAATGGTTTCATGATCTCATTATTGATTTTAAGTTGAATTTTTTTAAATTTTTTTAAAACTGATTATAATTGAATGCTTACCTCGGGAAATGTGTGGCTAAAGCCTTCATTTGACATAAAAGAAGGATTTATAGTCACTCATGCCTTTAAAATCTTTATTACTCGCTTTCAATGGTTTTATAGTCTCATTATTGATTTCAAGTGGAATTTTTTTACATCTTTAGTTAAAACAGATTATAATTGAATGTTTACCTCGGGAAACGTTAAGCTAAAACCCTCTATTAATAGGAAAAGTCCATTTATTGTCGCCCATGCCTTCAAAAGGCTTATTACACGCTTTAAATGGTTTCCTAATCTCATTATTGATTTTGAGTTGAATTATTTAACATTTTTTTTAAAACTAATTATAATTGAAAGTTGACCTCGAGAAACGTGGGGCTAAAGCCCTCATTTGACATAAAAAGGGCATTTATATTCACTCATGCCTTCAAAATCCTTATTACTCACTTTCAATAGTTTTATAGTCTCATTATTTATTTCAAGTTGAATTTTTTTACATTTTTAGTTGAAACAGTTTAAAATTGAATGTTTACCTCAGGAAACTTTAGGCTAAAACCCTCTATTAACAAGAAAAATGCATTTATTGTCGCTCATGCCTTCAAAAGCCATATTACTCGCTTTCAATGGTTTTATAATCTCATTATTGATTTCAAGTTGAATTTTTTACATTTTTTGTTAAAGCAGATTATAATTGAATGCTTACCTTGGGAAACGTGAAGCTAAAACCTTTTATTGACAAGAAAAGTCCATTTACTATCGCTCATGCCTACAAAAGCTTTATTACTCGCTTTAAATGGTTTTATAATCTAATTATTGATTTTAAATTGAATTGTTTTAAGTTTTTATTTAAAACAGATTAAAATTGAATGTTTACCTTAGGAAACGTTAAGCTAAAACCCTCTATTAATAGGAAAAGTCCATTTATTGTCGCTCATGCCGTCAAAAGCCTTATTACTCACTTTAAATGGTTTTATAATCTCATTATTGATTTCAAGTTGAATTTTTTACATTTTTTGTTAAAACATATTATAAATGAATGCTTACCTTGGGAAACGTGAAGCTAAAACTCTTTATTGACAAGAAAAGTCCATTTATTTTTGCTCATGCCTTCAAAAGCCTTATTACTCGCTTTAAATGGTTTCATAATCTCATTATTGATTTTAAGTTGAATTTTTTTATATTTTTTTAAAACTGATTATAATTGAATGCTTACCTCGGGAAACGTGTGGCTAAAGCCTTCATTTGACTTAAAAAAAAGGATTTATAGTCACTCATGCCTTTAAAATCTTTATTACTTGCTTTCAATGGTTTTATAGTCTCATTATTGATTTCAAGTGGAATTTTTTTACATCTTTAGTTAAAACAGATTATAATTGAATGCTTACCTCGGGAAACGTTAAGCTAAAAACCCTCTATTAATAGGAAAAGTCCATTTATTGTCGCCCAAGCCTTCAAAAGGCTTATTACACGCTTTAAATGGTTTCCTAATCTCATTATTGATTTTGAGTTGAATTGTTTTACATTTTTTTTAAAACTAATTATAATTGAATGTTGACCTCGAGAAACGTGGGACTAAAGCCCTCATTTGACATAAAAAGGGCATTTATAGTCACTCATGCCTTCAAAATCCTTATTACTCGCTTTCAATGGTTTTATAGTCTCATTATTTATTTCAAGTTGAACTATTTTACATTTTTAGTTGAAACAGTTTAAAATTGAATGTTTACCTCAGGAAACTTTAGGCTAAAACCCTCTATTAACAGGAAAAATGCATTTATTGTCGCTCATGCCTTCAAAAGCTTTATTACTCACTTTAAATAGTTTTATAGTCTCATTATTGATTTCAAGTTGAATTTTTTACATTTTTTGTTAAAGCAGATTATAACTGAATGCTTACCTTGGGAAACGTGAAGCTAAAACCCTCAATGGACAAGAAAAGTCCATTTACTGTCGCTCATGCCTACAAAAGCTTTATTACTCGCTTTAAATGGTTGTATAATCTCATTATTGATTTTAAATTGAATTGTTTTATGTTTTTATTTAAAACAGATTAAAATTGAATGTTTACCTCAGCAAACGTTAAGCTAAAACCCTCTATTAACAGGAAAAGTTCATTTATTGTCGCTCATGCCGTCAAAAGCCTTATTACTCGCTTTAAATGGTTTTATAATCTCATTATTGACTTCAAGTTGAATTTTTTACATTTTTTGTTAAAACAGATTATAATTGAATGCTTACCTTTGGAAACGTGAAGCTAAAACCCTTTATTGACAAGAAAAGTCCATTTACTGTCGCTCATGCCTACAAAAGCTTTATTACTCGCTTTAAATGGTTTTATAATCTCATTATTGATTTTAAATTGAATTGTTTTATGTTTTTATTTAAAACAGATTAAAATTGAATGTTTACCTCAGCAAACGTGAAGCTAAAACCCTCTATTAACAGGAAAAGTTCATTTATTGTCGCTCATGCCGTCAAAAGCTTTATTACTCGCTTTAAATGGTTTTATAATCTCATTATTGATTTCAAGTTGAATTTTTTACATTGTTTGTTAAAACAGATTATAATTGAATGCTTACCTTGGGAAACGTGAAGCTAAAACCCTCTATTGATAAGAAAAGTCCATTTACTGTCGCTCATGCCTACAAAAGCTTTATTACTCGTTTTAAATGGTTTTATAATCTCATTATTGATTTTAAATTGAATTGTTTTCTGTTTTTATTTAAAACAGATTAAAATTGAATGTTTACCTCAAGAAACGTTAAGGTAAAACCCTCTATTAACAGGAAAAGTTCATTTATTGTCGCTCATGCCGTCAAAAGCCTTATTACTCGCTTTAAATGGTTTTATAATCTCATTATTGACTTCAAGTTGAATTTTTTACATTTTTTGTTAAAACAGATTATAATTGAATGCTTACCTTTGGAAACGTGAAGCTAAAACCCTCTATTGACAAGAAAAGTCCATTTACTGTCCCTCATGCCTACAAAAGCTTTATTACTCGCTTTAAATGGTTTTATAATCTCATTATTGATTTTAAATTGAATTGTTTTATGTTTTTATTTAAAACAGATTAAAATTGAATGTTTACCTCAGCAAACGTTAAGCTAAAACCCTCTATTAACAGGAAAAGTCCATTTATTGTCGCTCATGCCGTCAAAAGCCTTATTACTCGCTTTAAATGGTTTTATAATCTCATTATTGATTTCAAGTTGAATTTTTTACTTTTTTTGTTAAAACTGATTATAATTGAATGCTTACCTTGGGAAATGTGAAGCTAAAACCCTCTATTGACAAGAAAAGTCCATTTACTGTCGCTCATGCCTACAAAAGCTTTATTACTCGTTTTAAATGGTTTTATAATCTCATTATTGATTTTAAATTGAATTGTTTTATGTTTTTATTGAAAACAGATTAAAATTGAATGTTTACTTCAGGAATTGTTAAGCTAAAACCTTCTATTAACAGGAAAAGTCCATTTATTGTCGCTCATGCCGTGAAAAGCCTTATTATTCGCTCTAAATGGTTTTATAATCTCATTATTGATTTCAAGTTGAATTTTTTACATTGTTTGTTAAAACAGATTATAATTGAATGCTTACCTTGGGAAATGTGAAGCTAAAACTCTTTATTGACAAGAAAAGTCCATTTATTATCGCTCATGCCTTCAAAAGCCTTATTACTCGCTTAAAATGGTTTCATGATCTCATTATTGATTTTAATCTGAATTTTTTTATATTTTTTTTAAAACTGATTATAATTGAATGTTTATCTCGGGAAACGTGTGGCTAAAGCCTTCATTTGACATAAAAAAAGGATTTATAGTCACTCATGCCTTCAAAATCTTTATTACTCGCTTTCAATGGTTTTATAGTCTCATAATTGATTTCAAGTGGAATTTTTTTACATCTTTAGTTAAAACAGATTATAATTGAATGTTTACATCAGGAAACGTTAAGCTAAAACCCTCTATTAATAGGAAAACTCCATTTATTGTCGCTCATGCCTTCAAAAGGCTTATTACACGCTTTAAATGGTTTCCTAATCTCATTATTGATTTTGAGTAGAATTTTTGCATCTTTTTTAAAACTAATTATAATTGAATGTTGACCTCGAGAAACGTGGGGCTAAAGCGCTCATTTGACATAAAAAGAGCATTTATACTCACTTATGCCTTCAAAATCCTTATTACACGCTTTCAATGGTTTTATAGTCTCATTATTTATTTCAAGTTGAATTTTTTTACATTTTTAGTTGAAACAGTATAAAATTGAATGTTTACCGCAGGAAACGTTAGGCTAAAACCCTCTATTAACAGGAAAAATGCATTTATTGTCGCTCATGCCTTCAAAAGCCTTATTACTCGCTTTAAATGGTTTTATAATCTCATTATTGATTTCAAGTTGAATTTTTTACATTTTTTGTTAAAACAGATTATAATTGAATGCTTACCTTGGGAAACGTGAAGCAAAAACCCTCTATTGACGAGAAAAGTCCATTTACTGTCGCTCATGCGTACAAAAGCCTTATTACTCACTTTAAATGGTTTTATAATCTCATTATTCATTTTAAATTGAATTTTTTTATATTTTTATTCAAAACAGATTAAAATTGAATGTTTACCTTAGGAAACGTTAGGCTAAAACCCTTTATTAACAGGAAAAATGCATTTATTGTCGCTCATGTCTTCAAAAGCCTTATTACTCGCTTTAAATGGTTTTATAATCACATTATTGATTTCAAGTTGAATTTTTTACATTTTTTGTTAAAATAGATTATAATTGAATGCTTACCTTGGGAAACGTGAAGCTAAAACCGTCTATTGACAAGAAAAGTCCATTTACTGTTGCTCATGCCTACGAAAGCCTTATTACTCGCTTTAAATGGTTTTATCATCTCTTTATTGATTTTAAATAAAATTTTTTTCTATTTTTATTTAAAACAGATTAAAATTGAATGTTTACCTCAGGAATCGTTAAGCTAAAACCCTCTATTAACAGGAAAAGTCCATTTATTGTCGCTCATGCCTTCAAAAGCCTTATTACTCGCTTTAAATGGTTTTATAATCTCATTATTGATTTCAAGTTGAATTTTTTACATTTTTTGTTAAAACAGATTATAATTGAATGCTTAGCTTGGGAAACGTGAAGCTAAAACACTCTATTGACAAGAGAAGTCCATTTATTATCGCTTATGCCTTCAAAAGCCTTATTACTCGCTTTAAATGGTTTTATAATCTCATTATTGATTTCACGTTGAATTTTTTACATTTTTTGTTAAAACAGATTATAATTGAATGCTTACCTTAGGAAACGTGAAGCTAAAACCCTCTATTGACAAGAAAAGTCCATTTACTGTCGCTCATGCCTACGAAAGCCTTATTACTCGCTTTAAATGGTTTTATCATCTCTTTATTGATTTTAAATTGAGTTTTTTTCTATTTTTATTTAAAACAGATTAAAATTGAATGTTTACCTCAGGAAACGTTAAGCTAAAACCCTCTATTAACAGGAAAAGTTCATTTATTGTCGCTCATGCCTTCAAAAGCCTTATTACTCGCTTTAAATGTTTTATAATCTCATTACTGATTTCAAGCTGAATTTTTTACATTTTTTGTTAAATCAGATTATAATTGAATGCTTACCTTGGGAAACGTGAAGCTAAAACTCTCTGTTGACAAGAAAAGTCCATTTATTATCGCTCATGCCTTCAAAAGCCTTATTACTCGCTTTAAATGGTTTTATAATCTCATTATTGATTTCAAGTTGAATTTTTTACATTTTTCATTAAAACAGATTATAATTGAATGCTTAACTTGGAAAATGTTAAGCTAAAACTTTCTATTGACAAGAAAAGTCCATTTATTATCGCTCATGCCTTCAAAAGCCTTATTACTCGCTTTAAATGGTTTTATAATCTCATTATTGATTTCAAGTTGAATTTTTTACATTTTTTGTTAAAACAGATTATAATTGAATGCTTAGCTTGGGAAACGTGAAGCTAAAACTCTCTATTGACAAGAGAAGTCCATTTATTATCGCTCATGCCTTCAAAAGCCTTATTACTCGCTTTAAATGGTTTTATAAATGGTTTTATAATCTCATTATTGATTTCACGTTGAATTTTTTACATTTTTTGTTAAAACAGATTATAATTGAATGCTTACCTTAGGAAACGTGAAGCTAAAACCCTCTATTGACAAGAAAAGTCCATTTACTGTCGCTCATGCCTACAAAAGCCTTATTACTCGCTTTAAATGGTTTTATCATCTCTTTATTGATTTTAAATTGAGTTTTTTTCTATTTTTATTTAAAACAGACTAAAATTGAATGTTTACCTCAGGAAACGTTAAGCTAAAACCCTCTATTAACAGGAAAAGTTCATTTATTGTCGCTCATGCCTTCAAAAGCCTTATTACTCGCTTTAAATGGTTTTATAATCTCATTATTGATTTCAAGTTGAATTTTTTACATTTTTTGTTAAATCAGATTATAATTGAATGCTTACCTTGGGAAACGTGAAGCTAAAACTCTCTGTTGACAAGAAAAGTCCATTTATTATCGTTCATGCCTTCAAAAGCCTTATTACTCGCTTTAAATGGTTTTATAATCTCATTATTGATTTCAAGTTGAATTTTTTACATTTTTCATTAAAACAGATTATAATTGAATGCTTAACTTGGAAAATGTTAAGCTAAAACTTTCTATTGACAAGAAAAGTCCATTTATAATCGCTCATGCCTTCAAAAGCCTTATTACTCGCTTTAAATGGTTTTATAATCTCATTATTGATTTCAAGTTGAATGTTTTACATTTTTTGTTAAAACAGATTATAATTGAATGCTTACATTGGGAAACGTGAAGCTAAAACCCTCTATTGATAAGAAAAGTCAATTTACTGTCGCTCATGCCTACAAAAGCCTTATTACTCGCTTTGAATGGTTTTATAATCTGATTATTGATTTTAAATTGAATTCTTTTATATTTTTATTTAAAACAGATTAAAATTGAATGTTTACCTCAGCAAATGTTAGGCTAAAACGCTCTATTAATAGGAAAAATGGATTTACTGTCGCTCATGCCTTCAAAAGCCTTATTACTCGCTTTAAATGGTTTTATAATCTCATTATTGATTTCAAGTTGAATTTTTTACATTTTTTGTTAAAACAGATTATAATTGATTGCTTAGCTTGGGAAACGTGAAGCTAAAACTCTCTATTGACAAGAAAAGTCCATTTATTATCACTCATGCCTTCAAAAGCCTTATTACTCGCTTTAAATGGTTTTATAATCTCATTATTGATTTGAAGTTGAATTTTTTATATCTTTTTTTAAAACAGATTATAATTGAATGCTTACCTTGGGAAACGTGTGGCTAAAGCCTTCATTTGAATTTTTTTACATTTTTAGTTGAAACAGTTTAAAATTGAATGTTTACCTCAGGAAACGTTAGGCTAAAACCCTCTATTAACAGGAAAAATGCATTTATTGTCGCTCATGCCTTCAAAAGCCTTATTACTCGCTTTAAATGGTTTTATAATCTCATTATTGATTTCAAGTTGAATTTTTTACATTTTTTGTTAAAGCAGATTATAACTGAATGCTTACCTTGGGAAACGTGAAGCTAAAACCCTCTATTGACAAGAAAAGTCCATTTACTGTCGCTCATGCCTACAAAAGCTTTATTACTCGCTTTAAATGGTTGTATAATCTCATTATTGATTTTAAATTGAATTGTTTTATGTTTTTATTTAAAACAGATTAAAATTGAATGTTTACCTCAGGAAACGTTAAGGTAAAACCCTCTATTAACAGGAAAAGTTCATTTATTGTCGCTCATGCCGTCAAAAGCCTTATTACTCGCTTTAAATGGTTTTATAATCTCATTATTGACTTCAAGTTGAATTTTTTACATTTTTTGTTAAAACAGATTATAATTGAATGCTTACCTTGGGAAACGTGAAGCTAAAACCCTCTATTGACAAGAAAAGTCCATTTACTGTCGCTCATGCCTACAAAAGCTTTATTACTCGCTTTAAATGGTTTTATAATATCATTATTGATTTTAAATTGAATTGTTTTATGTTTTTATTTAAAACAGATTAAAATTGAATGTTTACCTCAGCAAACGTTAAGCTAAAACCCTCTATTAACAGGAAAAGTCCATTTATTGTCGCTCATGCCGTCAAAAGCCTTATTACTCGCTTTAAATGGTTTTATAATCTCATTATTGATTTCAAGTTGAATTTTTTACTTTTTTTGTTAAAACTGATTATAATTGAATGCTTACCTTGGGAAATGTGAAGCTAAAACCCTCTATTGACAAGAAAAGTCCATTTACTGTCGCTCATGCCTACAAAAGCTTTATTACTCGCTTTAAATGGTTTTATAATCTCATTATTGATTTTAAATTGAATTGTTTTATGTTTTTATTTAAAACAGATTAAAATTGAATGTTTACCTCAAGAAACGTTAACGTAAAACCCTCTATTAACAGGAAAAATTCATTTATTGTCGCTCATGCCGTCAAAAGCCTTATTACTCGCTTTAAATGGTTTTATAATCTCATTATTGATTTCAAGTTGAATTTTTTACATTTTTTGTTAAAACAGATTATAATTGAATGCTTACCTTGGGAAACGTGAAGCTAAAACCCTCTATTGACAAGAAAAGTCCATTTACTGTCGCTCATGCCTACAAAAGCTTTATTACTCGCTTTAAATGGTTTTATAATCTCATTATTGATTTTAAATTGAATTGTTTTTTGTTTTTATTTAAAACAGATTAAAATTGAATGTTTACCTCAGGAAACATAAAAAGAGCATTTATAGTCACTTATGTCTTCAAAATCCTTATTACTCGCTTTCAATGGTTTTATAGTCTCATTATTTATTTCAAGTTAAATTTTTTTATATTTTTAGTTGAAACAGTTTAAAATTGATTGTTTACCTCAGGAAACTTTAGGCTAAAACCCTCTATTAACAGGAAAAATGCATTTATTGTCGCTCATGCCTTCAAAAGCCTTATTACGCGCTTTAAATGGTTTTATAATCTCATTATTGATTTCAAGTTGAATTTTTTACATTTTTTGTTAAAACAGATTATAGTTGAATGCTTACCTTGGGAAACGTGAAGCTAAAACTCTTTATTGACAAGAAAAGTCCATTTATTTTCGCTCATGCCTTCAAAAGCCTTATTACTTGCTTTAAATGGTTTCATGATCTCATTATTGATTTTAAGTTGAATTTTTTTAAATTTTTTTAAAACTGATTATAATTGAATGCTTACCTCGGGAAATGTGTGGCTAAAGCCTTCATTTGACATAAAAGAAGGATTTATAGTCACTCATGCCTTTAAAATCTTTATTACTCGCTTTCAATGGTTTTATAGTCTCATTATTGATTTCAAGTGGAATTTTTTTACATCTTTAGTTAAAACAGATTATAATTGAATGTTTACCTCGGGAAACGTTAAGCTAAAACCCTCTATTAATAGGAAAAGTCCATTTATTGTCGCCCATGCCTTCAAAAGGCTTATTACACGCTTTAAATGGTTTCCTAATCTCATTATTGATTTTGAGTTGAATTATTTAAAATTTTTTTTAAAACTAATTATAATTGAAAGTTGACCTCGAGAAACGTGGGGCTAAAGCCCTCATTTGACATAAAAAGGGCATTTATAGTCACTCATGCCTTCAAAATCCTTATTACTCGCTTTCAATAGTTTTATAGTCTCATTATTTATTTCAAGTTGAATTTTTTTACATTTTTAGTTGAAACAGTTTAAAATTGAATGTTTACCTCAGGAAACTTTAGGCTAAAACCCTCTATTAACAAGAAAAATGCATTTATTGTCGCTCATGCCTTCAAAAGCCATATTACTCGCTTTCAATGGTTTTATAATCTCATTATTGATTTCAAGTTGAATTTTTTACATTTTTTGTTAAAGCAGATTATAATTGAATGCTTACCTTGGGAAACGTGAAGCTAAAACCTTTTATTGACAAGAAAAGTCCATTTACTATCGCTCATGCCTACAAAAGCTTTATTACTCGCTTTAAATGGTTTTATAATCTAATTATTGATTTTAAATTGAATTGTTTTAAGTTTTTATTTAAAACAGATTAAAATTGAATGTTTACCTTAGGAAACGTTAAGCTAAAACCCTCTATTAATAGGAAAAGTCCATTTATTGTCGCTCATGCCGTCAAAAGCCTTATTACTCACTTTAAATGGTTTTATAATCTCATTATTGATTTCAAGTTGAATTTTTTACATTTTTTGTTAAAACATATTATAAATGAATGCTTACCTTGGGAAACGTGAAGCTAAAACTCTTTATTGACAAGAAAAGTCCATTTATTTTTGCTCATGCCTTCAAAAGCCTTATTACTCGCTTTAAATGGTTTCATAATCTCATTATTGATTTTAAGTTGAATTTTTTTATATTTTTTTAAAACTGATTATAATTGAATGCTTACCTCGGGAAACGTGTGGCTAAAGCCTTCATTTGACTTAAAAAAAGGATTTATAGTCACTCATGCCTTTAAAATCTTTATTACTTGCTTTCAATGGTTTTATAGTCTCATTATTGATTTCAAGTGGAATTTTTTTACATCTTTAGTTAAAACAGATTATAATTGAATGCTTACCTCGGGAAACGTTAAGCTAAAAACCCTCTATTAATAGGAAAAGTCCATTTATTGTCGCCCAAGCCTTCAAAAGGCTTATTACACGCTTTAAATGGTTTCCTAATCTCATTATTGATTTTGAGTTGAATTGTTTTACATTTTTTTTAAAACTAATTATAATTGAATGTTGACCTCGAGAAACGTGGGACTAAAGCCCTCATTTGACATAAAAAGGGCATTTATAGTCACTCATGCCTTCAAAATCCTTATTACTCGCTTTCAATGGTTTTATAGTCTCATTATTTATTTCAAGTTGAACTATTTTACATTTTTAGTTGAAACAGTTTAAAATTGAATGTTTACCTCAGGAAACTTTAGGCTAAAACCCTCTATTAACAGGAAAAATGCATTTATTGTCGCTCATGCCTTCAAAAGCTTTATTACTCACTTTAAATAGTTTTATAGTCTCATTATTGATTTCAAGTTGAATTTTTTACATTTTTTGTTAAAGCAGATTATAACTGAATGCTTACCTTGGGAAACGTGAAGCTAAAACCCTCAATGGACAAGAAAAGTCCATTTACTGTCGCTCATGCCTACAAAAGCTTTATTACTCGCTTTAAATGGTTGTATAATCTCATTATTGATTTTAAATTGAATTGTTTTATGTTTTTATTTAAAACAGATTAAAATTGAATGTTTACCTCAGCAAACGTTAAGCTAAAACCCTCTATTAACAGGAAAAGTTCATTTATTGTCGCTCATGCCGTCAAAAGCCTTATTACTCGCTTTAAATGGTTTTATAATCTCATTATTGACTTCAAGTTGAATTTTTTACATTTTTTGTTAAAACAGATTATAATTGAATGCTTACCTTTGGAAACGTGAAGCTAAAACCCTTTATTGACAAGAAAAGTCCATTTACTGTCGCTCATGCCTACAAAAGCTTTATTACTCGCTTTAAATGGTTTTATAATCTCATTATTGATTTTAAATTGAATTGTTTTATGTTTTTATTTAAAACAGATTAAAATTGAATGTTTACCTCAGCAAACGTGAAGCTAAAACCCTCTATTAACAGGAAAAGTTCATTTATTGTCGCTCATGCCGTCAAAAGCTTTATTACTCGCTTTAAATGGTTTTATAATCTCATTATTGATTTCAAGTTGAATTTTTTACATTGTTTGTTAAAACAGATTATAATTGAATGCTTACCTTGGGAAACGTGAAGCTAAAACCCTCTATTGATAAGAAAAGTCCATTTACTGTCGCTCATGCCTACAAAAGCTTTATTACTCGTTTTAAATGGTTTTATAATCTCATTATTGATTTTAAATTGAATTGTTTTCTGTTTTTATTTAAAACAGATTAAAATTGAATGTTTACCTCAAGAAACGTTAAGGTAAAACCCTCTATTAACAGGAAAAGTTCATTTATTGTCGCTCATGCCGTCAAAAGCCTTATTACTCGCTTTAAATGGTTTTATAATCTCATTATTGACTTCAAGTTGAATTTTTTACATTTTTTGTTAAAACAGATTATAATTGAATGCTTACCTTTGGAAACGTGAAGCTAAAACCCTCTATTGACAAGAAAAGTCCATTTACTGTCCCTCATGCCTACAAAAGCTTTATTACTCGCTTTAAATGGTTTTATAATCTCATTATTGATTTTAAATTGAATTGTTTTATGTTTTTATTTAAAACAGATTAAAATTGAATGTTTACCTCAGCAAACGTTAAGCTAAAACCCTCTATTAACAGGAAAAGTCCATTTATTGTCGCTCATGCCGTCAAAAGCCTTATTACTCGCTTTAAATGGTTTTATAATCTCATTATTGATTTCAAGTTGAATTTTTTACTTTTTTTGTTAAAACTGATTATAATTGAATGCTTACCTTGGGAAATGTGAAGCTAAAACCCTCTATTGACAAGAAAAGTCCATTTACTGTCGCTCATGCCTACAAAAGCTTTATTACTCGTTTTAAATGGTTTTATAATCTCATTATTGATTTTAAATTGAATTGTTTTATGTTTTTATTGAAAACAGATTAAAATTGAATGTTTACTTCAGGAATTGTTAAGCTAAAACCTTCTATTAACAGGAAAAGTCCATTTATTGTCGCTCATGCCGTGAAAAGCCTTATTATTCGCTCTAAATGGTTTTATAATCTCATTATTGATTTCAAGTTGAATTTTTTACATTGTTTGTTAAAACAGATTATAATTGAATGCTTACCTTGGGAAATGTGAAGCTAAAACTCTTTATTGACAAGAAAAGTCCATTTATTATCGCTCATGCCTTCAAAAGCCTTATTACTCGCTTAAAATGGTTTCATGATCTCATTATTGATTTTAATCTGAATTTTTTTATATTTTTTTTAAAACTGATTATAATTGAATGTTTATCTCGGGAAACGTGTGGCTAAAGCCTTCATTTGACATAAAAAAAGGATTTATAGTCACTCATGCCTTCAAAATCTTTATTACTCGCTTTCAATGGTTTTATAGTCTCATAATTGATTTCAAGTGGAATTTTTTTACATCTTTAGTTAAAACAGATTATAATTGAATGTTTACATCAGGAAACGTTAAGCTAAAACCCTCTATTAATAGGAAAACTCCATTTATTGTCGCTCATGCCTTCAAAAGGCTTATTACACGCTTTAAATGGTTTCCTAATCTCATTATTGATTTTGAGTAGAATTTTTGCATCTTTTTTAAAACTAATTATAATTGAATGTTGACCTCGAGAAACGTGGGGCTAAAGCGCTCATTTGACATAAAAAGAGCATTTATACTCACTTATGCCTTCAAAATCCTTATTACACGCTTTCAATGGTTTTATAGTCTCATTATTTATTTCAAGTTGAATTTTTTTACATTTTTAGTTGAAACAGTATAAAATTGAATGTTTACCGCAGGAAACGTTAGGCTAAAACCCTCTATTAACAGGAAAAATGCATTTATTGTCGCTCATGCCTTCAAAAGCCTTATTACTCGCTTTAAATGGTTTTATAATCTCATTATTGATTTCAAGTTGAATTTTTTACATTTTTTGTTAAAACAGATTATAATTGAATGCTTACCTTGGGAAACGTGAAGCAAAAACCCTCTATTGACGAGAAAAGTCCATTTACTGTCGCTCATGCGTACAAAAGCCTTATTACTCACTTTAAATGGTTTTATAATCTCATTATTCATTTTGAATTGAATTTTTTTATATTTTTATTCAAAACAGATTAAAATTGAATGTTTACCTTAGGAAACGTTAGGCTAAAACCCTTTATTAACAGGAAAAATGCATTTATTGTCGCTCATGTCTTCAAAAGCCTTATTACTCGCTTTAAATGGTTTTATAATCACATTATTGATTTCAAGTTGAATTTTTTACATTTTTTGTTAAAATAGATTATAATTGAATGCTTACCTTGGGAAACGTGAAGCTAAAACCGTCTATTGACAAGAAAAGTCCATTTACTGTTGCTCATGCCTACGAAAGCCTTATTACTCGCTTTAAATGGTTTTATCATCTCTTTATTGATTTTAAATAAAATTTTTTTCTATTTTTATTTAAAACAGATTAAAATTGAATGTTTACCTCAGGAATCGTTAAGCTAAAACCCTCTATTAACAGGAAAAGTCCATTTATTGTCGCTCATGCCTTCAAAAGCCTTATTACTCGCTTTAAATGGTTTTATAATCTCATTATTGATTTCAAGTTGAATTTTTTACATTTTTTGTTAAAACAGATTATAATTGAATGCTTAGCTTGGGAAACGTGAAGCTAAAACACTCTATTGACAAGAGAAGTCCATTTATTATCGCTTATGCCTTCAAAAGCCTTATTACTCGCTTTAAATGGTTTTATAATCTCATTATTGATTTCACGTTGAATTTTTTACATTTTTTGTTAAAACAGATTATAATTGAATGCTTACCTTAGGAAACGTGAAGCTAAAACCCTCTATTGACAAGAAAAGTCCATTTACTGTCGCTCATGCCTACGAAAGCCTTATTACTCGCTTTAAATGGTTTTATCATCTCTTTATTGATTTTAAATTGAGTTTTTTTCTATTTTTATTTAAAACAGATTAAAATTGAATGTTTACCTCAGGAAACGTTAAGCTAAAACCCTCTATTAACAGGAAAAGTTCATTTACTGTCGCTCATGCCTTCAAAAGCCTTATTACTCGCTTTAAATGTTTTATAATCTCATTATTGATTTCAAGCTGAATTTTTTACATTTTTTGTTAAATCAGATTATAATTGAATGCTTACTTGGGAAACGTGAAGCTAAAACTCTCTGTTGACAAGAAAAGTCCATTTATTATCGCTCATGCCTTCAAAAGCCTTATTACTCGCTTTAAATGGTTTTATAATCTCATTATTGATTTCAAGTTGAATTTTTTACATTTTTCATTAAAACAGATTATAATTGAATGCTTAACTTGGTAAATGTTAAGCTAAAACTTTCTATTGACAAGAAAAGTCCATTTATTATCGCTCATGCCTTCAAAATCCTTATTACTCGCTTTAAATGGTTTTATAATCTCATTATTGATTTCAAGTTGAATTTTTTACATTTTTTGTTAAAACAGATTATAATTGAATGCTTAGCTTGGGAAACGTGAAGCTAAAACTCTCTATTGACAAGAGAAGTCCATTTATTATCGCTCATGCCTTCAAAAGCCTTATTACTCGCTTTAAATGGTTTTATAATCTCATTATTGATTTCACGTTGAATTTTTTACATTTTTTGTTAAAACAGATTATAATTGAATGCTTACCTTAGGAAACGTGAAGCTAAAACCCTCTATTGACAAGAAAAGTCCATTTACTGTCGCTCATGCCTACAAAAGCCTTATTACTCGCTTTAAATGGTTTTATCATCTCTTTATCGATTTTAAATTGAGTTTTTTTCTATTTTTATTTAAAACAGATTAAAATTGAATGTTTACCTCAGGAAACGTTAAGCTAAAACCCTCTATTAATAGGAAAAGTTCATTTATTGTCGCTCATGCCTTCAAAAGCCTTATTACTCGCTTTAAATGGTTTTATAATCTCATTATTGATTTCAAGTTGAATTTTTTACATTTTTTGTTAAATCAGATTATAATTGAATGCTTACCTTGGGAAACGTGAAGCTAAAACTCTCTGTTGACAAGAAAAGTCCACTTATTATCGTTCATGCCTTCAAAAGCCTTATTACTCGCTTTAAATGGTTTTATAATCTCATTATTGATTTCAAGTTGAATTTTTTACATTTTTTGTTAAATCAGATTATAATTGAATGCTTAACTTGGAAAATGTTAAGCTAAAACTTTCTATTGACAAGAAAAGTCCATTTATTATCGCTCATGCCTTCAAAAGCCTTATTACTCGCTTTAAATGGTTTTATAATCTCATTATTGATTTCAAGTTGAATTTTTTACATTTTTTGTTAAAACAGATTATAATTGATTGCTTAGCTTGGGAAACGTGAAGCTAAAACTCTCTATTGACAAGAAAAGTCCATTTATTATCACTCATGCCTTCAAAAGCCTTATTACTCGCTTTAAATGGTTTTATAATCTCATTATTGATTTCAAGTTGAATTTTTTATATCTTTTTTTAAAACAGATTATAATTGAATGCTTACCTTGGGAAATGTGTGGCTAAAGCCTTCATTTGAATTTTTTTACATTTTTAGTTGAAACAGTTTAAAATTGATTGTTTACCTCAGGAAACGTTAGGCTAAAACCCTCTATTAACAGGAAAAATGCATTTACTGTTGCTCATGCCTTCAAAAGCCTTATTACTCGCTTTAAATGGTTTTATAATCTCATTATTGATTTCAAGTTGAATTTTTTACATTTTTTGTTAAAGCAGATTATAACTGAATGCTTACCTTGGGAAACGTGAAGCTAAAACCCTCTATTGACAAGAAAAGTCCATTTACTATCGCTCATGCCTACAAAAGCTTTATTACTCGCTTTAAATGGTTTTATAATCTCATTATTGATTTTAAATTGAATTGTTTTATGTTTTTATTTAAAACAGATTAAAATTGAATGTTTACCTCAAGAAACGTTAACGTAAAACCCTCTATTAACAGGAAAAATTCATTTATTGTCGCTCATGCCGTCAAAAGCCTTATTACTCGCTTTAAATGGTTTTATAATCTCATTATTGATTTCAAGTTGAATTTTTTACATTTTTTGTTAAAACAGATTATAATTGAATGCTTACCTTGGGAAACGTGAAGCTAAAACCCTTTATTGACAAGAAAAGTCCATTTACTGTCGCTCATGCCTACAAAAGCTTTATTACTCGCTTTAAATGGTTTTATAATCTCATTATTGATTTTAAATTGAATTGTTTTATGTTTTTATTTAAAACAGATTAAAATTGAATGTTTACCTCAGGAAACATAAAAAGAGCATTTATAGTCACTTATGTCTTCAAAATCCTTATTACTCGCTTTCAATGGTTTTATAGTCTCATTATTTATTTCAAGTTGAATTTTTTTATATTTTTAGTTGAAACAGTTTAAAATTGAACGTTTACCTCAGGAAACTTTAGGCTAAAACCCTCTATTAACAGGAAAAATGCATTTATTGTCGCTCATGCCTTCAAAAGCCTTATTACGCGCTTTAAATGGTTTTATAATCTCATTATTGATTTCAAGTTGAATTTTTTACATTTTTTGTTAAAACAGATTATAGTTGAATGCTTACCTTGGGAAACGTGAAGCTAAAACTCTTTATTGACAAGAAAAGTCCATTTATTTTCGCTCATGCCTTCAAAAGCCTTATTACTTGCTTTAAATGGTTTCATGATCTCATTATTGATTTTAAGTTGAATTTTTTTAAATTTTTTTAAAACTGATTATAATTGAATGCTTACCTCGGGAAATGTGTGGCTAAAGCCTTCATTTGACATAAAAGAAGGATTTATAGTCACTCATGCCTTTAAAATCTTTATTACTCGCTTTCAATGGTTTTATAGTCTCATTATTGATTTCAAGTGGAATTTTTTTACATCTTTAGTTAAAACAGATTATAATTGAATGTTTACCTCGAGAAACGTTAAGCTAAAACCCTCTATTAATAGGAAAAGTCCATTTATTGTCGCCCATGCCTTCAAAAGGCTTATTACACGCTTTAAATGGTTTCCTAATCTCATTATTGATTTTGAGTTGAATTATTTAATATTTTTTTAAAACTAATTATAATTGAAAGTTGACCTCGAGAAACGTGGGGCTAAAGCCCTCATTTGACATAAAAAGGGCATTTATAGTCACTCATGCCTTCAAAATCCTTATTACTCGCTTTCAATGGTTTTATAGTCTCATTATTTATTTCAAGTTGAACTATTTTACATTTTTAGTTGAAACAGTTTAAAATTGAATGTTTACCTCAGGAAACTTTTGGCTAAAACCCTCTATTAACAGGAAAAATGCATTTATTGTCGCTCATGCCTTCAAAAGCTTTATTACTCACTTTAAATAGTTTTATAGTGTCATTATTGATTTCAAGTTGAATTTTTTACATTTTTTGTTAAAGCAGATTATAACTGAATGCTTACCTTGGGAAACGTGAAGCTAAAACCCTCAATTGACAAGAAAAGTCCATTTACTGTCGCTCATGCCTACAAAAGCTTTATTACTCGCTTTAAATGGTTGTATAATCTCATTATTGATTTTAAATTGAATTGTTTTATGTTTTTATTTAAAACAGATTAAAATTGAATGTTTACCTCAGGAAACGTTAAGGTAAAACCCTCTATTAACAGGAAAAGTTCATTTATTGTCGCTCATGCCGTCAAAAGCCTTATTACTCGCTTTAAATGGTTTTATAATCTCATTATTGACTTCAAGTTGAATTTTTTACATTTTTTGTTAAAACAGATTATAATTGAATGCTTACCTTTGGAAACGTGAAGCTAAAACCCTCTATTGACAAGAAAAGTCCATTTACTGTCGCTCATGCCTACAAAAGCTTTATTACTCGCTTTAAATGGTTTTATAATCTCATTATTGATTTTAAATTGAATTGTTTTATGTTTTTATTTAAAACAGATTAAAATTGAATGTTTACCTCAGCAAACGTTAAGCTAAAACCCTCTATTAACAGGAAAAGTCCATTTATTGTCGCTCATGCCGTCAAAAGCTTTATTACTCGCTTTAAATGGTTTTATAATCTCATTATTGATTTCAAGTTGAATTTTTTACATTGTTTGTTAAAACAGATTATAATTGAATGCTTACCTTGGGAAACGTGAAGCTAAAACCCTCTATTGATAAGAAAAGTCCATTTACTGTCGCTCATGCCTACAAAAGCTTTATTACTCGTTTTAAATGGTTTTATAATCTCATTATTGATTTTAAATTGAATTGTTTTCTGTTTTTATTTAAAACAGATTAAAATTGAATGTTTACCTCAGGAAACGTTAAGGTAAAACCCTCTATTAACAGGAAAAGTTCATTTATTATCGCTCATGCCGTCAAAAGCCTTATTACTCGCTTTAAATGGTTTTATAATCTCATTATTGACTTCAAGTTGAATTTTTTACATTTTTTGTTAAAACAGATTATAATTGAATGCTTACCTTTGGAAACGTGAAGCTAAAACCCTCTATTGACAAGAAAAGTCCATTTACTGTCGCTCATGCCTACAAAAGCTTTATTACTCGCTTTAAATGGTTTTATAATCTCATTATTGATTTTAAATTGAAATGTTTTATGTTTTTATTTAAAACAGATTAAAATTGAATGTTTACCTTAGCAAACGTTAAGCTAAAACCCTCTATTAACAGGAAAAGTCCATTTATTGTCGCTCATGCCGTCAAAAGCTTTATTACTCGCTTTAAATGGTTTTATAATCTCATTATTGATTTCAAGTTGAATTTTTTACATTGTTTGTTAAAACTGATTATAATTGAATGCTTACCTTGGGAAACGTGAAGCTAAAACCCTCTATTGACAAGAAAAGTCCATTTACTGTCGCTCATGCCTACAAAAGCTTTATTACTCGTTTTAAATGGTTTTATAATCTCATTATTGATTTTAAATTGAATTGTTTTATGTTTTTATTGAAAACAGATTAAAATTGAATGTTTACTTCAGGAATTGTTAAGCTAAAACCTTCTATTAACAGGAAAAGTCCATTTATTGTCGCTCATGCCGTGAAAAGCCTTATTATTCGCTCTAAATGGTTTTATAATCTCATTATTGATTTCAAGTTGAATTTTTTACATTGTTTGTTAAAACAGATTATAATTGAATGCTTACCTTGGGAAATGTGAAGCTAAAACTCTTTATTGACAAGAAAAGTCCATTTATTATCGCTCATGCCTTCAAAAGCCTTATTACTCGCTTAAAATGGTTTCATGATCTCATTATTGATTTTAATCTGAATTTTTTTATATTTTTTTTAAAACTGATTATAATTGAATGTTTATCTCGGGAAACGTGTGGCTAAAGCCTTCATTTGACATAAAAAAAGGATTTATAGTCACTCATGCCTTCAAAATCTTTATTACTCGCTTTCAATGGTTTTATAGTCTCATAATTGATTTCAAGTGGAATTTTTTTACATCTTTAGTTAAAACAGATTATAATTGAATGTTTACATCAGGAAACGTTAAGCTAAAACCCTCTATTAATAGGAAAACTCCATTTATTGTCGCTCATGCCTTCAAAAGGCTTATTACACGCTTTAAATGGTTTCCTAATCTCATTATTGATTTTGAGTAGAATTTTTGCATCTTTTTTAAAACTAATTATAATTGAATGTTGACCTCGAGAAACGTGGGGCTAAAGCGCTCATTTGACATAAAAAGAGCATTTATACTCACTTATGCCTTCAAAATCCTTATTACACGCTTTCAATGGTTTTATAGTCTCATTATTTATTTCAAGTTGAATTTTTTTACATTTTTAGTTGAAACAATATAAAATTGAATGTTTACCGCAGGAAACGTTAGGCTAAAACCCTCTATTAACAGGAAAAATGCATTTATTGTCGCTCATGCCTTCAAAAGCCTTATTACTCGCTTTAAATGGTTTTATAATCTCATTATTGATTTCAAGTTGAATTTTTTACATTTTTTGTTAAAACAGATTATAATTGAATGCTTACCTTGGGAAACGTGAAGCAAAAACCCTCTATTGACGAGCAAAGTCCATTTACTGTCACTCATGCGTACAAAAGCCTTATTACTCACTTTAAATGGTTTTATAATCTCATTATTCATTTTAAATTGAATTTTTTTATATTTTTACTCAAAACAGATTAAAATTGAATGTTTACCTTAGGAAACGTTAGGCTAAAACCCTTTATTAACAGGAAAAATGCATTTATTGTCGCTCATGTCTTCAAAAGCCTTATTACTCGCTTTAAATGGTTTTATAATCACATTATTGATTTCAAGTTGAATTTTTTACATTTTTTGTTAAAATAGATTATAATTGAATGCTTACCTTGGGAAACGTGAAGCTAAAACCGTCTATTGACAAGAAAAGTCCATTTACTGTTGCTCATGCCTACGAAAGCCTTATTACTCGCTTTAAATGGTTTTATCATCTCTTTATTGATTTTAAATAAAATTTTTTTCTGTTTTTATTTAAAACAGATTAAAATTATATGTTTACCTCAGGAATCGTTAAGCTAAAACCCTCTATTAACAGGAAAAGTCCATTTATTGTCGCTAATGCCTCCAAAAGCCTTATTACTCGCTTTAAATGGTTTTATAATCTCATTATTGATTTCAAGTTGAATTTTTTACATTTTTTGTTAAAACAGATTATAATTGAATGCTTAGCTTGGAAACGTGAAGCTAAAACACTCTATTGACAAGAGAAGTCCATTTATTATCGCTGATGCCTTCAAAAGCCTTATTACTCGCTTTAAATGGTTTTATAATCTCATTATTGATTTCACGTTGAATTTTTTACATTTTTTATTAAAACAGATTATAATTGAATGCTTACCTTAGGAAACGTGAAGCTAAAACCCTCTATTGACAAGAAAAGTCCATTTACTGTCGCTCATGCCTACGAAAGCCTTATTACTCGCTTTAAATGGTTTTATCATCTCTTTATTGATTTTAAATTGAGTTTTTTCTATTTTTATTTAAAACAGATTAAAATTAAATGTTTACCTCAGGAAACGTTAAGCTAAAACCCTCTATTAACAGGAAAAGTTCATTTATTGTCGCTCATGCCTTCAAAAGCCTTATTACTCGCTTTAAATGGTTTTATAATCTCATTATTGATTTCAAGCTGAATTTTTTACATTTTTTGTTAAATCAGATTATAATTGAATGCTTACCTTGGGAAACGTGAAGCTAAAACTCTCTGTTGACAAGAAAAGTCCATTTATTATCGCTCATGCCTTCAAAAGCCTTATTACTCGCTTTAAATGGTTTTATAATCTCATTATTGATTTCAAGTTGAATTTTTTACATTTTTCATTAAAACAGATTATAATTGAATGCTTAACTTGAAAAATGTTAAGCTAAAACTTTCTATTGACAAGAAAAGTCCATTTATTATCGCTCATGCCTTCAAAAGCCTTATTACTCGCTTTAAATGGTTTTATAATCTCATTATTGATTTCAAGTTGAATTTTTTACATTTTTTGTTAAAACAGATTATAATTGAATGCTTAGCTTGGGAAACGTGAAGCTAAAACTCTCTATTGACAAGAGAAGTCCATTTATTATCGCTCATGCCTTCAAATGCCTTATTACTCGCTTTAAATGGTTTTATAATCTCATTATTGATTTCACGTTGAATTTTTTACATTTTTTGTTAAAACAGATTATAATTGAATGCTTACCTTAGGAAACGTGAAGCTAAAACCCTCTATTGACAAGAAAAGTCCATTTACTGTCGCTCATGCCTACAAAAGCCTTATTACTCGCTTTAAATGGTTTTATCATCTCTTTATTGATTTTAAATTGAGTTTTTTTCTATTTTTATTTAAAACAGATTAAAATTGAATGTTTACCTCAGGAAACGTTAAGCTAAAACCCTCTATTAACAGGAAAAGTTCATTTATTGTCGCTCATGCCTTCAAAAGCCTTATTACTCGCTTTAAATGGTTTTATAATCTCATTATTGATTTCAAGTTGAATTTTTTACATTTTTTGTTAAATCAGATTATAATTGAATGCTTACCTTGGGAAACGTGAAACTAAAACTCTCTGTTGACAAGAAAAGTCCATTTATTATCGTTCATGCCTTCAAAAGCCTTATTACTCGCATTAAATGGTTTTATAATCTCATTATTGATTTCAAGTTGAATTTTTTACATTTTTCATTAAAACAGATTATAATTGAATGCTTAACTTGGAAAATGTTAAGCTAAAACTTTCTATTGACAAGAAAAGTCCATTTATTATCGCTCATGCCTTCAAAAGCCTTATTACTCGCTTTAAATGGTTTTATAATCTCATTATTGATTTCAAGTTGAATGTTTTACATTTTTTGTTAAAACAGATTATAATTGAATGCTTACATTGGGAAACGTGAAGCTAAAACCCTCTATTGACAAGAAAAGTCAATTTACTGTCGCTCATGCCTACAAAAGCCTTATTACTCGCTTTGAATGGTTTTATAATCTGATTATTGATTTTAAATTGAATTCTTTTATATTTTTATTTAAAACAGATTAAAATTGAATGTTTACCTCAGCAAATGTTAGGCTAAAACGCTATATTAATAGGAAAAATGCATTTACTGTCGCTCATGCCTTCAAAAGCCTTATTACTCGCTTTAAATGGTTTTATAATCTCATTATTGAATTCAAGTTGAATTTTTTACATTTTTTGTTAAAACAGATTATAATTGATTGCTTAGCTTGGGAAACGTGAAGCTAAAACTCTCTATTGACAAGAAAAGTCCATTTATTATCACTCATGCCTTCAAAAGCCTTATTACTCGCTTTAAATGGTTTTATAATCTCATTATTGATTTCAAGTTGAATATTTTATATCTTTTTTTAAAACAGATTATAATTGAATGTTTACCTCAGGAAACATAAAAAGAGCATTTATAGTTGAAACAGTTTAAAATTGAATGTTTACCTCAGGAAACGTTAGGCTAAAACCCTCTATTAACAGGAAAAATGCATTTATTGTCGCTCATGCCTTCAAAAGCCTTATTACTCGCTTTAAATGGTTTTATAATCTCATTATTGATTTCAAGTTGAATTTTTTACATTTTTTGTTAAAGCAGATTATAACTGAATGCTTACCTTGGGAAACGTGAAGCTAAAACCCTCTATTGACAAGAAAAGTCCATTTACTGTCGCTCATGCCTACAAAAGCTTTATTACTCGCTTTAAATGGTTTTATAATCTCATTATTGATTTTAAATTGAATTGTTTTATGTTTTTATTTAAAACAGATTAAAATTGAATGTTTACCTCAAGAAACGTTAACGTAAAACCCTCTATTAACAGGAAAAATTCATTTATTGTCGCTCATGCCGTCAAAAGCCTTATTACTCGCTTTAAATGGTTTTATAATCTCATTATTGATTTCAAGTTGAATTTTTTACATTTTTTGTTAAAACAGATTATAATTGAATGCTTACTTTGGGAAACGTGAAGCTAAAACCCTCTATTGACAAGAAAAGTCCATTTACTGTCGCTCATGCCTACAAAAGCTTTATTACTCGCTTTAAATGGTTTTGTAATCTCATTATTGATTTTAAATTGAATTGTTTTATGTTTTTATTTAAAACAGATTAAAATTGAATGTTTACCTCAGGAAACATAAAAAGAGCATTTATAGTCACTTATGTCTTCAAAATCCTTATTACTCGCTTTCAATGGTTTTATAGTCTCATTATTTATTTCAAGTTGAATTTTTTTATATTTTTAGTTGAAACAGTTTAAAATTGAATGTTTACCTCAGGAAACTTTAGGCTAAAACCCTCTATTAACAGGAAAAATGCATTTATTGTCGCTCATGCCTTCAAAAGCCTTATTACGCGCTTTAAATGGTTTTATAATCTCATTATTGATTTCAAGTTGAATTTTTTACATTTTTTGTTAAAACAGATTATAGTTGAATGCTTACCTTGGGAAACGTGAAGCTAAAACTCTTTATTGACAAGAAAAGTCCATTTATTTTCGCTCATGCCTTCAAAAGCCTTATTACTTGCTTTAAATGGTTTCATGATCTCATTATTGATTTTAAGTTGAATTTTTTTAAATTTTTTTAAAACTGATTATAATTGAATGCTTACCTCGGGAAATGTGTGGCTAAAGCCTTCATTTGACATAAAAGAAGGATTTATAGTCACTCATGCCTTTAAAATCTTTATTACTCGCTTTCAATGGTTTTATAGTCTCATTATTGATTTCAAGTGGAATTTTTTTACATCTTTAGTTAAAACAGATTATAATTGAATGTTTACCTCGGGAAACGTTAAGCTAAAACCCTCTATTAATAGGAAAAGTCCATTTATTGTCGCCCATGCCTTCAAAAGGCTTATTACACGCTTTAAATGGTTTCCTAATCTCATTATTGATTTTGAGTTGAATTATTTAACATTTTTTTTAAAACTAATTATAATTGAAAGTTGACCTCGAGAAACGTGGGGCTAAAGCCCTCATTTGACATAAAAAGGGCATTTATAGTCACTCATGCCTTCAAAATCCTTATTACTCGCTTTCAATAGTTTTATAGTCTCATTATTTATTTCAAGTTGAATTTTTTTACATTTTTAGTTGAAACAGTTTAAAATTGAATGTTTACCTCGGGAAACTTTAGGCTAAAACCCTCTATTAACAAGAAAAATGCATTTATTGTCGCTAATGCCTTCAAAAGCCATATTACTCGCTTTCAATGGTTTTATAATCTCATTATTGATTTCAAGTTGAATTTTTTACATTTTTTGTTAAAGCAGATTATAATTGAATGCTTACCTTGGGAAACGTGAAGCTAAAACCTTTTATTGACAAGAAAAGTCCATTTACTATCGCTCATGCCTACAAAAGCTTTATTACTCGCTTTAAATGGTTTTATAATCTAATTATTGATTTTAAATTGAATTGTTTTATGTTTTTATGTAAAACAGATTAAAATTGAATGTTTACCTCAGGAAACGTTAAGCTAAAACCCTCTATTAATAGGAAAAGTCCATTTATTGTCGCTCATGCCGTCAAAAGCCCTATTACTCACTTTAAATGGTTTTATAATCTCATTATTGATTTCAAGTTGAATTTTTTACATTTTTTGTTAAAACATATTATAAATGAATGCTTATCTTGGGAAACGTGAAGCTAAAACTCTCTGTTGACAAGAAAAGTCCATTTATTATCGTTCATGCCTTCAAAAGCCTTATTACTCGCTTTAAATGGTTTTATAATCTCATTATTGATTTCAAGTTGAATTTTTTACATTTTTTGTTAAAACAGATTATAATTGAATGCTTAGCTTGGGAAACGTGAAGCTAAAACACTCTATTGACAAGAGAAGTCCATTTATTGTCGCTCATGCCTTCAAATGCCTTATTACTCGCTTTAAATGGTTTTATAATCTCATTATTGATTTCACGTTGAATTTTTTACATTTTTTGTTAAAACAGATTATAATTGAATGCTTACCTTAGGAAACGTGAAGCTAAAACCCTCTATTGACAAGAAAAGTCCATTTACTGTCGCTCATGCCTACGAAAGCCTTATTACTCGCTTTAAATGGTTTTATCATCTCTTTATTGATTTTAAATTGAGTTTTTTTCTATTTTTATTTAAAACAGATTAAAATTAAATGTTTACCTCAGGAAACGTTAAGCTAAAACCCTCTATTAACAGGAAAAGTTCATTTATTGTCGCTCATGCCTTCAAAAGCCTTATTACTCGCTTTAAATGGTTTTATAATCTCATTATTGATTTCAAGCTGAATTTTTTACATTTTTTGTTAAATCAGATTATAATTGAATGCTTACCTTGGGAAACGTGAAGCTAAAACTCTCTGTTGACAAGAAAAGTCCATTTATTATCGCTCATGCCTTCAAAAGCCTTATTACTCGCTTTAAATGGTTTTATAATCTCATTATTGATTTCAAGTTGAATTTTTTACATTTTTCATTAAAACAGATTATAATTGAATGCTTAACTTGGAAAATGTTAAGCTAAAACTTTCTATTGACAAGAAAAGTCCATTTATTATCGCTCATGCCTTCAAAAGCCTTATTACTCGCTTTAAATGGTTTTATAATCTCATTATTGATTTCAAGTTGAATTTTTTACATTTTTTGTTAAAACAGATTATAATTGAATGCTTAGCTTGGGAAACGTGAAGCTAAAACTCTCTATTGACAAGAGAAGTCCATTTATTATCGCTCATGCCTTCAAATGCCTTATTACTCGCTTTAAATGGTTTTATAATCTCATTATTGATTTCACGTTGAATTTTTTACATTTTTTGTTAAAACAGATTATAATTGAATGCTTACCTTAGGAAACGTGAAGTTAAAACCCTCTATTGACAAGAAAAGTCCATTTACTGTCGCTCATGCCTACAAAAGCCTTATTACTCGCTTTAAATGGTTTTATCATCTCTTTATTGATTTTAAATTGAGTTTTTTTCTATTTTAATTTAAAACAGATTAAAATTGAATGTTTACCTCAGGAAACGTTAAGCTAAAACCCTCTATTAACAGGAAAAGTTCATTTATTGTCGCTCATGCCTTCAAAAGCCTTATTACTCGCTTTAAATGGTTTTATAATCTCATTATTGATTTCAAGTTGAATTTTTTACATTTTTTGTTAAATCAGATTATAATTGAATGCTTACCTTGGGAAACGTGAAACTAAAACTCTCTGTTGACAAGAAAAGTCCATTTATTATCGTTCATGCCTTCAAAAGCCTTATTACTCGCATTAAATGGTTTTATAATCTCATTATTGATTTCAAGTTGAATTTTTTACATTTTTCATTAAAACAGATTATAATTGAATGCTTAACTTGGAAAATGTTAAGCTAAAACTTTCTATTGACAAGAAAAGTCCATTTATTATCGCTCATGCCTTCAAAAGCCTTATTACTCGCTTTAAATGGTTTTATAATCTCATTATTGATTTCAAGTTGAATGTTTTACATTTTTTGTTAAAACAAATTATAATTGAATGCTTACATTGGGAAACGTGAAGCTAAAACCCTCTATTGACAAGAAAAGTCAATTTACTGTCGCTCATGCCTACAAAAGCCTTATTACTCGCTTTGAATGGTTTTATAATCTGATTATTGATTTTAAATTGAATTCTTTTATATTTTTATTTAAAACAGATTAAAATTGAATGTTTACCTCAGCAAATGTTAGGCTAAAGCGCTCTATTAATAGGAAAAATGCATTTACTGTCGCTCATCCCTTCAAAAGCCTTATTACTCGCTTTAAATGGTTTTATAATCTCATTATTGATTTCAAGTTGAATTTTTTACATTTTTTGTTAAAACAGATTATAATTGATTGCTTAGCTTGGGAAACGTGAAGCTAAAACTCTCTATTGACAAGAAAAGTCCATTTATTATTACTCATGCCTTCAAAAGCCTTATTACTCGCTTTAAATGGTTTTATAATCTCATTATTGATTTCAAGTTGAATATTTTATATCTTTTTTTAAAACAGATTATAATTGAATGCTTACCTTGGGAAACGTGTGGCTAAAGCCTTCATTTGAATTTTTTTACATTTTTAGTTGAAACAGTTTAAAATTGAATGTTTACCTCAGGAAACATTAGGCTAAAACCCTCTATTAACAGGAAAAATGCATTTATTGTCGCTCATGCCTTCAAAAGCCTTATTACTCGCTTTAAATGGTTTTATAATCTCATTATTGATTTCAAGTTGAATTTTTTACATTTTTTGTTAAAGCAGATTATAACTGAATGCTTACCTTGGGAAACGTGAAGCTAAAACCCTCTATTGACAAGAAAAGTCCATTTACTGTCGCTCATGCCTACAAAAGCTTTATTACTCGCTTTAAATGGTTTTATAATCTCATTATTGATTTTAAATTGAATTGTTTTATGTTTTTATTTAAAACAGATTAAAATTGAATGTTTACCTCAAGAAACGTTAACGTAAAACCCTCTATTAACAGGAAAAATTCATTTATTGTCGCTCATGCCGTCAAAAGCCTTATTACTCGCTTTAAATGGTTTTATAATCTCATTATTGATTTCAAGTTGAATTTTTTACATTTTTTGTTAAAACAGATTATAATTGAATGCTTACTTTGGGAAACGTGAAGCTAAAACCCTCTATTGACAAGAAAAGTCCATTTACTGTCGCTCATGCCTACAAAAGCTTTATTACTCGCTTTAAATGGTTTTGTAATCTCATTATTGATTTTAAATTGAATTGTTTTATGTTTTTATTTAAAACAGATTAAAATTGAATGTTTACCTCAGGAAACATAAAAAGAGCATTTATAGTCACTTATGTCTTCAAAATCCTTATTACTCGCTTTCAATGGTTTTATAGTCTCATTATTTATTTCAAGTTGAATTTTTTTATATTTTTAGTTGAAACAGTTTAAAATTGAATGTTTACCTCAGGAAACTTTAGGCTAAAACCCTCTATTAACAGGAAAAATGCATTTATTGTCGCTCATGCCTTCAAAAGCCTTATTACGCGCTTTAAATGGTTTTATAATCTCATTATTGATTTCAAGTTGAATTTTTTACATTTTTTGTTAAAACAGATTATAGTTGAATGCTTACCTTGGGAAACGTGAAGCTAAAACTCTTTATTGACAAGAAAAGTCCATTTATTTTCGCTCATGCCTTCAAAAGCCTTATTACTTGCTTTAAATGGTTTCATGATCTCATTATTGATTTTAAGTTGAATTTTTTTAAATTTTTTTAAAACTGATTATAATTGAATGCTTACCTCGGGAAATGTGTGGCTAAAGCCTTCATTTGACATAAAAGAAGGATTTATAGTCACTCATGCCTTTAAAATCTTTATTACTCGCTTTCAATGGTTTTATAGTCTCATTATTGATTTCAAGTGGAATTTTTTTACATCTTTAGTTAAAACAGATTATAATTGAATGTTTACCTCGGGAAACGTTAAGCTAAAACCCTCTATTAATAGGAAAAGTCCATTTATTGTCGCCCATGCCTTCAAAAGGCTTATTACACGCTTTAAATGGTTTCCTAATCTCATTATTGATTTTGAGTTGAATTATTTAACATTTTTTTTAAAACTAATTATAATTGAAAGTTGACCTCGAGAAACGTGGGGCTAAAGCCCTCATTTGACATAAAAAGGGCATTTATAGTCACTCATGCCTTCAAAATCCTGATTACTCGCTTTCAATAGTTTTATAGTCTCATTATTTATTTCAAGTTGAATTTTTTTACATTTTTAGTTGAAACAGTTTAAAATTGAATGTTTACCTCGGGAAACTTTAGGCTAAAACCCTCTATTAACAAGAAAAATGCATTTATTGTCGCTAATGCCTTCAAAAGCCATATTACTCGCTTTCAATGGTTTTATAATCTCATTATTGATTTCAAGTTGAATTTTTTACATTTTTTGTTAAAGCAGATTATAATTGAATGCTTACCTTGGGAAACGTGAAGCTAAAACCTTTTATTGACAAGAAAAGTCCATTTACTATCGCTCATGCCTACAAAAGCTTTATTACTCGCTTTAAATGGTTTTATAATCTAATTATTGATTTTAAATTGAATTGTTTTATGTTTTTATGTAAAACAGATTAAAATTGAATGTTTACCTCAGGAAACGTTAAGCTAAAACCCTCTATTAATAGGAAAAGTCCATTTATTGTCGCTCATGCCGTCAAAAGCCCTATTACTCACTTTAAATGGTTTTATAATCTCATTATTGATTTCAAGTTGAATTTTTTACATTTTTTGTTAAAACATATTATAAATGAATGCTTATCTTGGGAAACGTGAAGCTAAAACTCTCTGTTGACAAGAAAAGTCCATTTATTATCGTTCATGCCTTCAAAAGCCTTATTACTCGCTTTAAATGGTTTTATAATCTCATTATTGATTTCAAGTTGAATTTTTTACATTTTTTGTTAAAACAGATTATAATTGAATGCTTAGCTTGGGAAACGTGAAGCTAAAACACTCTATTGACAAGAGAAGTCCATTTATTATCGCTCATGCCTTCAAATGCCTTATTACTCGCTTTAAATGGTTTTATAATCTCATTATTGATTTCACGTTGAATTTTTTACATTTTTTGTTAAAACAGATTATAATTGAATGCTTACCTTAGGAAACGTGAAGCTAAAACCCTCTATTGACAAGAAAAGTCCATTTACTGTCGCTCATGCCTACGAAAGCCTTATTACTCGCTTTAAATGGTTTTATCATCTCTTTATTGATTTTAAATTGAGTTTTTTTCTATTTTTATTTAAAACAGATTAAAATTAAATGTTTACCTCAGGAAACGTTAAGCTAAAACCCTCTATTAACAGGAAAAGTTCATTTATTGTCGCTCATGCCTTCAAAAGCCTTATTACTCGCTTTAAATGGTTTTATAATCTCATTATTGATTTCAAGCTGAATTTTTTACATTTTTTGTTAAATCAGATTATAATTGAATGCTTACCTTGGGAAACGTGAAGCTAAAACTCTCTGTTGACAAGAAAAGTCCATTTATTATCGCTCATGCCTTCAAAAGCCTTATTACTCGCTTTAAATGGTTTTATAATCTCATTATTGATTTCAAGTTGAATTTTTTACATTTTTCATTAAAACAGATTATAATTGAATGCTTAACTTGGAAAATGTTAAGCTAAAACTTTCTATTGACAAGAAAAGTCCATTTATTATCGCTCATGCCTTCAAAAGCCTTATTACTCGCTTTAAATGGTTTTATAATCTCATTATTGATTTCAAGTTGAATTTTTTACATTTTTTGTTAAAACAGATTATAATTGAATGCTTAGCTTGGGAAACGTGAAGCTAAAACTCTCTATTGACAAGAGAAGTCCATTTATTATCGCTCATGCCTTCAAATGCCTTATTACTCGCTTTAAATGGTTTTATAATCTCATTATTGATTTCACGTTGAATTTTTTACATTTTTTGTTAAAACAGATTATAATTGAATGCTTACCTTAGGAAACGTGAAGTTAAAACCCTCTATTGACAAGAAAAGTCCATTTACTGTCGCTCATGCCTACAAAAGCCTTATTACTCGCTTTAAATGGTTTTATCATCTCTTTATTGATTTTAAATTGAGTTTTTTTCTATTTTAATTTAAAACAGATTAAAATTGAATGTTTACCTCAGGAAACGTTAAGCTAAAACCCTCTATTAACAGGAAAAGTTCATTTATTGTCGCTCATGCCTTCAAAAGCCTTATTACTCGCTTTAAATGGTTTTATAATCTCATTATTGATTTCAAGTTGAATTTTTTACATTTTTTGTTAAATCAGATTATAATTGAATGCTTACCTTGGGAAACGTGAAACTAAAACTCTCTGTTGACAAGAAAAGTCCATTTATTATCGTTCATGCCTTCAAAAGCCTTATTACTCGCATTAAATGGTTTTATAATCTCATTATTGATTTCAAGTTGAATTTTTTACATTTTTCATTAAAACAGATTATAATTGAATGCTTAACTTGGAAAATGTTAAGCTAAAACTTTCTATTGACAAGAAAAGTCCATTTATTATCGCTCATGCCTTCAAAAGCCTTATTACTCGCTTTAAATGGTTTTATAATCTCATTATTGATTTCAAGTTGAATGTTTTACATTTTTTGTTAAAACAAATTATAATTGAATGCTTACATTGGGAAACGTGAAGCTAAAACCCTCTATTGACAAGAAAAGTCAATTTACTGTCGCTCATGCCTACAAAAGCCTTATTACTCGCTTTGAATGGTTTTATAATCTGATTATTGATTTTAAATTGAATTCTTTTATATTTTTATTTAAAACAGATTAAAATTGAATGTTTACCTCAGCAAATGTTAGGCTAAAGCGCTCTATTAATAGGAAAAATGCATTTACTGTCGCTCATCCCTTCAAAAGCCTTATTACTCGCTTTAAATGGTTTTATAATCTCATTATTGATTTCAAGTTGAATTTTTTACATTTTTTGTTAAAACAGATTATAATTGATTGCTTAGCTTGGGAAACGTGAAGCTAAAACTCTCTATTGACAAGAAAAGTCCATTTATTATCACTCATGCCTTCAAAAGCCTTATTACTCGCTTTAAATGGTTTTATAATCTCATTATTGATTTCAAGTTGAATATTTTATATCTTTTTTTAAAACAGATTATAATTGAATGCTTACCTTGGGAAACGTGTGGCTAAAGCCTTCATTTGAATTTTTTTACATTTTTAGTTGAAACAGTTTAAAATTGAATGTTTACCTCAGGAAACGTTAGGCTAAAACCCTCTATTAACAGGAAAAATGCATTTATTGTCGCTCATGCCTTCAAAAGCCTTATTACTCGCTTTAAATGGTTTTATAATCTCATTATTGATTTCAAGTTGAATTTTTTACATTTTTTGTTAAAGCAGATTATAACTGAATGCTTACCTTGGGAAACGTGAAGCTAAAACCCTCTATTGACAAGAAAAGTCCATTTACTGTCGCTCATGCCTACAAAAGCTTTATTACTCGCTTTAAATGGTTTTATAATCTCATTATTGATTTTAAATTGAATTGTTTTATGTTTTTATTTAAAACAGATTAAAATTGAATGTTTACCTCAAGAAACGTTAACGTAAAACCCTCTATTAACAGGAAAAATTCATTTATTGTCGCTCATGCCGTCAAAAGCCTTATTACTCGCTTTAAATGGTTTTATAATCTCATTATTGATTTCAAGTTGAATTTTTTACATTTTTTGTTAAAACAGATTATAATTGAATGCTTACTTTGGGAAACGTGAAGCTAAAACCCTCTATTGACAAGAAAAGTCCATTTACTGTCGCTCATGCCTACAAAAGCTTTATTACTCGCTTTAAATGGTTTTGTAATCTCATTATTGATTTTAAATTGAATTGTTTTATGTTTTTATTTAAAACAGATTAAAATTGAATGTTTACCTCAGGAAACATAAAAAGAGCATTTATAGTCACTTATGTCTTCAAAATCCTTATTACTCGCTTTCAATGGTTTTATAGTCTCATTATTTATTTCAAGTTGAATTTTTTTATATTTTTAGTTGAAACAGTTTAAAATTGAATGTTTACCTCAGGAAACTTTAGGCTAAAACCCTCTATTAACAGGAAAAATGCATTTATTGTCGCTCATGCCTTCAAAAGCCTTATTACGCGCTTTAAATGGTTTTATAATCTCATTATTGATTTCAAGTTGAATTTTTTACATTTTTTGTTAAAACAGATTATAGTTGAATGCTTACCTTGGGAAACGTGAAGCTAAAACTCTTTATTGACAAGAAAAGTCCATTTATTTTCGCTCATGCCTTCAAAAGCCTTATTACTTGCTTTAAATGGTTTCATGATCTCATTATTGATTTTAAGTTGAATTTTTTTAAATTTTTTTAAAACTGATTATAATTGAATGCTTACCTCGGGAAATGTGTGGCTAAAGCCTTCATTTGACATAAAAGAAGGATTTATAGTCACTCATGCCTTTAAAATCTTTATTACTCGCTTTCAATGGTTTTATAGTCTCATTATTGATTTCAAGTGGAATTTTTTTACATCTTTAGTTAAAACAGATTATAATTGAATGTTTACCTCGGGAAACGTTAAGCTAAAACCCTCTATTAATAGGAAAAGTCCATTTATTGTCGCCCATGCCTTCAAAAGGCTTATTACACGCTTTAAATGGTTTCCTAATCTCATTATTGATTTTGAGTTGAATTATTTAACATTTTTTTTAAAACTAATTATAATTGAAAGTTGACCTCGAGAAACGTGGGGCTAAAGCCCTCATTTGACATAAAAAGGGCATTTATAGTCACTCATGCCTTCAAAATCCTTATTACTCGCTTTCAATAGTTTTATAGTCTCATTATTTATTTCAAGTTGAATTTTTTTACATTTTTAGTTGAAACAGTTTAAAATTGAATGTTTACCTCGGGAAACTTTAGGCTAAAACCCTCTATTAACAAGAAAAATGCATTTATTGTCGCTAATGCCTTCAAAAGCCATATTACTCGCTTTCAATGGTTTTATAATCTCATTATTGATTTCAAGTTGAATTTTTTACATTTTTTGTTAAAGCAGATTATAATTGAATGCTTACCTTGGGAAACGTGAAGCTAAAACCTTTTATTGACAAGAAAAGTCCATTTACTATCGCTCATGCCTACAAAAGCTTTATTACTCGCTTTAAATGGTTTTATAATCTAATTATTGATTTTAAATTGAATTGTTTTATGTTTTTATGTAAAACAGATTAAAATTGAATGTTTACCTCAGGAAACGTTAAGCTAAAACCCTCTATTAATAGGAAAAGTCCATTTATTGTCGCTCATGCCGTCAAAAGCCCTATTACTCACTTTAAATGGTTTTATAATCTCATTATTGATTTCAAGTTGAATTTTTTACATTTTTTGTTAAAACATATTATAAATGAATGCTTATCTTGGGAAACGTGAAGCTAAAACTCTCTGTTGACAAGAAAAGTCCATTTATTATCGTTCATGCCTTCAAAAGCCTTATTACTCGCTTTAAATGGTTTTATAATCTCATTATTGATTTCAAGTTGAATTTTTTACATTTTTTGTTAAAACAGATTATAATTGAATGCTTAGCTTGGGAAACGTGAAGCTAAAACACTCTATTGACAAGAGAAGTCCATTTATTGTCGCTCATGCCTTCAAATGCCTTATTACTCGCTTTAAATGGTTTTATAATCTCATTATTGATTTCACGTTGAATTTTTTACATTTTTTGTTAAAACAGATTATAATTGAATGCTTACCTTAGGAAACGTGAAGCTAAAACCCTCTATTGACAAGAAAAGTCCATTTACTGTCGCTCATGCCTACGAAAGCCTTATTACTCGCTTTAAATGGTTTTATCATCTCTTTATTGATTTTAAATTGAGTTTTTTTCTATTTTTATTTAAAACAGATTAAAATTAAATGTTTACCTCAGGAAACGTTAAGCTAAAACCCTCTATTAACAGGAAAAGTTCATTTATTGTCGCTCATGCCTTCAAAAGCCTTATTACTCGCTTTAAATGGTTTTATAATCTCATTATTGATTTCAAGCTGAATTTTTTACATTTTTTGTTAAATCAGATTATAATTGAATGCTTACCTTGGGAAACGTGAAGCTAAAACTCTCTGTTGACAAGAAAAGTCCATTTATTATCGCTCATGCCTTCAAAAGCCTTATTACTCGCTTTAAATGGTTTTATAATCTCATTATTGATTTCAAGTTGAATTTTTTACATTTTTCATTAAAACAGATTATAATTGAATGCTTAACTTGGAAAATGTTAAGCTAAAACTTTCTATTGACAAGAAAAGTCCATTTATTATCGCTCATGCCTTCAAAAGCCTTATTACTCGCTTTAAATGGTTTTATAATCTCATTATTGATTTCAAGTTGAATTTTTTACATTTTTTGTTAAAACAGATTATAATTGAATGCTTAGCTTGGGAAACGTGAAGCTAAAACTCTCTATTGACAAGAGAAGTCCATTTATTATCGCTCATGCCTTCAAATGCCTTATTACTCGCTTTAAATGGTTTTATAATCTCATTATTGATTTCACGTTGAATTTTTTACATTTTTTGTTAAAACAGATTATAATTGAATGCTTACCTTAGGAAACGTGAAGCTAAAACCCTCTATTGACAAGAAAAGTCCATTTACTGTCGCTCATGCCTACAAAAGCCTTATTACTCGCTTTAAATGGTTTTATCATCTCTTTATTGATTTTAAATTGAGTTTTTTTCTATTTTAATTTAAAACAGATTAAAATTGAATGTTTACCTCAGGAAACGTTAAGCTAAAACCCTCTATTAACAGGAAAAGTTCATTTATTGTCGCTCATGCCTTCAAAAGCCTTATTACTCGCTTTAAATGGTTTTATAATCTCATTATTGATTTCAAGTTGAATTTTTTACATTTTTTGTTAAATCAGATTATAATTGAATGCTTACCTTGGGAAACGTGAAACTAAAACTCTCTGTTGACAAGAAAAGTCCATTTATTATCGTTCATGCCTTCAAAAGCCTTATTACTCGCATTAAATGGTTTTATAATCTCATTATTGATTTCAAGTTGAATTTTTTACATTTTTCATTAAAACAGATTATAATTGAATGCTTAACTTGGAAAATGTTAAGCTAAAACTTTCTATTGACAAGAAAAGTCCATTTATTATCGCTCATGCCTTCAAAAGCCTTATTACTCGCTTTAAATGGTTTTATAATCTCATTATTGATTTCAAGTTGAATGTTTTACATTTTTTGTTAAAACAAATTATAATTGAATGCTTACATTGGGAAACGTGAAGCTAAAACCCTCTATTGACAAGAAAAGTCAATTTACTGTCGCTCATGCCTACAAAAGCCTTATTACTCGCTTTGAATGGTTTTATAATCTGATTATTGATTTTAAATTGAATTCTTTTATATTTTTATTTAAAACAGATTAAAATTGAATGTTTACCTCAGCAAATGTTAGGCTAAAACGCTCTATTAATAGGAAAAATGCATTTACTGTCGCTCATGCCTTCAAAAGCCTTATTACTCGCTTTAAATGGTTTTATAATCTCATTATTGATTTCAAGTTGAATTTTTTACATTTTTTGTTAAAACAGATTATAATTGATTGCTTAGCTTGGGAAACGTGAAGCTAAAACTCTCTATTGACAAGAAAAGTCAATTTATTATCACTCATGCCTTCAAAAGCCTTATTACTCGCTTTAAATGGTTTTATAATCTCATTATTGATTTCAAGTTGAATATTTTATATCTTTTTTTAAAACAGATTATAATTGAATGCTTACCTTGGGAAACGTGTGGCTAAAGCCTTCATTTGAATTTTTTTACATTTTTAGTTGAAACAGTTTAAAATTGAATGTTTACCTCAGGAAACGTTAGGCGAAAACCCTCTATTAACAGGAAAAATGCATTTATTGTCGCTCATGCCTTCAAAAGCCTTATTACTCGCTTTAAATGGTTTTATAATCTCATTATTGATTTCAAGTTGAATTTTTTACATTTTTTGTTAAAGCAGATTATAACTGAATGCTTACCTTGGGAAACGTGAAGCTAAAACCCTCTATTGACAAGAAAAGTCCATTTACTGTCGCTCATGCCTACAAAAGCTTTATTACTCGCTTTAAATGGTTTTATAATCTCATTATTGATTTTAAATTGAATTGTTTTATGTTTTTATTTAAAACAGATTAAAATTGAATGTTTACCTCAAGAAACGTTAACGTAAAACCCTCTATTAACAGGAAAAATTCATTTATTGTCGCTCATGCCGTCAAAAGCCTTATTACTCGCTTTAAATGGTTTTATAATCTCATTATTGATTTCAAGTTGAATTTTTTACATTTTTTGTTAAAACAGATTATAATTGTATGCTTACTTTGGGAAACGTGAAGCTAAAACCCTCTATTGACAAGAAAAGTCCATTTACTGTCGCTCATGCCTACAAAAGCTTTATTACTCGCTTTAAATGGTTTTGTAATCTCATTATTGATTTTAAATTGAATTGTTTTATGTTTTTATTTAAAACAGATTAAAATTGAATGTTTACCTCAGGAAACATAAAAAGAGCATTTATAGTCACTTATGTCTTCAAAATCCTTATTACTCGCTTTCAATGGTTTTATAGTCTCATTATTTATTTCAAGTTGAATTTTTTTATATTTTTAGTTGAAACAGTTTAAAATTGAATGTTTACCTCAGGAAACTTTAGGCTAAAACCCTCTATTAACAGGAAAAATGCATTTATTGTCGCTCATGCCTTCAAAAGCCTTATTACGCGCTTTAAATGGTTTTATAATCTCATTATTGATTTCAAGTTGAATTTTTTACATTTTTTGTTAAAACAGATTATAGTTGAATGCTTACCTTGGGAAACGTGAAGCTAAAACTCTTTATTGACAAGAAAAGTCCATTTATTTTCGCTCATGCCTTCAAAAGCCTTATTACTTGCTTTAAATGGTTTCATGATCTCATTATTGATTTTAAGTTGAATTTTTTTAAATTTTTTTAAAACTGATTATAATTGAATGCTTACCTCGGGAAATGTGTGGCTAAAGCCTTCATTTGACATAAAAGAAGGATTTATAGTCACTCATGCCTTTAAAATCTTTATTACTCGCTTTCAATGGTTTTATAGTCTCATTATTGATTTCAAGTGGAATTTTTTTACATCTTTAGTTAAAACAGATTATAATTGAATGTTTACCTCGGGAAACGTTAAGCTAAAACCCTCTATTAATAGGAAAAGTCCATTTATTGTCGCCCATGCCTTCAAAAGGCTTATTACACGCTTTAAATGGTTTCCTAATCTCATTATTGATTTTGAGTTGAATTATTTAACATTTTTTTTAAAACTAATTATAATTGAAAGTTGACCTCGAGAAACGTGGGGCTAAAGCCCTCATTTGACATAAAAAGGGCATTTATAGTCACTCATGCCTTCAAAATCCTTATTACTCGCTTTCAATAGTTTTATAGTCTCATTATTTATTTCAAGTTGAATTTTTTTACATTTTTAGTTGAAACAGTTTAAAATTGAATGTTTACCTCGGGAAACTTTAGGCTAAAACCCTCTATTAACAAGAAAAATGCATTTATTGTCGCTAATGCCTTCAAAAGCCATATTACTCGCTTTCAATGGTTTTATAATCTCATTATTGATTTCAAGTTGAATTTTTTACATTTTTTGTTAAAGCAGATTATAATTGAATGCTTACCTTGGGAAACGTGAAGCTAAAACCTTTTATTGACAAGAAAAGTCCATTTACTATCGCTCATGCCTACAAAAGCTTTATTACTCGCTTTAAATGGTTTTATAATCTAATTATTGATTTTAAATTGAATTGTTTTATGTTTTTATGTAAAACAGATTAAAATTGAATGTTTACCTCAGGAAACGTTAAGCTAAAACCCTCTATTAATAGGAAAAGTCCATTTATTGTCGCTCATGCCGTCAAAAGCCCTATTACTCACTTTAAATGGTTTTATAATCTCATTATTGATTTCAAGTTGAATTTTTTACATTTTTTGTTAAAACATATTATAAATGAATGCTTATCTTGGGAAACGTGAAGCTAAAACTCTCTGTTGACAAGAAAAGTCCATTTATTATCGTTCATGCCTTCAAAAGCCTTATTACTCGCTTTAAATGGTTTTATAATCTCATTATTGATTTCAAGTTGAATTTTTTACATTTTTTGTTAAAACAGATTATAATTGAATGCTTAGCTTGGGAAACGTGAAGCTAAAACACTCTATTGACAAGAGAAGTCCATTTATTGTCGCTCATGCCTTCAAATGCCTTATTACTCGCTTTAAATGGTTTTATAATCTCATTATTGATTTCACGTTGAATTTTTTACATTTTTTGTTAAAACAGATTATAATTGAATGCTTACCTTAGGAAACGTGAAGCTAAAACCCTCTATTGACAAGAAAAGTCCATTTACTGTCGCTCATGCCTACGAAAGCCTTATTACTCGCTTTAAATGGTTTTATCATCTCTTTATTGATTTTAAATTGAGTTTTTTTCTATTTTTATTTAAAACAGATTAAAATTAAATGTTTACCTCAGGAAACGTTAAGCTAAAACCCTCTATTAACAGGAAAAGTTCATTTATTGTCGCTCATGCCTTCAAAAGCCTTATTACTCGCTTTAAATGGTTTTATAATCTCATTATTGATTTCAAGCTGAATTTTTTACATTTTTTGTTAAATCAGATTATAATTGAATGCTTACCTTGGGAAACGTGAAGCTAAAACTCTCTGTTGACAAGAAAAGTCCATTTATTATCGCTCATGCCTTCAAAAGCCTTATTACTCGCTTTAAATGGTTTTATAATCTCATTATTGATTTCAAGTTGAATTTTTTACATTTTTCATTAAAACAGATTATAATTGAATGCTTAACTTGGAAAATGTTAAGCTAAAACTTTCTATTGACAAGAAAAGTCCATTTATTATCGCTCATGCCTTCAAAAGCCTTATTACTCGCTTTAAATGGTTTTATAATCTCATTATTGATTTCAAGTTGAATTTTTTACATTTTTTGTTAAAACAGATTATAATTGAATGCTTAGCTTGGGAAACGTGAAGCTAAAACTCTCTATTGACAAGAGAAGTCCATTTATTATCGCTCATGCCTTCAAATGCCTTATTACTCGCTTTAAATGGTTTTATAATCTCATTATTGATTTCACGTTGAATTTTTTACATTTTTTGTTAAAACAGATTATAATTGAATGCTTACCTTAGGAAACGTGAAGCTAAAACCCTCTATTGACAAGAAAAGTCCATTTACTGTCGCTCATGCCTACAAAAGCCTTATTACTCGCTTTAAATGGTTTTATCATCTCTTTATTGATTTTAAATTGAGTTTTTTTCTATTTTAATTTAAAACAGATTAAAATTGAATGTTTACCTCAGGAAACGTTAAGCTAAAACCCTCTATTAACAGGAAAAGTTCATTTATTGTCGCTCATGCCTTCAAAAGCCTTATTACTCGCTTTAAATGGTTTTATAATCTCATTATTGATTTCAAGTTGAATTTTTTACATTTTTTGTTAAATCAGATTATAATTGAATGCTTACCTTGGGAAACGTGAAACTAAAACTCTCTGTTGACAAGAAAAGTCCATTTATTATCGTTCATGCCTTCAAAAGCCTTATTACTCGCATTAAATGGTTTTATAATCTCATTATTGATTTCAAGTTGAATTTTTTACATTTTTCATTAAAACAGATTATAATTGAATGCTTAACTTGGAAAATGTTAAGCTAAAACTTTCTATTGACAAGAAAAGTCCATTTATTATCGCTCATGCCTTCAAAAGCCTTATTACTCGCTTTAAATGGTTTTATAATCTCATTATTGATTTCAAGTTGAATGTTTTACATTTTTTGTTAAAACAAATTATAATTGAATGCTTACATTGGGAAACGTGAAGCTAAAACCCTCTATTGACAAGAAAAGTCAATTTACTGTCGCTCATGCCTACAAAAGCCTTATTACTCGCTTTGAATGGTTTTATAATCTGATTATTGATTTTAAATTGAATTCTTTTATATTTTTATTTAAAACAGATTAAAATTGAATGTTTACCTCAGCAAATGTTAGGCTAAAACGCTCTATTAATAGGAAAAATGCATTTACTGTCGCTCATGCCTTCAAAAGCCTTATTACTCGCTTTAAATGGTTTTATAATCTCATTATTGATTTGAAGTTGAATTTTTTACATTTTTTGTTAAAACAGATTATAATTGATTGCTTAGCTTGGGAAACGTGAAGCTAAAACTCTCTATTGACAAGAAAAGTCAATTTATTATCACTCATGCCTTCAAAAGCCTTATTACTCGCTTTAAATGGTTTTATAATCTCATTATTGATTTCAAGTTGAATATTTTATATCTTTTTTTAAAACAGATTATAATTGAATGCTTACCTTGGGAAACGTGTGGCTAAAGCCTTCATTTGAATTTTTTTACATTTTTAGTTGAAACAGTTTAAAATTGAATGTTTACCTCAGGAAACGTTAGGCGAAAACCCTCTATTAACAGGAAAAATGCATTTATTGTCGCTCATGCCTTCAAAAGCCTTATTACTCGCTTTAAATGGTTTTATAATCTCATTATTGATTTCAAGTTGAATTTTTTACATTTTTTGTTAAAGCAGATTATAACTGAATGCTTACCTTGGGAAACGTGAAGCTAAAACCCTCTATTGACAAGAAAAGTCCATTTACTGTCGCTCATGCCTACAAAAGCTTTATTACTCGCTTTAAATGGTTTTATAATCTCATTATTGATTTTAAATTGAATTGTTTTATGTTTTTATTTAAAACAGATTAAAATTGAATGTTTACCTCAAGAAACGTTAACGTAAAACCCTCTATTAACAGGAAAAATTCATTTATTGTCGCTCATGCCGTCAAAAGCCTTATTACTCGCTTTAAATGGTTTTATAATCTCATTATTGATTTCAAGTTGAATTTTTTACATTTTTTGTTAAAACAGATTATAATTGTATGCTTACTTTGGGAAACGTGAAGCTAAAACCCTCTATTGACAAGAAAAGTCCATTTACTGTCGCTCATGCCTACAAAAGCTTTATTACTCGCTTTAAATGGTTTTGTAATCTCATTATTGATTTTAAATTGAATTGTTTTATGTTTTTATTTAAAACAGATTAAAATTGAATGTTTACCTCAGGAAACATAAAAAGAGCATTTATAGTCACTTATGTCTTCAAAATCCTTATTACTCGCTTTCAATGGTTTTATAGTCTCATTATTTATTTCAAGTTGAATTTTTTTATATTTTTAGTTGAAACAGTTTAAAATTGAATGTTTACCTCAGGAAACTTTAGGCTAAAACCCTCTATTAACAGGAAAAATGCATTTATTGTCGCTCATGCCTTCAAAAGCCTTATTACGCGCTTTAAATGGTTTTATAATCTCATTATTGATTTCAAGTTGAATTTTTTACATTTTTTGTTAAAACAGATTATAGTTGAATGCTTACCTTGGGAAACGTGAAGCTAAAACTCTTTATTGACAAGAAAAGTCCATTTATTTTCGCTCATGCCTTCAAAAGCCTTATTACTTGCTTTAAATGGTTTCATGATCTCATTATTGATTTTAAGTTGAATTTTTTTAAATTTTTTTAAAACTGATTATAATTGAATGCTTACCTCGGGAAATGTGTGGCTAAAGCCTTCATTTGACATAAAAGAAGGATTTATAGTCACTCATGCCTTTAAAATCTTTATTACTCGCTTTCAATGGTTTTATAGTCTCATTATTGATTTCAAGTGGAATTTTTTTACATCTTTAGTTAAAACAGATTATAATTGAATGTTTACCTCGGGAAACGTTAAGCTAAAACCCTCTATTAATAGGAAAAGTCCATTTATTGTCGCCCATGCCTTCAAAAGGCTTATTACACGCTTTAAATGGTTTCCTAATCTCATTATTGATTTTGAGTTGAATTATTTAACATTTTTTTTAAAACTAATTATAATTGAAAGTTGACCTCGAGAAACGTGGGGCTAAAGCACTCATTTGACATAAAAAGGGCATTTATAGTCACTCATGTCTTCAAAATCCTTATTACTCGCTTTCAATAGTTTTATAGTCTCATTATTTATTTCAAGTTGAATTTTTTTACATTTTTAGTTGAAACAGTTTAAAATTGAATGTTTACCTCGGGAAACTTTAGGCTAAAACCCTCTATTAACAAGAAAAATGCATTTATTGTCGCTAATGCCTTCAAAAGCCATATTACTCGCTTTCAATGGTTTTATAATCTCATTATTGATTTCAAGTTGAATTTTTTACATTTTTTGTTAAAGCAGATTATAATTGAATGCTTACCTTGGGAAACGTGAAGCTAAAACCTTTTATTGACAAGAAAAGTCCATTTACTATCGCTCATGCCTACAAAAGCTTTATTACTCGCTTTAAATGGTTTTATAATCTAATTATTGATTTTAAATTGAATTGTTTTATGTTTTTATGTAAAACAGATTAAAATTGAATGTTTACCTCAGGAAACGTTAAGCTAAAACCCTCTATTAATAGGAAAAGTCCATTTATTGTCGCTCATGCCGTCAAAAGCCTTATTACTCACTTTAAATGGTTTTATAATCTCATTATTGATTTCAAGTTGAATTTTTTACATTTTTTGTTAAAACATATTATAAATGAATGCTTATCTTGGGAAACGTGAAGCTAAAACTCTCTGTTGACAAGAAAAGTCCATTTATTATCGTTCATGCCTTCAAAAGCCTTATTACTCGCTTTAAATGGTTTTATAATCTCATTATTGATTTCAAGTTGAATTTTTTACATTTTTTGTTAAAACAGATTATAATTGAATGCTTAGCTTGGGAAACGTGAAGCTAAAACACTCTATTGACAAGAGAAGTCCATTTATTATCGCTCATGCCTTCAAATGCCTTATTACTCGCTTTAAATGGTTTTATAATCTCATTATTGATTTCACGTTGAATTTTTTACATTTTTTGTTAAAACAGATTATAATTGAATGCTTACCTTAGGAAACGTGAAGCTAAAACCCTCTATTGACAAGAAAAGTCCATTTACTGTCGCTCATGCCTACGAAAGCCTTATTACTCGCTTTAAATGGTTTTATCATCTCTTTATTGATTTTAAATTGAGTTTTTTTCTATTTTTATTTAAAACAGATTAAAATTAAATGTTTACCTCAGGAAACGTTAAGCTAAAACCCTCTATTAACAGGAAAAGTTCATTTATTGTCGCTCATGCCTTCAAAAGCCTTATTACTCGCTTTAAATGGTTTTATAATCTCATTATTGATTTCAAGCTGAATTTTTTACATTTTTTGTTAAATCAGATTACAATTGAATGCTTACCTTGGGAAACGTGAAGCTAAAACTCTCTGTTGACAAGAAAAGTCCATTTATTATCGCTCATGCCTTCAAAAGCCTTATTACTCGCTTTAAATGGTTTTATAATCTCATTATTGATTTCAAGTTGAATTTTTTACATTTTTCATTAAAACAGATTATAATTGAATGCTTAACTTGGAAAATGTTAAGCTAAAACTTTCTATTGACAAGAAAAGTCCATTTATTATCGCTCATGCCTTCAAAAGCCTTATTACTCGCTTTAAATGGTTTTATAATCTCATTATTGATTTCAAGTTGAATTTTTTACATTTTTTGTTAAAACAGATTATAATTGAATGCTTAGCTTGGGAAACGTGAAGCTAAAACTCTCTATTGACAAGAGAAGTCCATTTATTATCGCTCATGCCTTCAAATGCCTTATTGCTCGCTTTAAATGGTTTTATAATCTCATTATTGATTTCACGTTGAATTTTTTACATTTTTTGTTAAAACAGATTATAATTGAATGCTTACCTTAGGAAACGTGAAGCTAAAACCCTCTATTGACAAGAAAAGTCCATTTACTGTCGTTCATGCCTTCAAAAGCCATATTACTCGCTTTCAATGGTTTTATAATCTCATTATTGATTTCAAGTTGAATTTTTTACATTTTTTGTTAAAGCAGATTATAATTGAATGCTTACCTTGGGAAACGTGAAGCTAAAACCTTTTATTGACAAGAAAAGTCCATTTACTACCGCTCATGCCTACAAAAGCTTTATTACTCGCTTTAAATGGTTTTATAATCTAATTATTGATTTTAAATTGAATTGTTTTATGTTTTTATTTAAAACAGATTAAAATTGAATGTTTACCTCAGGAAACGTTAAGCTAAAACCCTCTATTAATAGGAAAAGTCCATTTATTGTCGCTCATGCCGTCAAAAGCCTTATTACTCACTTTAAAT